>NW_026055780.1:600000-1068889 GCF_023758015.1 Alternaria viburni
GGAACAATGATGTCGCGTTGTGGGTGAGTGCATTGATGTTTGGCATCTGAGGAAGCATGTCTGCAGATGTGTATCAGCAGCGAGGTTTCGATTCAGGCTCGGCGATCGAAACAGCATCGAGGGAACATCGTTTCGCTATTGAGTGCTCGCTTTCGCGTTCCTGTGATATCGCCCGGAATTACGTAGACCTTCGCAGGTCGTGATCATACACAAAAGTAAGCAACGAAATAATATCCCTGGCCGTTATCGGCAGCTATCCACCGCTTGTCGTTCATGAACGGTTAGCCAGCAATCCGGCCGAGGTGAAAAGGCGATGGTTGTTTCAGTAGCGGGTTTTGAAACTCTAAAGTTTGGTATCGTTCGAGGGTTAGCGCGTTGCTTCTTGCCTTAGCTGCAGTCCCGGATATTCCCGAAACCTTCAAGCCGCCTCAAGCACGACCATGACTTGACGTCGACACTTCCAGGCGACTCCACTGCAGTACTGTAATAGTGAAGAAGGTTGAGAGTGACAGCTTCGAAAACGCGGAGCGGTGAGATTGTCGAACAACATGCAGGTTCTGGACGCGGATTTTCATGCTATCGGCTTCCAGTGTTTCGCTATGCATGTCGGTCACAGCAAGACTTGCCACATCTGGACGGTACGGAGCAGTGGTCGCAGTAGCTGCATCGTAAGGCAAACGCTGCAGTCGCAGAAACGGACCGGCCAACATCGAAACATTGGTATCAACGACACTGGCCATCTACAAAGGGAAGACCTGAATCAGCGTATCAATACACCCTGCTTCTCTCTAAGGATCAGTCCTATCGACCTCTAACATCCGCAGCCTCTTTGTACCCGACCTGACTGTCTGGCCTTCTTCGACTTCTTCTTGGTAAGCTTCTAGTTAACCCCAAACTGTCCTTGTGTCCAAGCCTTGAAGTCCCTGACCTCTTTTATCCATATATATCGGATACATATTTCCTGAAGCTCATAGAAGAGCGCCCCCGCTTCAACGAAGCCCTTGGTGATGGAGCTTTTGATGAACAACAGCAGTATCATGACAGCGCGACGTTGCGCATCCTTTCCGTATTCAACGATCGGGGTGACGTTGCCAACACCGTTGGTGGTTCCGTTGGTAGTTCCATTTGTGGTACCGTTGGCAGTACCGTTGGCAGTTCCATTGGTCGTGCCGTTGGTCGTTGTCTCCTCCTGTGACGTCGGAGGGGGCGCCTCCATCTTCTCGATAAGCCGCATTGCGTGCTGTATGAAATGGATGGTAACGTCTTGACCATCAATCCCGTTGTCAACGAAGGTGTAGTTGGCGTGTAGTTTGGTGAGAAAGTCTAGGGACGATAGCTCGAGTGGAAGATGCGCGAGTTCTTGCACGGCTTGTTCGGGTTCGAATTTGAGCTTTCGGATTATGGCTTCATCCCATGACTGTGAGCTGTTAACTTCTTGCGTCTGAGTAACGTGCAGTGGCTCCTCGTCTTCCGCTGGTGCTGTAGGCTCTTGAACGGGCTGTGCAGGAGCTCGTACTTTCGGCTCTGGCAACTCGTCCCAAACCTCAGTCTCAACGAGCATGCACATATACGGTTCCAGATCGAAGGTTGCTAGTGGAACACCATCCATCTTAAGGCGGTCCAGTATCAAGTGGGGTGAGGCTTTGGATGATGACGGCTCCCACAGCAGGAGCCCCATGATGTATTCCGCCCTGGTCCTCCGAACTTCCGCAGCAGTGACAGTGTCGTTGCTGGCCGCCTTGTCTTCCTGCCCTTCGGCTGCTTCATTGTTGATCTCCTGGAGGGCCTCTATCCAGTGCGACAAGTAAACCTTGTGCTTCATAGGTGTCTCTTCGGCCAACTTCCACAGTTTGTACTCGCAGTTCAAGATGAGCCTGAGCACTGGCAGAGTCGGCTCAAGTTTGGCCCGTTGGACGTACGCATCGAGCGTGTTTTTGACCCGTATCGACTCGATGAACGAAGTAGGGTCGGTGTTTAGCGAGCGCATAATTTTGTCGAGCTTGCGGATTGCGCCATCGTGGTCAGAGGCTTCGCTGCTAAGCGCGTCGATTTCGGCGTCTGTGAGCGTGGCAGTCATGAAGCTCATACTGGGCGGTATTTATATCGCGCCTTGCGCTTCGAACGATAGGAATGCGGTGAGTGATACGGTTTGGAGTGGAGGGAATACATAAGGGTCGAAGTGGGCGCGAGGTGTGACGGTCGTGAGTGCTGGTGCGGAGCGCGTGAACCTTGGAAAGAGCGGCGATGCACGTGCCAAGCATAGCATCGTGCCTCTGGTTCAGCCGCACATCGGACGGGAGAGGGATAACACACCGACCCTGAGTGGTTGTCATGAGATTTATTTGCTAACCCTGAAATACATCGGTAATCATGAGCTGCAGATCGGATTCGCGACCTTGAGCCCTGGCGCAACCACCAAAGCCTCGAACGTTCTGTGTCTGTTTGTACTGATTGCTTCTAGCCATCTTGACTATCTAACCTTCGCAACATTACACATGGCGTTCATGCTTGCACATCATCGCAATTGGAAAGGGATGTTCGTAGAATGTTTGATTATATTCTCATTACAGCACGCTCGTAGAAACGCACCAGGATGCTCGCGAGGAAACCTGAGATTGTCCCAGAAAACCAAGACGCCAAAACCTGAAGCTATTCATGACATTACAGACGGAGCCAAGCCGAGAGCACCTTCACCCGACCGGAAGCTCCGGCATCCCTAAGCGACGCCATGCCAAGTGCATCCTGGCATCGAAGATATCGGTGAGTGTCGGGTGTTGGCCAAGCTTTGACAATGGCGGAAAAAGAGGAAGATGGGTATCGTGATGTGACGTTGTTCGTCAAGCCGTTATCGCGGCATCGTGAAAGGTGGTTGCGCGCCCCCGCTAAAACTTGAATATGATGTACAGGGCGTGGATGATACCCTGGTAATGTTGTTAGTGACAGGGTCGCAGGCGATGATGTGTGTACCGGAACTCACCGGAATGTAACCAAGAACGGTCAACAGGATGTTGATGAGGAAATCAGCGTTGCATCCGCGCTCAAGGAAGACACCCAGAGGAGGCAGGATGATGGCAAGGAGGATCTTGCAGATGTCGCTGGCGATTGTTAGTGTCTACGTCTTCAGGTAGGCTGATTGCTGCTGGAGCGGACATACCTGGCGGTGAAAGGCATGTTTGGAGTGTTGGGTTGTTCTTGCGTGTAAGAGTTGGAAGTGCTTGTAGCAGAGTGCGGATTGATGGTGTGATGATTTGACAAACAGCGGGAGTCTTGCTTAGTATTTATGGCAGGTGACGAGGGCAGCTCATGACCACAAGAGTGACGTAGCCGGTGAAATTCAGCAAGGATGGCAGGCGCTGCCGCGTACCCGCACGCGCCACACCTTCCGTTGTGGCGTCATAGGTGTCCGAGTGACCCGACAGCAAAACAAGATCGCGCTCAAACTTCCAAGCAGAGTTTCCACGGCGAGATTGCCTGTCAAGCCCTGCGAGTGACGCATGCCGCGTTCTGAGGCTGGGGGAAATTGCGTGCTGCTGCTTGGTCGACCCCGGACTCAGCAGCGGCCGTGTTTCCGAGCCTCATTTGCCAAACGTACATGTCTCTAGACGGTGAGGGTGCTCTTGGCTGGCAAGGTCTGGATCGCCCACCAGCCACAAGAGCTGCGCAAGCTTCATGGCCTTGTGCCGTCGATCCACTTCACGTCACAGCAGCTGCCGGCCATCATGCCGCTAACATGATGTCAAGCCTCACCATGTGGCGTAGGCTTCTATTCATAGTTAGTTGTGGCTCAAACCTGGGGGTTAGGTCAAACTACTGGGGCTTTCGTTCCACCTTGGCTGCGCCTATTGAATCCTCAGTGGATTGGCATCAAGCGACGCGCCCGCAATCTTCTTCGTCGAAGTCTCTAGCAAGGCGTAGCTCCAAGTTTTGCACGGATAGATCGCCGGGCAGCTTGGCATGTGCCTGCGTGGACATGCGTCGTGGAAGATGCCGGTGTATGGCCGGAATCGATCGGAATTTGTTTGCGAATCGGTAGAAAGAGAACAAGCACAGAACATGGAAGACCTGCGATTATCATCGCAAATGGACAATGACTCTCGTTTGAACCGACAACCAAGCTTCCCAGGTACTATGATCACAATTCATCTCATACATGGAGAAATTCGAACGGGGACGCTGAAGTCTGCGTTCGTCTAAAAACAAAAATTTGCAAAACCCCAAGGTCATGTAGCATTCTTAATTTGTTTTTCTTATTGTCGGACTTTGTAGGACATGCATGTCTACTTCTTCCCTTAAATGGGGGTGATGCGATACGTTGTATTATTTTGCTACAATTATACCGACAGTGTTTTCCGTGTAAAAAATTCAACTGTCTTTATACGTTTTGTTGTCGCGCGGAAACCCAAGACAAGCACACGATACGTGCAGACGAAAACGTACAACAAAGCACACTACTCTCAAAGATAACATCATATCATTCATCGGGTATCATCTCAAAATCCGTCACATGTGCCCCAAGACTTCCTCCGTAGGATCATAACAGTCCATCCCTCAAGCCCCCTTCTCAGCCTCAACCTGCTTCTGCAGATCCGCCTCCACACCCCTCTGCCTCGCCTTCCCCTCATCATGCTGCTTCTGCGCCTCCTCCTTCTGCGCCGCATTACCCGTCAGTCCCGCAACAGCACCACCCACGGCACCACCAAGCCTATCGCCAATCCCCTTTCCGAGATCGTTGACCTGGCCCGCAGCTTCTTGCTCCTTGCCTTCCTTGTTCTGCTGGATGCCCTGCTGCTTGAGGCCCTCGGCGCCGGTGAGGCCACCGAGTGCTTCCTTCGCGGCACCCATGTTTTGGTTCCATGAGCCCTGGGTGCGGTCTGAGTTGTCTTTTGCGACGCCGCCGCTGGGGGTTACGGAGAAGGGACCGGCTTTGGCGGCGGAGTGGGAGAGGTCGTGTTCGGCGGCGGCGGCATCTTTGCGGTTTTCGCCTTGGGCCTGAAGTGAGTTAGTAGAGGTCTTTGCAAAGGAGAAGCGCGGAGACTGACCTTGTCGGCGGTGCTGCCTGTGAGAGAACCGATGGCGCTCTGGACTGCGCCGGTGGCTTTGTCCATGTAGGACTGAGGGGTGGAAGTAGCGTCGTTTGAAGACATGGTCGTGTTATTGGGTCTGTGGTGGGTTGAAGAGATTGTGGTTTGGTATAATAAAGCTGCAGCTGTAGTTGTAGCCAAATGGTACGTTGGCAGCGTGTTATATATCACTCTGTTTGTCTGGAAGTTCGAGTGGAGCATGTGAAGTATGACGTCATGCCCCACGTTGGGCACTCGCGACGCGCGCAACTTGGCTTCTGCGCGGGAGATCTGACGAAGGTGGCGCATTAAGAATGCGAGACGTGCGACGCTCGTGGTCCATTTCACAAACTCGTGGGTCTCGATGACATCGCTTTTGGGGATCAACTGATCGCTTTGACGTGTATTATGATGCAATGCAGACATTTGACCGAGCAGACACCGGTCATCCAGTCATCCATGGCGACTGAGATTGCAAAAACTTGAGTCGAGAGTGTAGTTGCTAACATGGATATCTATTTGCTCGCACTGCCGTGTCGAGAAGGGTATGTTCGTTCCAAATACAAACGCCAGGGAAAATGCTTTTGAAATAATCGTGGTCTCATACATCACCAATGACAGATACCTCCCTCGCTATCATCGACGCTCCAGGTTCCCGCCAGACCGACAATCTCAACCTGCCCGTTGAAGGCTTCTGATATCTTGCCTAGCCGGGCGACGCCATCATCGACGCCAAAGGACGCTCCAATCTCTGCAGGCCCGTTGTTGAGCAATCGCTTTGCCCAGGCATCGATTGCAGGCTCGCCAGTCTCGTCGCGTGCTTGTTTCAGGAAAGGAATCAAAGCTGTGCCTCCTGTGCCACGAAGTTTCTTGCTTCCCGTGCGAGCCATAGTGTTAGCCAAGTTGACGCGTTGTGTGTTTGCTGGCTTGGGTGACAGTGATCGGGCGGTCGACTGTGTCTCGCGCGATTTGATGATAATGTACCGCGATACAAGCTGGATATGCTTATCGCGCAGACTCCGCAGCATGGCTAGACATGCGTCGTAGGATGTCGTCAAAGCCCGATCTCTGCGATTCGACGTGACGTACTCTCGAATGTTTGCGACGCTTTCCATATGCTCTAAGAACCTGCGATGGGGTCCGGGCATGTAGTTGCGCATATCCTGGATGAAGCCATGCGAGGGTCCAGATGGCGCAGGCTTTCCAGTTCCATCCCTCTTCTCGCCGGTGGGTCTGTGTTCTACTCCTAGGACAATGTCGAAGAACTGGATAGTGGAGCTCTGCGCGTTGCTGCCGCCGCTGAACTGCACATATGGTTGCTGGCCGGTACCATCATCAAACATGACACCATTTGGAAGACCAGCGTCGGCCATGTTCTTGCTCCCAGCTAGGAAGGGTCGAATGCGATGGTAGAAGACATGTGGATCGCAGCTCTCGTACATGCGCTCCAACAGGGCGCCTAGGTCATCGAGTCTCCCGGCAAATTTCTGAAGGCAGTCCACGACTGTCTTGCTATCGTTGTCCCTAGCAGCTTCAATAGCACGAATCATCATCGGAATGGCTGGTCCGGCTCTGGCTTCGATCGCTACAGACACTAGGTAGAACCAAGATTCGTCCATCGAGCCAGTGAAGGTCATTTGCGTCGCGAGGTTGTCCAGGGTGTCTGCAGGTTCCCAGTCGAATAGTGGTCGCCAGTTCCACAGGCAGACGGCTGCAAAGGTTGCGACTGGTGGGAGCTCCAAGTGTCTACATGTCTCCATGAACGGTATCGAGATGGATGGTGGCACAATCTGAACGGGGTCGTTAGCTATGCATCGCTTTGAAATGTTTGGATTCTCAAGGCTTACATCAGATGGTCTGTCACCGCCCCAAATGTATGCATGGGCGATGAACCCCAAGATGGAGTAGGCTCTCCGCCATTCAGCTTCTGTGAGGAGAAATCGGGTTTCTAGTACTGGTAATGTGTCGACTATCCCACGTAGCCGCTTGGCAAGGATCAAGCTTTGGAAGTTGCGCACGATGGTCTCCCACGGTTGGTAGTAGCGATCCGGCAGAACATCGAGCGGTATCTCATCGGGCAAGAAGCCGTTCTGAGGTGAGATGCCGTAATCGGCCAACTGAGGCAGAGTCGGAAGCATTGTGATGGTAGGCGGAAATAGAGTTTGGGTGTATTTAACTGTTAGAGGGATGGAGGCGTTCTGTTGTGCTCGGTGGTCGTGGGAAGCAGTCGGAGTAGGTGTCGCGTGATGGAATCGGAGTCGGGGAAGGAGTACAACTCGACTAACGGCCGTGGAGGTAGTCGCCACCAACTATCACCCCTGGTTTGATTGATCAAGGGATTCCCAAATCTTTAAAGGAACGACCAGCGGAGGGTGGGGTAGAGATGAACTAAATCCGCGGTACTTGTGTGTGGGCGAAAGGAATCTAGGCGTGTCTGGTAAGTTGTCTCGGAGGTGGAACCCAGGCACCAAACGAGTTGGTTCCGAGTTTGGGGAGCCCAGTGCTAGAGGGGTCTTTGCGGAGACGCGGACAGTAGGCTAAAGACACCTGGTGAAGAGCTGACTCGATGAAGCAACTGCAACACGAACAGTAGTAAAATGGTCATGGAAGTGGCGTGAGAGAACAATGAGCATTATAACTGCCTTCCGGCCGCGGCTGCGAACCTTGGTGGATAACGTCAAAGAAGCAGGCCGAAACGCGTAGTGCTCAGTAATTGCCTAAGAGAAATCTGCGAGCCGAGTGCTCCGCGCAATCGGTTTCGTGGGCGTCACTTGGGTCACATTAGCAATCAATTCACTCATGGATTCCATGATTCTACTATAGCGGAGGTAGCGCGGCTGGCCGACGGGCTACTAAGTGCCTCCACACTAGCGTAGCTGCCCTGCATGAAACGGCTGGCTGCCGAAGTCGGGCAATCGGCCGTTGGGGAGCAACACGGGTTAAACCCGCAAATAGAGGCCGGTGCCATAGAATGTGAATGCTGAATGATGGTTTTTGCCTCTTGTGATGAGATCACGACGCGACAACCGAATCTTCGAGGACGGAATCAAGCAGCCAATCCAGCCTCACGCACCGTCGCCAACCCCGCAAAATTCCCGTTCCTGTACGCCGACGCTACTGCAGTGGCATTGAGCTAAGAGTGCAGATCAGGAACCGCATGTTGGCTGTGGAGTTGTGTGTACATACATAAAATGAAGTTGTGCGGATTGCGACGATTAGTATTGCTGTGTACTGGTGTGGAATGCGACGGTGGTGATAGTTTAGATGGGAACACACTAACGCTGCAACATCGATGAAGAAAGCTGCAAGAAACAGCCGCGGGGTGGATGATGAACACCACCAGTGGACATCTGCGCCCGTGTCTTTCCGATATTCTACGACTACTGGCCCTCTCTCCAAGGCATCCTTTCAACACCCCTCACCCACCTCCGTCTCCTCCACTCGCCCTTGCGACTCGGTGCATGGCTCTCCCACGCTCGGCGCAATACCTCCTTTTCTTCATCTGCAATATCCCTGCTGCTTCCCTTTGACCCGCTCCGTTTCTTGAGTTTCGCCTTTGCGGCACTGGCCTTCTCTCCTTCGCTCTCAAGGACTTCGTAGTGCAGATCCGTCACCCATCGCTCACCCTCGACCTCAACCTCTACGCCTGTAACACAGCGATCCTCAACCCATTCACGAGACAGCAGATCGAGCGTCCACTTCTTGTCGCTCCAGCGCCAGCCGCGGGGTGGAAGTACATCTTCGAAGAACGGGGTACCGCGGGGTCTGTCACCGCTGATCCTAGAAGGCGACAATGGGGAGTAGGGCGATGGTGAGAACATGAAGCCTTCATACTCGCCATGCTCGTCATGTAGGGCGCGGTGTTGAAGTTCGAATACCTCTACCTCACGCGTCTCCTGGGATGTCTCCAGTTCGATGTCTGCGCGTGAGATGGTCAGGAGGAACGATCGACTTTCATGTTCTGCGTCCGAAATGAACTTTTCGGTCTCGGGCATTGTAAGGAGGTCTTGAACGCTGGGATGCCCTAACGCTGTCAAAGTGTATCCAAGGACGAGGAATATTGCGCGCCACGGTAGTAGGTGCGCCGATATGAATAGCAGCACCGATACAACGAGCAGGATGAGGTAGAGCATAGATGAGAGGTTCTCGTTCTGGAAGTTGGTGAGCGGCGTGATGAAGCTCAGTACAGCATCGTGGCCACGGCTAAAGTCCTCCATGCAGTTTTGCAGATCGCGCATGTTGCGGAAAAAGTCCTTGCTGAACTCAGGCGCAGGCTTGATTGTCTTCGCATCGGCCAACGGTGGTCCTCCCAAGCTTCCTCTCCACAGATCGCCGTCGATATCTACCGTATTCGTCATGGGCTCCGGATGACGGGTCAGAAATGCAGGAACCATGACGAAGAACATGCCACATGCCAACGGGAGTACAGGTGCAAGATACGGATTGACGCATACGAAGGTCCAGACGAAGAGAAATGAGAGGGTTTGCGTAGGCTGAGCCCAGGTGAACAGCCGAATGAGGCGATTTTGAGCAACGAAAGCAACGCCGATGCGCGAGTTGAAGCGACGGAAGTTGGACGACATGGTGGGGATGCTGAAGTTGGGTCGAGCAACATAGCTTCGAGAGCGCCGGTCCTTGACTTGCGGTGTGTTCCCGCTTGGTGTCGAGGCTGAATCCGGAGGCGAGCCGTCAGAGAGGTCTTCCGAGGGCAGGACTTGTGCCAGTAGCCTATATAAATCAGCTCAACATGTCGTTTATTCACTACTTCTGTATTCGAGGGCCGTCCGTGATGTTCAATCTGTGCACCAACACCTGGGTATCGGATAACTTACATGTTCATCATCTTATCTCCCACCCTACTACTCGACTCGCGACTTATGTTATCACCCAGCGACTCCAGTTTGTCTTTGAGCCTGCTAGCCGACAGACGCCGCGAATGAGGCCTCTCCGTGGTGGGCGTGCCATCGTTCGATGCATGCTGTACTTGGACGACTGGAATGGGCGTGCCGCGGTTCACAAGCGAGTCCGCGTTGTCTGAACCCATGGCGGGACCTGCAGTGTGATTGTCTTGTTCCTCTGCTCAGGCAGGCAACCAGATTAAAGTGAATCGAGGCTGAAGTGGCGTGTTGGTCTCAGACTGTGATTAGGGAAGTCACACTTGTGTTGCGTGGTGTTCGAGGTAGGTGTGTCACATGTGGCTGAGTCGCGAGTTCCTAATCCGTGCAGACGTCGAGCAACTGCCTAGACAACATCCAGATGGTAAACTGTCCCTGCTCTTTCGGTTCCGTTATTTCAAAAGCGCATCCTCAATTTGGCGTGGAGGGTCCGAAAGCAGGTGTTGGTGCAGCAAACGGATGACGCACGCGCATGTGAACTCGTGGCGTCGAGCTTGCGCCGTGGTACGTTGTTGCTTCCGGCGTTTCCCCACATGTGGCCGTGCACGTGCGCGATTGGGATGGTCAGGGACAAACAACCTTTGGGCTTGGAGAACCAAGAAGCTCTTGGAGATCGCTATTACATTGTGAAGTCTCCGTTACCATTTAGTGGTGAGACGAAGAATCAAGACTGCGGAGAGCTGCGGAGTTCCCGCTGTCATGTTTCGGGGCCGTAACCTCCCCTACATAGATAGCTTCCAGAGCATGCACGATTGAGGGTTCAGCATGCACATGCTGAAAGCCGTGCCATGTGCAGGCGGGCTAGGGTAGCTTGGGTGGTGCAATCATGGTTGGCAGGTGATGGTCGTACTGCCTGGTGTACAGCTACTCTGGACAGGAGCGTGGCAGCAGCGCTGAGATGACAGCGAGGCAGTAGGGCCGTTGGGCGATGCGTCCGTTTCCTGGGAGAGGAGAGTTGTTTTGATAATACCCTATTCGCCGCAAGAGGCAGATATGGACAGGGGCCGTGGGTCCTTGTCAACTAGACAACCCTAGTGCCTTGGTGGCTTTTGCGGGCGACCCTCATTGTGACTTTGACGAACGTCGACTATCGTGCACCTCCCCTTTGCCGCAACTCAGCGCCGTGCTTTTTGCGCAGCCCATTGCCTGAGCCTGAATCCTTCCGATAGCCGTTCGCTCGACTCATTACCGACCGCCGATCGCTTTCACCGCTGTAGCCGGGCCCATTCGACATGTCGGCATAGTCTCCCTCGGTGCCCAAGCTCGACGCTTGGAGACCATCCCGGCTTTTCGAAAGAGGGAGACTTTTTGAAGCATCTCGTGACAGCAGAGCGTCCATTGCCGGCGTCGTAATCACGAGCTGTGGAGCTGGCCATGGCGACGCAGCCGCGAACTGCAACTCGGACCATGGAGACGACCAACGTGCCCGAACGGTCAGGGTCCAACATGTCGGAGGACTCTAGCGGCTCCTCAGGTACGAAAAAGCATTAGGGTGGCTGTCGCATTACGCGACGAGGTGTCATAGCTAACCCGCGCTGCAGAAGACCGCGTACGCAAGTTCCAAAAGACGGGCGACCAGGGCAGCCGCCTGCGCAAGACGAGTGCATCCAATGCCATAAGCGCAGCCCGCCCGCTGCCTTCCATCAACAACAACGCCGCAGGACGGGGCAGGGCCAAGGTGCCGTTGGGCCCCCGCGAGCGGCCCCAGGACTTCACCAAGCAGAGGTACGACGCCGCAGCTATGGCGACGACAACACTGACGCGTGATGCAGCAGAATGGCAAGCGGCGCCAGCGTTGCTTCCCTCGAGACGCGCTCCTTCCTGCCCACGCCCGCGAATGAGACGGCGGCCACGCGTACCGTCCCCTCGAACCCACGCTTCAGCTTCACCAAGCAGCCGCAGCCCGGACCTGCAAAGGAGGAGCCCGCTGAGAGCACCGGCTCGTACGACTTCCTGCCCGCCGTCAACTTCGACGACTTCGCCAACAGCCTCGCGTATGAGCCCGCTCTGAGCGACTTCCCTGCGCCTGGCACGTTTAAGGCCAACGTGCCTGCCAACACGACCACGCCCAGTAACAACAACATGCCGTCATTCACGGGAACGCCCACCGACAAGCCGCCCACACGCAGCAGCGACTTCGTTCGCCGCTTCAGCCAGTCCACCGCGAGGAAGCCAAGTGGCGCCTCTACCGCATCGGGCTCTGACACGAACATGCCAGCGCCCCAGAGCAACATGGCCATTCGTTCACGTCGTCAAAGTCAATTCCCCGCCCAGGCACCCCCAAATCCAGCTGCCCGAGCACCACGGAAGAGCGTTGGCCCTGGAATGCTGCCTTCAAGTAGCTTCGAGCGCCAGGAAATGGACAGACTGGCCAACGACAACACAATGCCCCAGCTCGGCCGTGCGCCGTCACTGAACAAGGGGAACAGGCGAGAAACACTGTCTGCAAACATCAACACAGCTCCTACCACTGGAGTACCCAGGCTCCCAACTGCCGCACGCAACGCCAAAGCAAAGTCCTTACAACCGCCTTCGAGACAGCAACCGGGCCACCTGACTGTCTCATCCATGACCCCCGATCCAAGTTCAATGCCTTCCCCTGGCAGGTCTCCCGCTGCGCAAAGATCGTACACACCTTCGTCCTCCTCGAGCAAACGGCAGTCGACGGCTCCTCACATCTCTGGGCTTGGCGCGCGAACCATCAGCCCCACAGACGCTCGGCGGCTCAGAAGACTGTCCATGAACCCAAATCATCCGCCAGGCGGCCCAGTGGGTCCTCCCACTCCCCAGGGCGATCAGACATTCGACGAGCGAGCCTTCAGCCAGTCCCCAGCCTTGGCTGTGGGAGGCAGCATGACACCATCTTCGGCGCGCGCGACGCCCGAGCAGAAGCGCAAGTCCTATGCTTCTGGTATATCGCTCTCGTCGAACTCGAGCTTGAACTCGTTGAAGGTTGGTCCTTCATCAATACCCTTGCGCACCAATACCGCTCCGACAAGCTCTCGTCTGCCTGCGCCAAAGCCACGAAATGTGCAAAGCTCAGCTGGTGGGGAGCAAGAAGAGGTGCCCCCTGTACCTGCCATACCAAAAGCGTTTGAATCTCCCAAGGACCCCGAGCGCAGCAGCTTTGCATTCACAACACCAAATTCAAAGATGAGCGCGCCTCCTCAAGCACCTCAAGAACCAGTGTCAACACCCGACACGCAACGAGCCGAGCCTCGGCAGAACGAGACCCTGGAAGGCGGTCTTATGAACAGGAGCACAGGGTCCATCAGACATCGACGGGGACTAACTGTTGGAGCTGGTACCGAAGGTGAGAGGACGCCCACGGTACAGCAGTCCAGCAAGAAGAACCTACAGCCAATTAGACTGCCACCGCTGAATCTGCTGCCGCTCGGCACACCGTTCAACAATCGGATATCGTCTTTCCCTGCGCCCTCTGGTGAAGTGGCCGAGGGTAATGTAACGCCACCGCCTAAACGTGCTGCCAATAAAACGCCCAGTACGCCCATGACAGCCTCCAAGGCGAACTTCTTCGCAAGGAACAACCACCACGACGAATACCACAAACACTTGCGTAGCAGTAGCTCTGCCTTCAACCTGCGTGCTGCAGACTCGTCGCTTGATACCCACCCGAACATTGGTTCGATTCCCGTTCCGACCTTGAACCCAACACGTCAAGCCACCACGCCTTTCTCATCGAATTCGTTACCAAAGGGTAGCGGGGAGTTCGCTCGATTGCAGCCGCGACCTAGCGGCGAATACAAATCCTCTGCGAGGGATGTGGAGATGCAGAGTATGGTTGCTGGCCCGCGGCCATTACAAAAGAAGAACACGTCGGATTCAATACAGACGTCCACGTCAACCGAACCTGAAACGCCTTCTTCTGGCTCATCTTTGCGGCGAAAGCTCAGCCTCAGTGGCTGGAGAAGAGCTTCATCTAAAGCTGCAACACATCAATCGCAAAATCTGCAGGTTCGAAAACCGGGCCCTCAGGGCGGTGAACCAAGACAGCAACCCCAGCCTCCCAAGCACAGCGAAATGCCTCCACCGCGGCTACCTGCGTCTGCTACTTGGAGCGGTGCTATTGGCACGAGCCCAAGTCCCGCCAAGAGTGGGAGTCGACCATCCCTTGATTTCGGGCGCCGCAAGCCCTCTGCAACAGCGGTTGCTAGTGATACAGAGGTTGAGAAATTAAGTGCTCGTAAGCCCGTAGGGAATGCCGGAACACGTGCGGTATCAGGCCACACAGACCAGGCTAATAGCCAGGCGACACAGAAGTCAACGTCGATCTTGACACCGATGCAGCGGATGCTGGGTACGAAGAGCTCGTCGAACATGCTCAAAGCTCGTAATCTCGATTCAAACCTCGATAGAGATGACATGTTGGCCGACGAAGAAATGAAGAAGCTTGCTTCGAAGCGGAAAGACTTTGAGCATGCGGCGCGCGATGTCGACGAGCTCCGTAAGCGCGCCACGGCCAAGGAGCGTGTCAGTCCCAGTGATGCTGTGCGCATGGCCAATTTGAACATATTCGAAAGAGGCGAGATCATCGACTACAAGGAGGTCTACTTCTGTGGAACGAAGAACGCCAAGAAGCACGTTGGCGATCTTAATGCGCAGACCGCAAACTTTGGCTATGACGACGAACGCGGCGATTACAACATCGTCTTGGGAGACCATCTCGCATATAGATACGAAGTTGTTGATGTTCTTGGCAAGGGCAGCTTCGGACAGGTTGTGCGTTGCGTAGACCACAAGACGGGAGGGCTCGAAGCGATCAAGATCATTCGTAACAAGAAACGGTTCCATCAGCAAGCTCTGGTCGAAGTCAACATTCTCCAGAAGCTACGTGAATGGGTAAGAAAGATCCATTCAGTGTACAGAGTAAGCTTGCTAACGATATCCAGGACCCCGATAACAAGCACAGCATGATCAACTTCACCCAGAGCTTCTACTTCCGTGGCCATCTTTGCATCTCGACCGAGCTTCTTGGCATGAATCTGTACGAGTTCATCAAGGCACACGAGTTCAAGGGCTTCTCCCTACGCCTTATCCGTCGATTCTGCAAACAGATGCTGGCTTCGTTGACCCTCTTGAAGACCCAGAAAGTCATCCATTGTGACTTGAAGCCGGAGAATATTTTGCTTGCGCATCCGCTTCACTCGGAAATCAAGGTCATCGATTTCGGATCCAGTTGCTTCGAAACCGAGAAGGTTTATACTTACATCCAGTCGCGATTCTACCGATCGCCGGAGGTCATCCTCGGCATGAGCTACGGTCTGCCGATAGACATGTGGAGTTTGGGTTGCATCCTTGCCGAGCTGCTCACCGGTTACCCCATATTCCCTGGAGAGAACGAACAGGAGCAGCTTGCTTGCATCATGGAGATATTCGGACCTCCAGAGAAGCACCTCATCGAGAAGAGCAGCAGGAAGAAGCTATTCTTTGACTCCCTTGGCAAGCCCAGAGTCACTGTTTCCTCAAAGGGCCGCAGGCGACGACCCAGCTCGAAGACACTGCAACAAGCCCTGAAGTGTGACGATGAGGCCTTCCTTGACTTCATCACGCGCTGTCTGCGTTGGGATCCCGAACGTCGAATGAAGCCCGATGAAGCGATGCAGCATGAGTTCATCACTGGCGTACGCAAAACCAATCAACAACGACGGCCATTCAACGCCCCGTCCGGCACGTCTTCACCTGCGAAGCGAATGCCGCCCCCACAGTCGGCACAGCCACGTGTCCGACCTCTTCCCGAGCCTCCCGTGTCTAGCTTCAGAAACGGGACCGCAGCCAGCGGACAACGTCAGGTGTCGAACAGCAACTCACCTGTGAAAACATCTGCTCCCGCGAGACGCCACTCCACCGTGCAAGGACTTGCACCTGGAACAGCAGGTACTAAGCGTGCAGCAAACGGAGCGCCACTCAATGGCGCAGGTGGAAGTGGACTGCCGCGCGCAGCACAGCGCAGTGTGTCAGGCAAACCAGACCTCGCTTCGGCGGCGGCTATTGCCAGTCTCGTAAGTTCAGAGCATCCCGGCCAGCTTGATATCGATGAGTAGCTAACAAGGCTTCAGAAAACGCACACATAACCTTACGAAACCGAGAGATATTCTCAATATAGATTAACGATTACTGGGCATCTCATGAGGTTTCTACTATCTAATATGGGGTCTACCCCGCTGGCGGCTTCGGGGTTGGGGCTGATCCGGACTTTTGTGCAGATGTGGTTGCGAATGTTTATGTTTTCCCATTCAGCGACGTTATACCCCCGAAAAAGTCTCTCTTTGGAGCATATTTTCAACAAGGTGTATTGATTGGTTTATTGGATAGGGGGGAGGATATTGAATCTTGATATGAACAGCATTCTAGGGCGTTGTAGCAAGATAGATATCTTCTAGATATCGTAATGTGAGGGGTGCTGGGTCGTATGGAGTCGAGTATAAGCATTGCCCATTTGCTTGAATGCATCGGTGATGGCGAGCTGCAGCCTTATGTGATGTCAGTGCGTTATCGATAAGGGTGGTCGCGAATTTGACAATGTTGGCTTTCGCACTGCAACCATCAGCACTCGACTACCTTTCTTTGATACCCCCGTTCTTCCTTCTTTACATTCTTTAGACATGCCTCGCGACCCGCTGATCGGCCTCGTCGGCAAGCCTTCGTCCGGCAAGTCGACTACACTGAACAGGTGCGCAATGCCCCTCCACCCCTCTTTCGCGGATCTTTCTAAGATGGATTTCATGGCAGCTTGACAGATGCTACCTCCAAAGTCGGTCCGTACATGTTTGAATACGCTGGGAGCTATGTAGGCTGATTATGAGTAGGTAACTTCCCGTAAGTCATCCCTCCTAGATCCATGGATTGCGATAGCGCAGCGCACACCGCGCTCGATTCTCCGTATCGTCAGCTCCTAATGCTACAACCAGATTCACCACCATCGACCCCCAGCGCGCCATCGGCTACCTCCAGATCGAATGCCCATGCGCGCGCCTCGGTCTTGCTGATCGCTGCAAACCCAACTACGGCGGTTGTGTCGAAGGACGGCGATCGGTCCCTATAGAACTTCTCGATGTCGCCGGGCTCGTACCAGGTGCGCACATGGGAAAGGGCCTCGGAAACAGGTTCTTGGACGACTTGCGACATGCAGATGCGCTTGTACACGTGGTGGACGTGAGTGGGACGACCGATGCGGAGGGCAAGGCGACAAGAGGCTACGACCCAAGTCAAGACATTGTCTGGCTGAGGAGCGAGATCGTGCGATGGATACAAGGCAATCTTATGGAGAAATGGGGTAGTATCAAGAGGAGGCATGTCGCTATCAAAGCCACGGCAGTCGAAACACTACAGAACCAGTTCTCAGGTTACGGATCCACATCCAGCGTCGTTGCGCGCTGTCTCGATCGCCTTGCCCTCAAGGAGCCTCTACAAGACTGGTCAAACGAGACTATCGAACGAGTCGTAAACGCCTTCACCGACGAGAAATTTCCTACCGTCATCGCCCTCAACAAGATCGATCATCCCGACGCGGACAAGAACATTGCGAAGATTGCGAAACAGGTAGATGCCAAGAGCATAGTGCTTTGCAGCGCGATATCTGAAGTCTTTCTGCGGAAACTAGCGAAACAGGGCTTCATCAAATACACAGAGGGTAGCGAGTTCGTCGATACAAGAGAAGACCTGATTGAGCAGGGTGACCCAGATGGAGGCGGACTGAAGGAGTTGGACGAGAAGCTCACAACTCGAATCGAGAACCTTAAAGACATGGTCCTTTACCGCTTTGGCAGCACAGGCGTTGTACAAGTCCTGTCGCGAGCGGCAGAACTACTCGGTCTGGTTCCAGTCTTCCCGGTTCGCAACATCCACGCGTATACAAGTGGTAGTGCGAGCTCGACGGCTGTCTTTAGAGATTGTGTGCTTGTGAAGAAGGGTAGCACAGTGGGTGATGTGTATAGGAAGGTTATGGGCGACGCGCCGATGGCGTATGTCGAAACGGAGGGTGGAAGGAGAGTGGCGGAGGATGATGTTGTTGCTGTGGGAAAGAACGATGTGAGTATATGATGAGCATGCGAGCAGACATATCGCTAACAAGGTGCAGATATTGAGCTTCAAGGTAGGAAGGGCATAATTGAGTCTGGTCATGATCTAGTTGGGATTACATCCGAGATGCGCAAAGTGTCTGGCAATCGATGAACCTGAGCAGTATAACTTGTCTCAGCCTGATGGACCTTGCTGAGCTTGCATTGATGAAACTGTGACTGTATAATTCTGTGCATCTCCAGATAGCTAGTCTAATGGACATCTATCGAGTAAGAACAATTGCGCGTCGCGTTGTTGTGACGATGTTCTCTATAGTTCGCGTTTCCCCGCTACACACTAGCATCGCAGCCACACACATCCTCAGCCAACAAAAAAAGGTCCAAAATCCATTCTCCCCTCGAGCGCTCACACGTCTGAGCACCAACGCCCAGCAAAAAGTAATCCTCCTCCGGGAAGGCTCGAACTTCCAACCTCCTGATAACTCGCTACTTATGTAGTAACAGTCAGACGCGCTAGCCAATTGCGCCACAGAGGATTATTGAAATGCGCTGTTGCACTTCTTGATGGAGATTTTCCAAAATTGCATCGTACTAATTGCCTGGCAAACCTCACTTTTTCGCTTCTCGGGAGACTTGGAGCGAGCAAACATCGGCAGCATCGGGGATATGTATGTTGTAGTGGGGGATGATGTGGGTCTTGCTCGCTTACCGGAGCATAGGACGGCAGTGATGCTGTGATAAGCGTTGTATTGTAATGTAATTTGGTTGATAGTATTGCTACTGAATTGCTCTGTTACGGTGATGGAAGTGGGTATAATGTGATATGAACGAATTGCCGCCGTACTCATCGCCTGGTATGAGTCCAAAGAAGCACCTGCTCCGCGCGCTATGCAGTAAATCATGTGTTTAGGAAAATCATGAGTCCAGGCCCCTCCTTGGCCATTGCCTCCTCGATACGTGCCTAGTTACTCTTCCGGCCTCGTTTCTTCTTCTGATCTTTTGAAGGTGTCTCGCCCGCTGCGGCTCCTTCGATCTTGAATTCGTCGCTCTCGAGGTCGACAACACCCCGCAGGATACTGTACGTAAAGAAGTCCTTTGTGTAGCATGTTACCCCATCCTTGATTAGCTTTTGTGCCTCCACATCGTCTCCATCTTCAGCGAAGACGATAGTATCTCCTGCCTTCTTCAACTTTGTCGCACCAGTCGTTACACTTTTCGCACCGGCGGCTTTGCAGACCGCTTCAATGTCAGAGAAAGATGCGTATCTCGTTTTGAGGCTTTTCGTAAAGTGAACAGCGAAGTCGGTGAAGGGTGTTTGCGGCTTTTCGAGGATGTCGTCAAGCTTGATTTTCCACTCCTCTTCTTGCTTGGGTATGGATGGCTTGAAAGCGGAAACGGCAAGCAGGCGCTTAGCTGATGCAGATTCCAATAGCCATTGATCTGTGACGATAGGAATGCCGCGCGCGATTGCGTAAAGTACTTTTGTTGTCTTTTGGAGATCACCATCTCGTACGCTTTGATGGATTAGCATGGTGACACAACAGCAAAGACAGTGCAGTACTTACCATAGTACATTGAAGTCATCAGCCAGATTCTCTACAAATGCTCCGCCTTGTTTCTTCAGGAACTTGACAGCCGCACTTGCTTTCGTAATGGTGGAGTTGCTGCAGGCTACACGGGAAGCTGGGCCATCGTAGTCCTCTCTAACTGTAGTAGTAGATATGGATCGTTGAGAACCCCTCTGCGATCGTGGTGGGGCGGACTGTTCGGGCTTAGCAACGTCGACGTTGCTCAGGCGACTGTCTTCTGTATCGCTATCGCTTGTTTTGGCGCGCTTGCTAGGCCCAGCAAATGCCTCGTTGTCAGACTTGGATGCATATGCCTCCGCCTCATCGGCGAGGGACCGTGTTCGTTTCTTAGCTGATCTCGACGGTATGTGTACTCGCGGTGAAGATGTTCTAGCATTCAGAGGCAGCTGTGGTTGCATCTGATTCTGTGACTCGCCAGTACGGGCGGTCGAGAAAGCCTCTGCTTCCTGAACGTCTGCTTCGTAGGAATCTGCAACATTTCCTGTACGGGCAGCGGTTGGGGTCTCCTGGATCACGGTAGTCGATCGTTGATTCGAAAGCTGAGGGGTTGCGCGAGGTTGTGATTTTGCTACATTGACAGTGGGTTCTTTCGTATCATCGCCCTCGCTCTGGGCTTCTTCAGGTGTCACCGCGATTCTCATAGCGTCAGCGGCCGATGAGTTGACCTGGACCTCCGAGTCTGTCCACTGACAAGTCAGGTAAGATTCAGCATTTGGAACATGGATCTGATCGCCATGACGCAAGAATATTGTTTCTGAGCGTCCGTCGCTCTGTGGTTGCAACTCGTATCTAGCAGCCGATGACAGACTGTTGGCGTGTGCTTGGCCAGGCAATATGCTTAATGAGGCTGTGATGGCTTCCAGCTTGACCCCACATGGCCCAGAATCTGCTATAGTCAGTGGATGTCTCAAGCCTCTTCGGTGGACCTACCGATGCGACCGAGCTCAGGTACGACTGCGGGCACTGCTATAATGCGAACCACGCCAGGATGGACTTTGTTGACGATGTGAACTGTTCCTGTTTCTGGCAGGGCATACTCCGAGGAGCCCGGCGCTCCCGTGGTATGTGACGAGATCAATGTCCACATCCTGGGCCGGTTGACGCGTCGTGGCGGTTGCTTGATCGCGAATGTTGGATTTAACGCGTGGTCACGTTTGCGGAAGGCGCAGCTGGGCTAGCGGTGACGCGCATAATAGGTGGGGCCATCTGCTGATTCGCCACTCACGCTCACGCTGACCTTCCCTTTGTGCCTGCCAGCCGTACGCCGCTACCTCCTCTAGTCACAGCAAGGATATGGATTCGAAGGACGATACCTGCACAACGGTAACTCGTGTACTTAATTTGGTTGCTGTGCATCTCAACTGCCGTTGGTCCCAGTTCTCACGAACACCGCCGCTCAACAGTCTCAAAGCTCAGACAGTCGACGATGGAGAACAATAGTAAGGAATTCGCGCTATCTCATCACAACCATCGCACACTGCAAACAGCGCATCCAGCAATTATCCAACTCACTGTGAGCGACTCTGCGACTCACTGTAAGACAGGAGAAGAGCACCAGCGGCGAGCATTGGTCAAGCGTTTACAGACCGAGGCGAGTATCCGGACGCATGCAGGTGAAGGGACCACGGAACAATAGTAAGGGCTTCAAGTAACTCTAAGACCTCATCTTCGCCTTCGCTTTGGCTAGCTATAGTTGTGAGTGGAGATATCGAGACAATCGCATGCTGCCGCTGCTATTATCCGCTCGGGATCCGAAAGCCATCACTCCCCGTCACTTTCTCGATAACCCTGCATGCCACCAATCTGCAGCGCAGAACCAACCTTGCCATCTAGCTATTATATAACTCTGATATAAACGATACAGCTTCGACTCTCGTCGCTGCAGGACTCCTTCATTCCTTCTTCAACCTCTAGTACTTTCTATCTTTCTTCCAAATTGTCACCTCCAGACCCAACTCCGTCAGACTCTGTTCCTCCCCTAGACCTACGGCCAAACAGCACTACCTCTATAACCTCCAAAGACTGCTAGCAGTAGGAGCCGTTATGGCTGACGACTTCCACGCCGTTGACCTTCCGTCCAACTTCCAGGTTCCGCCCGGCTTCGAGCCATGGACCCAAAACTTCACCCTCATCGTGCCGGTTGTGACGGGCGACGAATCCAAATGGGCAGTCACCACAGTCAACATGGCGGATGTCAACTATTGGAGCGTGAACACCGCCCGCCTTGCTACCAGTAATGGGGTAGGTCTTGGTGTATCGATCATGCTTCTGGTTGTTCTCGTCCTCTTGACCAAGGCTGAGAAGCGGAAGTCTTTCATCTTCTACCTCAACACCGCTTCCCTCTTCACCAACACCATCCGCTGCCTGCTTCTCGCCATGTATCTTAGCAGCACCTGGAACGACCCTTACAGCGATGTTACCCCATATTCACCACCTCTGACTAATGTGGACTGGGCTATCTACGTCTTAATCAACGTTTTCAGTCTTATCGTCGCTATCCTAGTCTACGCTTCACTCAGTCTCCAAGTCTGGATCGTATGCGTCACTACACCACCTCTACATCGCACCATCATCATGGGTGCAACCACCACAGTGGCCTGCGCTGCTTTTGGAGTCAAGTTCGCTTTCGTCTACCTGAATACCAAATACGCATTGGACAATGTGTCACCCGATTCTCTGGCAGCACTGGACGGGATGACCTACATCATGCAAACTATATCCATCTGGTTATTCAGTTGCGTGTTCACCTGGAAATTGGGACATGCCATCCTTCAGAGGCGCCGTCTCAACATGCCTAGATTTGGACCGATGCAGATCGTCTTCATCATGGGCTGTCAGACAATGTCAATACCAGGTTCGTCTCTCTTTGCCACGCTGAACACTGACATTTACTAACGTACGTGTAGCTATTTTCACATCTCTCCAATTTGTTGAGAGCATCCCCCCTGAGATTGTCTCCCACGTTCTCACAATCGTCTGCATCTTCCTTCCCCTCTCGGCTATGTGGGCGGGTGTTGCCCACGATCAAAACGCTGCTCCCAGAGGCCTACGATCCACCAAGAACAAGCTCCATGGCAAGCCCGCAACGTCTACTTTGACGGACAGTTCCACCGCCTGTGGAAATAGTTCTCAGATGAGCTCGTGGTCGGATACCATGAACAAAGATCATATGAGCTCTGCCACTGCTCCCACATACCGTGACCACCGCACGAGCGTCGAGGACAACTGCATCCGGGTAGACCGCAAATTCGGTTTCTCGCACGAAGACGCCGCGGACCGAGTCTGATAGCGCGCAGCTGCATACCTGGCATGTGTCGACTCCTTTGCAGCGCATCGGAGATCATGCTTGATGGAGAATACTGAGGGTGCATGGGGGGTTATTATGGAGCGGCACGAGTAAACGGAGTCGGCGCACATTGCGTCGCGTCTGGTGCTCATGAAATCGGCAACGTACCCGGGGACTGTGCGTATCCCAACATTTGTGACACCGGGGACATGATTGGAGATGATATGGATCGCAGTTGGTGGATCTCCTATGTACGGCTGCCGCGTGTTACCTTATCTGTATCCTTAGCCATTTTTTACTTTCTCCAGCACCTTCTCTTAGCAACTAATACACTCGCTGCAGACCTTCCGCTCGCATTCATTATTGTGATGATAGACTTTGTGTTCGCGCTAGGTCAGGGTGTCATGGTAATTTGGTGCAAGTATCGGCAATGTGTTACGACAGCTATTTAATATCAGTGACGCCATGTCAAGCGCTGCAATGACAAGGACTATCGTCGGACTCCGTGCTTGAACATGAACCAATCGCTGTTAACCCCGATGCCGTATCGTAGTCTCGCGATAAGGACGCACATCCCTAGCTACGATTTACGGCTATGGAAGCATCGCTCTCCGAGCGTCGTGCATGTTCCAGTCTATGATGGTACCGGCATTCGTCGTGAGGAAATGCTTTAGGAGTCTGAAGTTACGAGCAGCTTCGTATAGGGCAGCCCATTGGGTCTAGCGCAAAGCCCAAACCGATTCGGCTCATCGGGGGCAGGCACCCCGCTTGGTCTCTCTACGCCAATGATCACCCACGCCGACACGTCGCTCAGCGTCTGTTATGCGACTCATCGATGTCAGGACACTCGAGCTTAGATGGTTCAATGATGACTCTGTCCCAAAATACGCCATCCTTTCTCACACCTGGGGCGGAGATGAAGTCAACTACCAGGAATACGTCTGGATTAGCAGAGCTCGAGCACTGTCCGCTTCTACCAACTTAGCGTCGGCATCAACAGGCAGTCAGGATGCGCGAACTACACTGATGTTGGCGTTGGAGATGATGATTCGAGGCAGTTCCGAGATGCCTTTGGGAGGTTTATCGGAGAAGGACCTCATGACGCGCGTCGGCTACAGCAAGATTGTGAACGCAGCTGAGCAGGCGCAAGGCCAAGGCTGTCACTATCTTTGGGTTGACACGTGCTGTATTGACAAAACATCAAGTGCGGAGCTACAAGAGGCCATTAATTCCATGTATCGCTGGTACCGAGATGCGGAGGTCTGCATTGTCTATCTAGGCGACATTCCCAAACCACGGTCAAATGGCTACACAACCGCTTCCGAAATTGCAAGAGATTCACTGAAGTCTTCTCGGTGGACACGTCGCGGTTGGACCCTACAAGAACTGATTGCACCGATTCTATGTCGCTTCTACTTCCAGGACTGGACCTTGATGGGCGAGAAGGTGGAGTTTCTGGAGGAGCTATCTGACGCCACGGGTATACCAGTTCGTGTACTCGACGATAGAAGTACTGTTAGTGAGTTCTCCGTTGCGGAGAGGATGTCTTGGGCAGCACATCGGCAAAGTACTCGTGTCGAAGATGTTGCTTACTGCTTGCTCGGCCTCTTCGACATTCACATGCCCTTACTTTATGGAGAAGGTGCGAAGGCTTTTATTCGCTTACAAGAGGAGATCCTAAGGACTACTGACGACTACTCCCTATTCTCCTGGTGCGCAACTTTATCGGAGCGATCAATGTATCGGGGTTTGCTCGCGCGCCATCCTGAAGAGTTCCGACACTGCGGTTCTATCGAGCGCGAGAATGTCGTCTCTACTTTCCCCATAGGCCTTACCCCCATCGGTCTACGTGTGCAGCTCGAGTTCTTACCTGATCCCAAGGACAAAAGCCGTGTCCTAGCTATGATACGATCAAGCAACCAGGTAAACCAGCGCATAGCCATCACATTGAAGTGCCTGGATGGTGGAATGCAATACGCGCGTGTTGATGCTGGCTCTCTGGCTTTTATCGACGACTGGCCTACTGGGAAGCTCCATACCATTTATGTACGGCAGAAGCTGTCCATACCACCTGATTTCACGACTACCGAGTTCAAAAGCTTTCATATACGACGTCGAGTTTCTAGCCACACCACGCCAACAGTTCGGATAATCAGTGTCACGCCTCGTAATTCCTGGGACGAAGCCACTCACGAGCTACGGATCCCAGACAATGTCACCGAATTCTGGGGGGCTGTTCTACTCCGAGTCCAATCAGCAGCGTATGCGCATTCTCTAAGCTTCCCCGTCGCTTTCGGCTTCAACCGGTCTACTTGTCATTACTGGTGTAAAGCCATTTCGGACTTTGACCCTTCGCAAGACGGCCAGGCCAGTGGTACCTGGCCGCAAGCGGTAAAAAGGAGGATACCAGATGAAGTGTATGACCCATGGCTAGGGAATGGCGCGCGAAATGATATGTTTTTGGTGCGTGATAGCGGGCTGGCTATCAACGTTGGCATCAAGGCAGGGTTGTGCGGCGATAGCATTGCATTGCAGGTACACATCGATGGACTTGTTAGATGGGCATGAGATGAAGCCCAAACTTAAACACCTAGTTGAGTTACGCTGCTTGAGTCCCCTGCTGTTGTGCCATACATATGTGACGATGTTCTGTTGGATGGCAGATGTTGTATGCAGGGAAGGTGTTTAATGTCAATTTTGTCCCAAAAATGCGCAAATCTTACATAGTATATGACATTCTCTTCCCCCGCGGCTTGGTACTTCTCTTTGTCCGATTAGTTCGCTTGCCCCACTTGTAAGAGCCAGTCATTCGGTTCGGCTGCCCTGCCATGGCCGTCCATACCCACCAAAATCCTGCCAACTTCTCTCCTGGCTTGCCAATGTCTGGTGTGCTCACATTATATTGTGTTCACTGCTCTAAAAGCTCATCAAAGGACAGATGGCCGAGCGGTTAAGGCGCTAGCTTCAGGTGCTAGTAGAGAAATCTGCGTGGGTTCGAATCCCACTCTGTTCAACATTCTTTTTGCATGTGTGGTTCAGTCGAATGCTGCGCTCAACACCTTTTTTGCACATGTAATAGTGGCTGGGCGATGCTGTACCATTTTGCTACTCTGGTGGGCTAGATGCGGTCCGTGCGTGCAAACCACGCGACAGCGGGAGCGGGGCAGACACGCGATTTCATGATCCCAGGGTTCAGGCTTGGCGTCATCTCATCTCTCTATCACGCGTTGCGCCTGGGGAAGCACCAATATAGTCGTGTCTTCGTCTTCTTAACCATTATGGTCATGTCGCAAGTACGCCTCGCGCCAATTTGTCTGCCATCCGCTGCTACAGGCATGGGACGGATCTCTCAGGCAAGAGCAGCTACCCAAGCCGGTACGGGAAGGTGGACTTGGCCAGGATCGTATGCGCCTCATGCACTTGCGGCACATGCCTCCTCTAGTATGACCGTCACAGCAGCCGACAAGAAGCCTTGAATGGTCTTACTTATCGATCCTATATGCATACCGCATTATTTCTAACAGTAGCTCGCGCGCAGAGCTGCTCCATGAACTGCTTACGCGTCGCATAGCACCAAGTCCTCCCGAGGTCATTCAGCGCAACACCCAGCTGAGCATCAGGGCTTCCTAGGCTTCGCAATGGGGTCGCTGCGTGTCGCGTCGCTTTTGCGACTATGTTTATCGCTTCTACTGCTTCAATTCGCGTTTGCGACCAGCTCAATCGCTAGCAATGCGAGATCGCCAACTGCACAAGGTATGACTGAGAGATACTTTCCCCTCAAAGACCTCTCACTGACATGTCGCAGAAGCAGATCAACCGGTCTACGAGCCCGAGAATCAAAATGTCGTCCGCCTGCTTTCGTCGCCAGCCTCGTCTACATCCTTCCCCGATTCGTCCCAGACATCATCGAACGACCTCCCTACCAGCACAGCCAGCTACTCGCTCGCCGAGACCAACATCCTTCATGATCTCCACTCCGCCCTATCTACAATGCAAGACCACTACTTCTCAGTATGGCTCGGCAAATACACAACAGCGATAGATTGGACAGCAGCCGTCATGTCGACCTACGTTTCAGCTACCCTCTCGTCGCTCTCCCACTCGCTTGCCTACACAATGCCAGGCACATTTGACAAAAGCCGGAAAATGGACGTCGAGGCACAAATGGTGGAGAATGAGATCAACAAGTACTTTGCGCAAACCACTGCATACTACTTTGGTGAGGATCACTTTGCAATAAGGATGCAGGCATTTGACGATATGCTTTGGGTGGTCTTGGGCTGGCTGGAAGCAAGCGGTTTCGTCGAGAGCCATTCCGCTGAACACTACACGTCTGACAAGGTCGGAGCAAACGAATGGCATGCCAGACAGTTCGTCCCTGCTTTCGCCCACCGAGCACGCGTGTTCTACGAGTTGGCGGAGAAGGGATGGGACTGGAGGCTCTGCGGGGGCGGCATGACTTGGAACCCGCGTCTGTTGCCGTACAAGAACGCCATTACTAACCAGCTCTTCATCTCGGCGAGTATCAGCATGTACTTGCACTTTCCAGGCGACGACAACTGTTCACCGTTCCTTTCGCAGCACGACAAGGTTGGTCTACAGCAAGACCAGTTGTTTGATGACTGCGACGAGGGGCACCGTGGACGCTACGATCCTGTTTACCTTGCGAACGCGATGAATGCATACGAGTGGCTGAACAATATTGGCATGACGAACGACCAGGGGCTTTACGTTGACGGCTTCCACATCGGGGGTTACCGCACGAATCATAGCAAGACGACATGCGACGAGCGGAACGAAATGGTGTACACCTACAATCAAGGTGTCCTTCTGTCCGGACTTCGCGGGCTGTGGGAAGCTACCGGCAAGACCTCATATCTGGAAGATGGCCATGAGCTCATCAGGAACGTCATACGTGCCACAGGCTGGAAGAAGTCTCAACCTCATCGAAGCAATGGCCCAGAAGACGAAAAGGAAGCACTGCCCACTGATTGGGCAGGCCTGGGTTCCAATGGTATCCTAACAGAGTTCTGCGACCCCTCTGGGCGCTGCAGTCAAGATGGCCAGACATTCAAAGGCATATTCTTCCACCACCTAACGTCCTTCTGCGAACCTCTTCCATCTCGACCAGCTAGACCAGGGAAAACCCATGCAGCACCCAAAGAGTTGATCATGTTACACGCAAACAGCTGCAGAGAATACACCGCATGGGTCGTCCACAACGCCCAAGCCGCCCTCCGAACGCGCGACCAAGACGGCCGATTCGGCGCATGGTGGGGCGCACCAAAGCTCTCATCTCCATCTGCCTCCTTCCACGGTAACAGGAAATCGGCGTCTCATTCCCACCCAGTTCTCCCAGAGAACGCAGTAGACTACCGCAACGTCTACCCAGACCCCTCGGATGGCGACTACCTAGAAGACGACCTCAAAGAGCCCTTCAAGCGGTACGTCTTTGACGGGAATGACGGAGACGAAACGGCCAAGAGAAGCCCAAGCGATCTCAACGACCGAGGACGCGGACGCACAATCGAGACCCAAGGCAGCGGTCTCGCAGTTGTGCGAGCAATGTGGGAGTTTCTCCGTCGGGTAGAAGGCGCAGATGGGTATTTGGTGTGAGTGAGATCAACGATGGAATCGTTACTCATCACCCATCATCCACCACAACCCACACCACAAACCCATCAAGACTCCAACTGCGTCATTGACATGTTAAAACCAGAACCACCGCCCCATCTTTCCCACAACACTCAAGCTCCGCTCCCCTCTCCCGCCCCAACACCATCGGCAGGATACGCAGAGAACGGCATGAGATTGCGCAGAAACTGCCGCCGGCAGCGAGGTAGCTACTCAGTGTCGTGGAACTGTATGTGCACATGGAAGTGTGCTGTCTGACGGGAGGGGAGGCGTGCTGTTGGTTGATGGGGCTGGAGCTCTTTTTTGGAGAAGGGGAGCATTGGTAATAGGAGAGAGGTGTGTATGCTGAAGGTGCTACTGTTGAACGAGAGATGTGGTTGGATTCGGTATGAGGGAAGCGGGTAGATGGGTGTTGGATTGTTGCGGAATCGATGGATGGGCGTGGAATATGCCAGATTGGAAAGCAGTTTGCAGTAGAGAACTAGACTTGCGCTGGGTTAGACGCTAGGCTTGGAAACGGCTTTGCATAGCTACTAGTTTTACCGTCCATTCTTTCCATCTTCGCCCACGATAGTATCCGTGAATATTCATCACTATCTACTCAAATTCTAGCACAACCTTCCGCACACTCTTCCGCCCTCAATACTCATATGCGCCTCTCTCACCCCTTCCTCCACAAACCCCAACTTCCGCCTATAATGACACCTCACGACCTTAAGGAATGCGTAGCTCGTATCATACCACGAGGCGTCTGCACCACGAGAATCACGAAGCCACTGGTCTACGTAAGACCAGAATGTCGTGTAGCACGCGAAATAGTATAACTTGCCTGCTCGCACTCACCAGATCTTCTTTCTTTCATCTCCATCCCTAACTCACAGCCACAACATCATTCGCCATGAAGAACACTATCCTGAGCTTTCTTCTAGTGGGAATGCACACTCGCCTTGGTAGTGGTATGCCTCAACACGTTCTCGCAGGCACCGACAAACGTCTCTCGCTCCGCCCAGAGCAACTCAGCGTCACGATCAACATCGCGTACTCCCCATTCCATGATTCATCAGCGGGACACTGTGTTACAGAAGACTTTGGCTGCGAACAAGGCTATTGCTGGAGAAAGGTTAGTTTAATTTCATCTTCTTCAAAGGGAAGTTCATGTCTTCGAGATGCTGATACATGCGTTAGTGTACGTGTGCTGGAGATTGGTGCTGGGGAAGAGATTCCAATGGCAACTCTGCCTTGTGTAAGACTGCTGCTGATTGCCCGGTGGTTGCAGTTGCGTGCCCGGTCAATGGCTGCCCTGATGGCTGTGCTGATAAGTGATGAGCTGCTCAGTTTATGCTATCTTGATCTATGACTGGGCCTCTTGCCTGCTGTCTGGCTGGTCCTTCTTTTTGGTTTACAGGATTGCGAGGGGTTCATTAACTAGTCTTGAGTATGAAACTGTATGATCAACTTACTGTGTCTTCTTTCTTTTTATCCACTATCTCGATCTTATCCACGAATGCACACGACCAATCGACCAAGACCATCTCTTGATTCAGTCGCTAGTAGGGCTTAGTGTTTCATTGCGGGCCAGTCATCCTTCTTACTCGAAGATGAACAGTCGGTGTTGTTCGGGTGCTACAAATCGCCTCACCACAACGGCGGTAAACTCATGCATGTACTACACAGCCACGGTTCGACAGATCGGATATCTCTCCATTGATATATCGGTGCTAGCACGCACAACGCTAGCTATGAGATCGTGGACTCGTGTACGGCAGCGTAGTCAACCGCTGGTCTCATTGCATTGGGAGACTCTAACGTCCACTATTACGTACATCCAAAGAGTTCGGCCATGATGTTGATAGCTGCGCCACTAAGCTACGTTTTCCTGTACGATTGAAGGTTTACGATGACATGACCTAAAGCGGTTAGCGCAGAAGCCAACGAAGCAGACGCGGTGCTCAGCTTCGACTCCCAAGCGGCAAGTACATCTGACATGACAGTAGGAAAACCACATCAACACGTATTTACCAACAATGACCACTGCAGACCAAGCATGCGTACCGGCATATACCAAGCACTTCATTCCTCTCGAGTCAAATCCAGACGTCTTCACCGAGCTCGCGCATAAGCTCGGCCTATCCACCTCATTGGTCTTCGAGGATGTGCTCTCTTTGGAAGACCCAGAACTGCTTGGCTTTCTTCCGCGTCCCGCCTTTGCGTTGATACTGGTGTTTCCGACGACAGACGATTATGAAAAGCGTGTTCAGGACGAGGACGCTACGCTTGAGGAGTTTCGAAGCTCTGGAGGTGCTGGTGACGTGATCTTCTTTAAGCAGACCATCAACAATGCATGCGGTCTGTATGCGATCTTGCATGCCGTGTGTAATGGCGAGGCACGACGAGATATTAGTATGATAGCCATGACCCCAATGGAAAATACTACTGACATCGGTCAGACAGTGACTCGATCGTTGCTCAATTGTTGGACTCCAGTCTGACGCCAGATTCAGACGAGCTGGCGAAGGCATTGGAAAAGAACGACGGGCTCGAACGGGCATATGCTGGAGTAGCAAGCATGGGAGATACTGAAGCGCCCCTCAACGCGGAAGACGAGGTGGACTACCATTACATCGCCTTTGTCAAGTCGTCCGAAGACAACCATCTATACCAACTTGACGGCGACCGCAAGCGTCCAATAGACCTTGGGCCGCTCACAACAGATGAAGACGTTCTAACTGAGAAATGCCTTGGCGTTATTCGCGGTATGATGGCAAGCGAAGACGAGAACCCCAACTTCAGCCTGATGGCTCTGGTGGAGCAAGCAGATATGTAGGTAGCCAAGGAGTCACACTCTTCGTAGGATTTCTCCGAAGAGCGAGGAAGTGTGAACTATGAAGGACCTTTGTATTTGTTCTTGCAACGGACTTCGTCAGACGAAGAATGCACATACTGAAGTACAGCCGCATACACCACAGCTGAGCAAGACGCAAAGCTGTGGGATGCTCCCCCGAAAGGGACTCGTAAAAGTGTCGGAGACTCAAGTGGCTGGTGTGCGGGTTGCGTCCTACAATGGATATGTGTAATACAACGACGTTGGGCGATATCGATTTGTCCTCGTATCAGAGGCTGACGATGTCTGTCATTGTGATGTTGTAGGTGAAAGTGGGTGAACGGGAAGAAAAGTTGAGATGTTCGCCGCATGGACCACCGCGCTAGGCTAGCTCTCGAGGAACCGCGAGCCCTGAGCTTCACTTCGACCGACCGCGAGCGCGACCACGCCTTCCCCACTTGCCTCCTACCAATCGCAAACATGACGAAGAAACGCAGAAGATATCCGGATTTGAACCAGAAGCTCGAGGTACGATATGCGCATCCAAATCGCATACAGCGCCCATACTGACATCTGCAGCGACCATGGTGTTACTACTGCGAGCGCGACTTCGACGACCTGAAGATTCTCATCTCTCACCAAAAGGCCAAACATTTCAAATGCGACCGCTGTGGAAGACGGTTAAATACTGCCGGAGGTACGCACCGCTCGAATCAACTCCGCGCACTGGATCTGCAATGCTAACAGCTTCTCAGGTCTCTCCGTGCACATGAACCAAGTCCACAAGGAGACGCTCACCCACGTTGAAAATGCCAATCCCGGCCGTCAAGGTCTCGAGTTGGAGATCTTCGGTATGGAAGGTGTCCCCGCCGAGATAATAGACCAGCACAACCAGCAAGTCACACAAGCACATTTCGCCGAGGAGCAAGAGCGCGCACGAATTACCGGTAACCCCATGCGTGGAGCGTACGTCAACGGCCAAGCTGCGCCGAATAAGAGACCGAAGATCAACGAGAGTCTGGAGGAGATTGAGAAGAGGGCGGCCCAGTTCAGGGAAGATCGAAAGAACGGCGTTCTACCCGCGCCTGTGGAGCCAGTACAAACTGCTGTATGTATTCGAGATTCTGGACACGGAAAGGATACGGGACTGACATATCCACAGACACCACCAGTTGCTCAGACACCGTACGGCGTACCCCCCCCTGGCGCTCCCGTGGCCTTCCCACCCGGTGCGCCCGCATACCCTCCTCAAGGCGTCCCGCAACCCTTTTCGCCCGCCAACGGTGGCATGCCCCCACGGCCTGGCAGCATACCCGGCCAACCTGGCGCGTTACCTCCTCGACCTGGTTTCGGTGCTCCACCACCTGGTGCATACCCGCCGGGCCAGAACGGCGACATATCCAACTCTGTCGACGATTTGATCAACGAAGTGACCAAAGAGGCCGCGCCAAAAGAAGAGAAGAAGAGCAAAAAGGACAAGAACCAGCGCCTCATCTTCTTCGCCGAGACAACGAGTCCCGAAGAGAAGATGGCAGCGCTGCCGAGGTTTGCGGATTTCATGCGGACATGATAAGATAATGGGCGGTTTGCTGTGTATAACGAGAGAAGGCCAAGTTGCGACTATGCACGTTGGCATTTATGCTGTGGAGCCTTGAGGCCAGCGCAAGGGCAACAGCCGACAGATGCTACACGACGCAGGACGGACCGCATCAATCAAGGCGTTGCGGCGCGAAAGACTCTGGCTTTGCATGTGATATCTAGCTATGAGCGATCACCTCATCAAACGATTGAGATCAAAAAGTCGGAATCAACAATGGACTGGTCTCAGATAGCTCAACGACACTTGATAGCATAGCACAATGGAACGAACCAAGCTTGAGAAATCAGGGTATCTTGCAATTCAACGCATCCAGTAATTATACAACAATCGTGTAGCCCCGCCCCAGTCCAGCCAAACCAATTCTTCCAAACCTTATCGTCGGTCGTAAAAGCCCGACTGATCACCCTCCTCTTCCTCTTCACTATCTTCAGTGTATTCCTCACTCCGCTCATCGTCGCTGCTTCGATCCTCACTAGCACGCGCCCACTCCGAACTCTCCGTGAACAACGATTCTCCGAGATCCAGACCGCGCGTGTGCGTCGTGCCCGTGATACCCTCCTCATCCTCTTGCGTTGTATCCGCGGCGTCTTCCATCTCCGGCATAGGATCGACTTCCCTCAGCAGCGCCTTCTCATCCAACTCATCGCCAGCAGTAGCGAAACCAACAGACTTGGCTGTGCTGGGCCGTTCGTGCACTTCGGTATGCTCAACGCGACGGGGCTGCTCTTCAATGACATCGCCGTTCCAGGGCTTGCATTCCTTGACTGTCTCGCCACAGCGGAGACAGGTCCAGCCTTCGCCTTCTTCGTTTGCGATGCGTTGCGCGATGCAGGCGAAGCAGTATATGCAGCCGCACGGGATGGTTTCGTAGGGGTTGGTGATGTCGGTTGTTGCGGAGCCGACGACGCCGCCGCCGCCAGCCGAGGAGGTGAGGATGTCGGCTTCGGTGGTGGTTGTGGGGTTTTGGTCGCGGTAGCAGATTGCGCAGGTGCGTTCCGGTAGGAAACCGAGTTCGCCGGCTGCTTTGCTCTCCTCGTCGTCTTCGTCGTTGGCGGGTTTCGAGCGGCCGAGAAGGGAGAGGACGGTCGTGCGTAGCTTCTTGAGTGTGCGGCTTAGGATGCGGCGCCAGCGCGAGATGCCGACGAGGGGGAGGAGGAAGAGGAGGAACTCGGTGAAGGCGTGCCAGACGAGTTGGCGGTTGAGGTACTCGAAGCTGACTTCGCGTGATGTGGAGTGCGAGGTTGGTGTCAGGCGTAGACGGAGGAGGCGGTCGGTTATCGTTCTGTACCGGCCGTCGACGAGGAAGACGAGGAAACTGGCGAGGCCAAAGACGTCGTGTGCGTTTCCTGCCAGTTCGCTCAATCGTCCTAGGACTTTCAATCGCGCGCTCTCGGGTCGGGTGTAGTCTTCTGAAGCGGATAGAAGGTACTCTTCCCATTTCGTCCACGCGTATCGCCCTCCCACTGTGACAGCCCCATATGCAATCTTCTGCCACGGCTTAGGTGGTGGGCGATTCGGCGCACTACTCCGCGCATCCGTGTACCGCAGCCCCTGTAGATGCGCGCCATAACTCGCGTTCTGGTCCCAAATGCTCAGTTTCCACAGTACAGCCCTCAATGCCAGCAATATCTCGGCTGAGTAATGGTCTGTGATATGGCTCCCAAAGTACTTCAGGCCCTCGCCGACTTGACCCTTCATCAGGGTAAGGAGTTCCTCATCGAGGAGTTCGGCATCGACTTGGCCGACGCGGAACTCTGGCCGTGTGCCCGACCGGCCTTTTATCGCGTCCCAGACGCTGAATCCGGTCGAGGAGACGCTGCTGAAGGGGAAGGGCAGACGCGAGAGGGCGCGTTGTGCGGTTGATGGCGGCGGCTCATGGTGATTGCGCTGCTGAAGGGCGCGTTGAGCGCGGCGGGCTGCGATGCGTTGCTGGGCGGCGGCGAAGTCTGCGGAGGGCATTTGGGCGCATTGGGAGGGTTGACGTTACGGGCGTGGTTGGCGATGGCGCGCGATGGGGCTGCAACGTGACAGCGTGATGGGGAGACGAGGCTCGAGTTGCGACGGACCGAGGTTGGCTGGGGAAGGCGTGGGAGTAGCCGATGCGCGCGACGCCTTCTCCAGACACGCCGGGGCCATGTTCAGACACGCCCATGACAGTGCTTCTGTGGAGAGACCATATTCAAGTACACGCTAGGCAAATGACACACACTGGATCATCCTATGCGCAGTATATGTCAACTGCCAACACGGTGCCCCAGAATCACTGTCTCGTGTCTCGGAGGTCCGAGCTGTCAGGCGGGGAGCTTCTCGAATTTGTTTCCAAACACCAAGATAGACTTCCCAGACAAGACTTGCCGCATCCTGATCGCAGCCTGGGTGAGCAGGCTCCATAGACTGAACATTCCGCCTGAGCCGTGAGCCGCTTCCGCCCAACTACTTGCCTGTTCCTGCCATATCCAAAAGTTCACCTACTTGCGGCTGCCCCACTACCGCAATAGTTGACCGTCAACATTCACAGCATGAACACAGAATTTAGTATCGAGGCGCCGGCGGAGGCGAATCCTCTGACGGAGAGCATCTTGTTCCACGTCCTGCGATCAGCGTCTTCAGCAGACCAAACACAAGTACAGACGGGCACCAAGCAACTCCAGCAATGGGAGAAAGCCGCGGGTTTCTATCCTCTGCTGCAGGTATGCATATCTTAGCTCCCTGAACTGTACCGGACTGACACTAGTAGACGGTGTTCCTTGACCAATCTCTCCCCCTCGAAGTTCGCTACCTCGCCGTCATCCAGCTCAAGAACGGCATCGACAAGTACTGGCGCAAGACTGCCACCAAGTACGCCTCCACATAAAGCCGCAGAGATGCATAGGCTTACGTGACTGCAGTGCTGTAAGCAAAGAAGACAAGGCTATCATACGGGCTCGTCTACTCGAAAGCGCCGTCAACGAAGCCGACCATCGCCTGGCCCTACAGAATGCTCTCGTCGTCGCTAAGATCGTCCGATTCGAGTTCCCAAATGACTGGTCAGTCCAACTCAACATATACCTGCATGCTCTAACACTTTCTAGGCCAGATCTATTCCAACAGCTACTCCACGTCCTTCGCACCTCGACCGATCCGAACGCCTACCGCTTACAACTCCCTCGCGCCCTTCTCGTCTTGCTATACATCGTCAAGGAACTGTCAACTGGAAGACTTCTACGAACACGGCAGAGCCTACAGACCGTCGCGCCGGAGATCTTCAACGTACTTGGTACAATCTATGTGAACAAGGTACAAACATGGCAAGCCTTCTTTCGCGATGGCGGAGACGACGAAGGCGGTGCGCTTGAGAGTATCGACAACAGTCTGCTTGCTATCAAAACTATGCGGAGACTTATAATCGCTGGCTACGAGTTCCCAGGCAGAGACAAGGACGTTCAGGAGTTCTGGACACTGACCCGCACTCATCTCGGAGAGTTCTTACAATACGTGATACCGGAGAACTCACCACTTGCAGGCGAAGTTCAGAAGAAGGTAGGCAGGCACTTGATGCAGCTTTCGAAGTTGCACCTCAACATGGCCACGACTCACCCAGCAGATTTCGTCCTTTTACCCAATTCCATAGAGCTTGCGCGCGACTACTGGAGCCTCATCTCGCGACTAGGTGAGCAGTGGGGCTCAAAGTCTATCGAAGGCGCCAAAATCGGTACTGATGGCGATGCTGAAGATGAAGCACCCATCCTCGAGCGTCTAGGTCTCAAAGGCTTGCTGTTGATTCGTGCATGCGTGAAGATGGTCTTCTTCCCTACCCAGACTTTCCGCTTCAAGCACCAGCAGGAAAAGGATGAGAAAAATGCGGCCACGCACAAGATCAAGACAGATCTGCTCACTGACGACCTCGTTCGTGAAATGATCTCAGCACTTGTCCAGCGCTTCTTCGTCTTCAGGCCCAGCGACCTCCGTATGTGGGAGGAAGAGCCCGACGAGTGGGAGAAGATGGAAGAGGGAGCAGAGGACTGGGAATTTGCGATCCGACCCTGTGCCGAGAAGCTGTTCCTAGACCTCGCAAAGAATTTCAAGAATTTGATCATTCAGCCTCTGCTCCAAGTCTTCTACACAGTTGCGAGTGAGTACTCACTTTAGCAGAAGATGACCCTCGCTGATGTTTTATAGCACCGGAAAACGAAGACATCCTTTTCAAGGACTCCGTTTACACTGCCGTTGGTCTTGCGGCTGATATCCTGCACGATCAACTTGACTTCGACACCTTCCTTGAAAAGACGTTGGTCGTCGAGGCAGCGAAGCAGACACCGGGCTTCAATATCATTCGTCGCCGCATCGCCATTATCATCTCCCAGTGGATAACTATTAAGATGGCCAAGGAGAAGAAGCCTATCGTCTACCAGATCTTCCAGCATCTCCTCGATAAGAGCGATCCAATGAACGATCAAGTGGTACGAATAACTGCGGGAAGGAAATTCCACGCCGTCGCCGACGAGTGGGAGTTCCAGGCAGATGCATTCCTGCCGTACTCGCAGCTTATGCTCGATAGGCTGATGGCACTGGTCCAAGAGGTGGAACTTCCAGAAACGAAGATGGCACTGCTAAACACCATTAGTCTTGTTGTATACAGGTTAGAGCATCATGTAAGTCGGAGATGGAGACGCTTGAAGTATTGAGACTAACTGGATGCAGATCACCCCATACGCCAACAGCATCATCGCTCTCCTCCCACCGCTGTGGGAGCAGTCTGGCGAAGAGCATCTCATGAAGCAGGCGATTCTCACACTCCTGGCTCGTCTAACGAACGCCATGAAGGCCGAGTCACGTTCTTTCCATGTCTCATTCTTACCCATTATCCAGAGCGCTATCGAGCCTGGCTCAGAAACCCAGGTCTACCTCCTTGAAGATGCACTCGATCTATGGGCCTCTATCATTGCACAAACACCATCAGCTCCAGAGCCTACACCACCTGAATTGCTCAACCTAATTCAATATCTGCTACCTCTGTTCTCCATGGACAACGAGACCCTGCGAAAAGCCATCGAGATCACAGAAGCATACCTGCTTCTTGCGCCCTCCGCCGTCCTGGCAGACTCTTTCCGTCCCGCGATCCTCCAAGCCCTCGCCGAGCTCCTAGGCAACTTGAAACCCGAAGCGAATGGCATAATGACACATCTCGTGACATGCATCATTCGAGGTGCGGAAGGTGTAGGTGGCGAGAACGCTGTCAAGGTTCTGACTAGCGATTTGATCTCTTCCGGGTTCCTAGCAAAGGTTTTGGAGGGTCTCCACGGCGCATGGACCCACCATCAATCCCACGGCCCTTACCGCGAACTCCCTTCCCGGGCTGTTGATGGGGTTGTCGAAACCGACTACTTCACTGTGCTAGCACGTATCGGCATGGCTTCACCTTCTGTACTCCTCGAAGCCCTCTCCGCATTATCAAGTGAAGGTCTAGAGAAGACTCTAGATTGGTTATTGGAAGAGTGGTTTGGCCATATCGAGAACATTGGCGATGCGCCAAACAAGAAACTCATGTGCCTTGTTCTCACACGTTTCTTAGAAGGAGCACAGCCTTGGATGTTGGGCAGGCTGCAGTCGCTGGTAGGAATATGGACGGATGTACTTGGGGAGTTGCTGGATGGCATGGATGATCGGAGTCAAGAGTACGTATACCCATTTACCATTATTTTCGTGACCATACTGATGTCTCTTTCTAGTTCCCTATTCTGGCCTCCAGAACCTTACCACCCCACCGAACCTGAGGCACCGGAGGATATCCGCAAGCGCGAACTCATCTATACCGATCCTGTGCATCAGATCAATCTCGTTGCGTTCGTTAGGGAACATCTCCAACAGGTCATCCAACAAGTGGGTGGTGAACAAGCCTTCCAGGAAGAGTGGTTGAGCCGAGTGGACAAAGAGGTTCTCAAGGGTTTTGGGGAGTTGGGCATCATGTGAGGTGGGAAGACGGCCATTCATGACGGACACGTTAAGCGGACACAAGAGGGGCCAAGTCAAGGTTCTGAATATATTTTCCATGAAAAGGAATGCAACAGTGACAAGCTAGCCGTGGATACAAGGAAACATGTTATCTCGCCATGCCATCGGCAGTGTAGACATTTCGACTCACTTTGGATAGATGCGGGATGCGGAGCGGAACTGATGGAAGGGATTCGGAGCTTCGGAGGCGCAAAGTAAGGAGTCGATGAATGTGCAAAGGGTCGGGTGTTCGATAGCGAGGGTGAGTGGTTCGTCACAAGGGGATGTTAAAACGTGCGCCCAATGTCGATACGTGTATATTGCACGAGACCGAGATGTATTGATCGCAGCTTTAGCTGCATATTGCAACCCGTCTAAGGCTTTCGACGTTAGAACACACGGCTTCTCATTGGCCAATTAAGCTCTGCTCCCGGCCGTCCGATGCATGCCAAGATGTCAGTACCTCTGAATTAGGTTAAAGTCGTCGTGAAGGAGTAGGAGCGTATGAGATCAGGCGCGTATTTGGGCAGGAACCTCTCTATGTCTTTCAGTATGTACTCTTCCGCCAGATAAGCATTGCGCAAGGGATAAGTACACCCGCACTGAAGCTGCACCTCTTTAGCTCCGCGGACGGGTCGTCGGAAGAAATCCAAGGCACCGTGTAAGTTGCCAAAATTGAGTCAAGTTTAGGTCTGAAGTGCTTGAGCCTTCCCTGCACACGAAATCGTAACTTTGCCATTCGATTGCACCAGCACTCCAAGCTAGCTAAAGCAACCGAAGGATCTTGGGTAAAACTAATATCGCGAAACTGCAGGTGTCCGGCGTAGGCACATTACAAATACAAAGGTGCAGATACTTCGGTTCTCATCCCATTAATAGTCCTGACGTGGAACCCCGCGCTGCTACTTCCTATTCGGGCAAGCCATTCCCCATGTGTATATCCGTTAGTATACCCCACTCCTTCCAAGGTTACCAACAAACTCAACCCCGCCCCTCACCGTACCAAACTTCGACGGTTACTCCCGTCGCGACTAATCCGATGGGGCGTTTCAGAAATTTCCTGTCTCGTTTGACCTGCGGGATCTTCCACATCAAACCCAAATACTCAAGATTACCTCGTCCGGATCCTACAATGGCGACAAAAGTCCACGAATACAAACTTCCTCCTACAGCCCTCATTCCTAACTCACCATACCCGCTGCTCCACTATCCCGGTCTTCTCTATGATATGGTGACCTCACCGCACTTCAAAACAAGAGAGATTCTCGACCTTTATGCATCGAATGGCTGGCAAACACAATGGATAGCGCAGTACGGAATGGACATACAATCGCACTACCACTCCACTACCCACGAAGCCATGACCGTTATCTCAGGCGAAGGCGCATGGATCCGTTTCGGCGTCGCTGACTCCCCGTCCTGGTCGCAGGGGAAATACGAACCGGGTGACAGAGGAGATGGAGAGGTTGGTGGCGTGGATATCAAAGCGGAACTGGGCGATGTCTTCATCATCCCAGCGGGGGTTAGCCACAAAACCTTTTTGCCGCGACCACGGAACGAGGAATTGGCGTTCCACCAACCGAAGGATGTAGAGGAGGGGAGGGCGGCGGAGGTTGATGAGGAGAAGGAGGCGGAGAGGAGGAGGTTTTTTGAGAGTGTGGATGTCAGCGGCGGGAAGTTCATGATGATGGGTGCGTATCCTTATGGCGGAGTTTGGGACTTCGCTGTTGGGGGTGAGCATGACGGGAAAGAGGGAGAAGTGTGGAAAGTAGGCATGCCGGAGAAGGATCCGGTGTTGGGAGATAGTGATGAGGGATTGAGGGGGTTGTGGGAGGGTGTGGAGGAGGCTGGTGGTAGGGTGGTGATGGGGTTGAGAGAGTTGGGGTTTGGAGTTTGAGGTGTGATTGAGTGTGGGTAACGACCGAAACGATCTCTTACACAGTTCTTCTCATTTTCACGAGGATGGCTTCCTCCTTCATTCCCGTAGTCTCGATACCAAGTTTATCTCATTACTGTTACGCTGTCCACGCGCGTTTCTTTGGAATAGAGCATGAGCGGTAGTGTCAAACCCATCTCCAGCAACGAAATGAGGTGCGACTCGTCTACCACTATATCCAAATACGCCATATCTCTGTAACAGGTAGGTTTGAGAACATGTGGTCGTGAAGTTCTCCGCCGCACGATCATTCCGAGACGGGTCCGACATCCCCGAAAACGGCGCTAGCCTCCACTCCCGTCCACGCGCCCTACGAGTGATCCATCAAGGTCCATACTATAAAACAAATGGCAATACCCCTAACTTTCACAGTTTCGCGGCTCTTCGCATTTGAAACAGCTTGTTCGTCCAGATCACCTCTGATTGACGCGACGTATCCAAAGTTACTTAGGTAGGCACGATGCTGCCTCTTCTACGGCCCTTCCAAACACCCAGCCACGAGGCGGCACCTGATTAGCGCAATGCAGCAAGAGGAGGCACACAACACCAAGACAACTTAGGACCCCTCGTAGACCACTCTTGCTTCTAGAAGACGTTCACAAGGAGCGACGCTTTGCCAAAACCACCACCATGCCGCAGATAACCGCCGAATTGCGACCATAGCCAAGCGACCGGAGTCCCTATCATCATTACCAACGCCAACACCTTCTCACTCAATCATGAGAGGGTCATACCAACACATAGAATCGTGGGATTGACTGTACGCCCGACCCAGATCACTGGGCATCCAAGCCGCCAAGGCCAAGTGAGTGCCGCATAGCCGGACGCCCTCTGACTGATAGCAATCACTCGGCGTAACCTTACTCCCAGCTGGCTGACCGAGAACCTGTCCATGTAGGCGAGGAACTTGAATGGGAGTATTTGAGCCTGGTGGCCCGTTGTCCATCGGACGCGTGTCGCCAAAAGACACCTGAACGATACAACAATTACTGATGTAGATGCGTCCCGATGGGTCACGTGTGTGACCACAAACGCACGCCGAGGCCATCGTGCTTAGGCACCAAGACGTATCGGACCCCTCGTGGCTGACGGCCAACTCTGGTCCCACTCGTAATCCATAGACGGATTCCGAGCATTACCCCAGATCTGGATGCGTCGAGTTCTGTCGCGTGCGCAAGCTTTACCGCGCGCCAAGATCAATACACTAGAACCCAAGACCGACTGGACTGACCAGACGATATCTCACTCCCCCCCGTGGCTGACGCGCCAACACAGGTTCAGCGCCATGTCCGAGATACATGCACGCCTGGTACGGCATCGGCAATGGTGTTGAGCGCTCAGGATGGAGCGAACCAACCAATGTAGAGCTGTTGATCACCCAAGACCCGTTGTACCCGAGCAGTAGGGTACGCCCAAGCTAGCTGAGCCTCTGCGCAGGATCTGGGGAAGCCTTGGATGCGAGCGCCACACTACTAGTGCTGTTTGTAGAAGGAAGGTGGGCGATTGCTTGGGCTGGGCACATGCTTGGAGAGATAGGATATGTGGCACGACAGTCAGATTGTAGGACTCTATATACCGGGATCTCACTGCGCAAATCTTATGGTTCGACTTTCACGTTCGTCTCCGCAACTCGCCTTTACACGGTCGTGAATTGACCCCGTCACTCTGTCGGGAGCGACAAACTCCTTTTCTCTCGTTCTCTACCTACTACCCCCAGTCGTTAAGATGGCTGCAATCAAGAATATCCTCATGAAGCTCTCGCCAGCGGCGAAGAAGAGCGAAGATGGACGCGACATGTTCTCGAACCGCATCCAGTTCGTCCTCTGCGCCATGGGCGGTGCTGTTGGTCTTGGTAACCTGCTACGCTTCCCATCGGTCGTGTACAACAACTACGGTCTCCAATTCTTCATCCCCTACTTCATCGCCCTATTTTTCGTCGCTTTGCCGGTCCTGGTCCTTGAGATCGCACTCGGTAGCGTTTACCGTGGTGGCCCAGTTCTCGCGTGGCACAGCAACAACAAGCGCGCTAAGGGTATTGGTCTAGCGGTCGTCTTCAACGGCGTAAGTGGAATTGACTTGCAATGGTGAGAAACATACACTGACTTCGCAATTCTAAAGTATGTCGTGGTTACCTACTACGTGCCCCTCCTAGCATGGATCATGAAGTACTTCTCCCGCAGTTTCCAAAGCCCTCTGCCATGGAAAGGCCAGGACCTCGAGGAGTACTTCGCGAACGTCATCGTTGCTAACACGGCCGCGGCTTCCACGGGTAGTCTCAACCCCGATGGTAGCGTCGCCTCGTACACTCAATACGTCGGAACTGGTATGCTAGGGGAAACCGCAGGATGGGCCATCTTCACATGGTTCGTCACCTGGTTGTGCGTCTTCAGGGGTGTTGGTATGACTGGACGTGTCATTTACGTTACTATGGGTCTCCCGCTCGTCCTGATCATTATCCTCATCGGCCGCGGAGTCTCGCTGCCCAATGCTGGAGAAGGTATCAAGCTTTACTTCGCGACATGGCGCACCAGCGCCCTCGAGAGCCCTCAAATTTGGCAAGCAGCTTTTGGCCAGATCTTCTTCTCCATCGGTGTCGGTTTTGGGTATGTTCGGCTACAAATCTCGAAAAAGAAGTATACTGATGTGTGTCTAGATACTTCACATCGTGGGCGTCTTACTGCTCGTCGCACTCCAACGCCGTACAAGATGCTCTTATCATCGGCTTCAGCAATTCCGCCGTTGAGATTATCGCCGCTTTCTCCGTCTTCGGTGTTGTCGGTTATCTAGGCATTGATCCCTCCAGCGGCACACAGCTCGGTACTTTCGTTACAGGATTCATCACTTACCCCGAGGCTCTTGCTCAGATGCCAGGTGCTCCGTTCTTCTCCGTTGTCTTTTGTGAGTTGCAAAATATCATCTCCCGAATGACAACTTGCTAATCGTTCCTCATAGTCTTCACCCTCTTCCTCCTCGGTCTGACATCCGCCTTCTCCCTCCTCGAAGTCATGACAACACTCATCATGGACACGAACTGGGGCCGCAAACTTCCTCGCTGGGCCGTCTGCACCATTGTCACCGTCATCTCCGCACTCATCTCCCTCATCTACTGTACCGAGTTCGGACTGCAGGCCCTCGATGCAGTTGACACCTACGTCAACGATGTCGCCCTCTTCTTTACAGTCTGGTGCGAGACCTTCGCCGCAACATCCCTCTACCGCTGCCGCGACGTTGCCCACCAAGTCGGTTGGCCGGGATACCTCATCTTCACCATCGGTTTCGCCGTCGCCCAGGGTCTTGGCATTCGCGTCGCCTACGGATCAACCCCCGGAACCGGTGCTGGTGTCGGTTTCGCCTTCTTCATCGTCAGCAGTCTGATCGCGCTCTTCGCTGCCCGAACCCCTGCTATTCCTGGCCCCCGCTTCTTCGGTAACAACAAGTTCTTGAGCCGTTTCTGGTGGGTCGCTTTCTACCCTGGACACCAGCTCACACGGGATATGAATGTGACTATTGGCGTGGGAAAGAACTGGAACATCCCCTTTTACTGGGCTGTTATCATGAAGGTACATTGACATCAAACCCGGCATTCAAGTACATTGCTGACTCTTTTAACTCCCAGTACATCTCCGGCCCTATTCTCGCCATCGTCCTCTCCTTCGCCTACCCCAAGTTCACACAACAACACATGTTCGACCCCATCATGATCTACGGCTTCAGCATCGTGCACCTCGTGCTGCCAACTATCGTTCTAGGTCTGCTGATGCCATCCTGGTTCAACTGGATTATCCCGTCCGAGAAGGTTCTTCTCGGTGACAAGCCAGTTGCGCCTTTGGAGACGATTGACAACACGAACGCCATTATGAGGATAGGCAGTGAGGAGACTGGATCAGCGCCGCCGTACGAGGAGCCGAAGATGATGGAGACGAAGTCGACGAAGGTTTGAGAGGCTTTTGTTGGCACTGGATTGCCCGTGCTTTCTGTTGTAATGATAGAGGGGTTGTAGCTGGTGATTAGACACGCTCGCTCATATGTTTGTAATTCGGACTAGCGATATCCCAATCCATGTATCCACACTTCATCAACTACCACGCCCTTCGCAACAAACCCCATACTACACATCCTACCGCGGACTAGCCCTAACCAACCACGCCCTAATCCCCTCCGTATGCCTCCTAGGCAACCCCTCCCACCTCCCCTCATCATACGTCTTATCCATCTCCCTCAGAATCCCCTGCGCCTTCCTCAACTGCAGTCTCTTCGCCCCCGCCCAAGGCGTCTTATCAATAAACGCATCCGCCTCCCCCACCAACTCCATCCGCTTATCCCTCACCTCCTTGCCATCCTCTTTCTCCGCATCACACAACTTACACTGACACCTGAAACCCCATGTCCTCTCCAAGAACCCCTGCCTGGTCTCGTAATCAAGCGACGCGTCGTACGGATGGAAAATCTCCTCGCCGGCTTTGATATGTTGAGTCGCCCGGATGATTATCATATCGCCTGCAAATTCTTTCGTGGTGTTGGACAGACAGGAATGGTTGATATAAGCCGCGTGTCGCCAAAGTCCCGTGCTAGCGTTCCTAGCACTTTCCTCGCCGAATTGACTACCAGGACCGAAACCATTGCGCGACATGATGTCGTGGACGCGGAAGACGTCTACAATAGCACCGTCTTCGTTGCTGAAGATCTGTGGGCCTTCGCCTTGATAGTCGCCGAAAAGGTCCATCAGTTTTTCTGTTTGAGAAGGCTGGTTCAGACATTTCTGGACGAGTGCTTTTGCGAGACCGACGGGTGCGACGCGGATCCGGTCGTCGCGCGTGTCGTACGTCATGGCTGTTAGAGTGTCTTCTTCGTGGCCCCAGACTACGCAGAAGGCCTTTTCACACATTACGATGTCGCCGGTGGTGAGGTCGCGTGTGGCGTATAGGCCGCGGCCTTTTCCGGGACTGTCTTTGATGAGCGTGTTTTTGGTGAAGTTTCCGGCGTCGACTCGGGAGCGGGCTTTGGAGAGGTTGGTTCGGATCTTCATTAGGTCGTAGCCTCCTGTTTCTTCTTCGCGGAGGCGGGCTTCGATTTTCTTGAGTTGGAGTTTGGCGTCTTTGTCGTCGGGGGTCAGCTTTTGTTGCTCGAGGAAGAACTGTTTGGCTTCTTGCCAGTGACTTTGAGCGTACGCGGCTGACCCTGCTCGGAAGTATGCTTTGCTGTCTAGTTCTTTGGACTTTTGATCCTCGCGTCCCGTCAATGAGGCGCGGGCGTCTGTCTTTACTTCATCTAGTCGGCCTAGTAGCAAGTTCACGTATGCGCGATTCCTGGAGATGTCGCAGGCTAGATCGGGGTTCGATTCTGCTAGGATGTCTTGCTTTGCGATCGCTAGACCTGCTGTGTACTTCTCGTGGGCCAACGGCAGATCCTGCTTCTTCAGTGCGTTGTTGCCTTGAGTCTTAAATCTTGTGGCTGCCTTTTCTGCTGCTGCGACATCCTCGAAGCTCTTTGGGCCTTCTTCATGGCAAATGACTAGGTCTGAAGGATGGTCGATGCGTAGTGTAGGTTCGCCCTGTTCAGTGAGAGTGAAGTATGGCTCTTTGATGATGAAGAGCTTGGTCGACTCCAGTACATCCTCGTTATAGCGCGATTTATGCAGCAAGATCTCCAGACGCTCTGCATCAGTTCCATCTTCATTCTGAACCATAGTCCAGGACCTCGCTACGAGGGTGACTACAGGGCTTCCTCGCTTGACCACCAATTTGCGTCCTCGGTGATGTGTCTCCATCTTGAGGTCAGACATCTTCATCGGTTCAAGATCTGACAGCGGAGTTGTGCATGGCGGATACGGCCGGCCTACTCCGATGACTGGAATAGTAGTTGATGTCTTTCCTTGGGTTTGCAGCATGTCTGGATCTGGTGCACCGCCCATATCTGCCATTAGAGCCGCACCAGTGGCAGCCTGGTGAGCAGCCAACTTGTCTCTTGGGGCCTTTGCATTGCCGCTTTGCTCTTCGCACTTTTTGAACCGGTCTTTGATGGTGTTCTGGATGCGTTCCGCCTCTTTCTCTGTGAGGTAGATTGTGTTATCTTCTCGTTGGCTGTTCGCCATCTTTCCGACCTGTGCCGTCAAGCCCCGACCGGCTTCTGCAGATTGGTGACGCAGCGTTGCTGTGGTCCTTATTCGCCCACCAAAATTTCGACCCTTTCCGGATGACCTCGTTGACAGTCGCGGACTGTCAGAAAATTGCGCAACGGGCTGGCGGAAAGACTAGAAAGGGAAGATGAGACGAAAGTACACGACGCGGCACCCAGAGTTAAAGATGATAAAATTGATTTCTGGTTGAGTCAGATTCTTCTTCACTTGAAGTTTGACACCACACGCGCAGGCGCGTTCCGAGGGGTCGAAGCTAGCTGAAATTTGTTATCGATAAATGCGGGGCTAACCGCGACACCTTGGAAAGCGGAACTCGAAGCCGCTCTTGAAGTTTACCAACGCCGAACATTGACCGTGCCAAAGAAGGGCTTCATGATCTACTTCCACACACTTGAACTTTCTGCCCCCGCCTCCTTCCCTTTCTGATAAGTCTCACTCAGACTGTTGTATAGACTCTTGACCCTGTCGATCTCACCCAGCAGCCGCCTCCTCTCGGTCTCATCTTCAATCTCCCCAACGACATCGGCAAAGCTCTTCGCGGTGAAGAACTTGTTCTTGCGATTGTAAAGCTGCCTGCTTTGTACCTGCTCTTCAGTCTCGCCCTGTCCTTGTACCCGAAACACCTCTTGTAGGATGTCGATATCGTATGGTATTCCGAAGAGATCCCTACTATCCTCGTACGTGAACAAGTAATAGAACTCGTTGAACCCCGCCCATGTGATTCCACTCAGACACAATGAACATGGTTCATGTGTAGCGAGAAAGATGCAGTCTTTAGCGGGATGAGGTCGCGTTGATGGGTCAGGGAAGTCGACGGTGCAGAATTGTTGGATGCAGTTGATCTCGCCATGTAAGAGTGGTGAAATGCGCTCGTTGTTTGTAGCGAGAGTGTATGGTGTGAGATCTTTGCGGGATAAAATGGCCGCACCGAAGAGTTTCGAGCCACTTGAGACACCTTTTCGCGTCAGAGGTATGATGCTATCCTCGATGGTAGATAGCAGGCTTGAGACAAGTTCCTCAGGCAGTGGTGATGTTGAGGTTGAGTGGGAAGACATTTCGTGAATGCTGAAACGAGTAGCGGAGATGGATCTCGTGCTGGCTGAGAAATTAACCTTTGAGTATTGTAAGTGTCTTTTTAGACTAGAGACACTGATCCCGCTTATCGCTCGCTGCGCCCGTTGATGAGGTTGTTCCTCATCTACATGTCGGAGGCCACCGGTGGCGCATGCCGCGGGGTCTCCCGATGGGATTATAGCGGGGCGCTACCGTCCGCAGGCATAGACTTCTGGTTCCTTGACTTTGCGATTTCTTTTTTCCTCTGTGCACAACGCCTCGCTCAAGAAGTTGTATCGTGCGACGAACATGCCGCATGAGGCCCATGGGATGCTCGCATGAACGTAGCGCGCACCACCAGTAGGTTGAAAGGTGGCAAATAGCCGTCTGCTCAGCGATGTGCTGTCGGAAGCCTATCATCTGATCCTCAGGTAGCAAGCGTTAATCATTGCTGACAGCATAACACGTGGCTCATTTTGCAACCTGCCCAGGTGTACAGGCACTGTATCAGCCCCCTGCAGTCTCGCATCGAACTTAGGCGCGGACTTACTGGTCAGCCTTCTGCCATGACAATCTGCGGCCGCCTACTTCAACGGTGTTGGGATCTTCTCTCTTGACACCCAAGGCTTACTTCTGTTCAACGATATCCCTCACACGCGATTATCTTAAAGCAGACGCAGCGACACGTTGCCGGCCCTGGAGACCTCGTGATACATCGATCTGGGAGATAGCAGGCCGAGCATCATTACTGGATGCATTAGCTATGCAGGTCTGGGAGGAATTCAGCAGAGATATCATGATGCCGTATTTTTGGAGGCACGTTGGATTGGGTAGATCACAACATACCCCACCCACGGATGTCGAGCAGGGTAACCCTCCGCAGGCTCCGCAAGCTCCGCTCGATCAATTCCCCAAAGGCTTTCCATCGTTGACAGCTTTCATCTCCAGCAACGCCAAATCTGAAAGCTTCATCTTCAAAAGATTTGACTATCTTGCAGCAAGGAATCTACTCTATCTTCAGAGCGAACTGGCCTTTCTCCAACATCGATTGCAGCAATTCGATAAAGCAGACTACAAAGCAAAAGGCGACAGCGGTCAAGAGGCTAGGGATTGCGCGCGTTCCTGGGAGGAGTTCGAACGCAAGAAGAACAGCAACGACGCACAGCGTGAACGCTGGGAATTGGTTCACAGGATCCGAGAAACGTTGCGGGAATATCGTGAGTAGCCTCGTCTGTACCTAATGTGAATGCCATCTCACTGCTGATCTAACCAACCGTATAGAGAAGACACTACTCAGACAAAGCCAAACTGCCGCGCTAGAGACACCTTCGCATAAAGTGCTCGAGGCTTTCAACAGGGAGTTCTACGACAACAACTCTGCCATAGTTGGCCGCGGCAAACACATTTACGAAGACAAAGGGTCAAACATCCAAGACCTCGCACAGTTGCACTCTACAGAGAGGAAGGATCGTGTGAGCACTTTCCTTTTGAAATACATGTTCAACTGGCTACAGGTACGTGAACTGCTGCGTGTCCTGCTTTAGAACTGAGCGCTAAGAACGGAAACAGGCCAAAACAATGGCCGAACAGAACCGTCGCAATCCAAGAGTTTCATATGTTCATGCCAGACGTTTGGATCTCGTAGTCGACATGTTCTTTGCTTTCCTTAGTATATTTCTGTTGTTAGGCGGTATACTTAGCTTATACTTCGTCGAGAACTCTTCATGGCGCATAGCGGTGATTGTCATGTTTACCTTGACCTTCGCCATGTGCGCTATTTTCCTGGCCGATGGCAAGCGACTGGCTGTATCTGCGGCGTGCGCGGCTTATGCTGCCATCCTGGTGGTATTCGTGAGCGGTAATCAGACGCCAGGCGTGGTTACGAAAGGGACAGCTAGATGACATGGGCGTAGAAGCACAGAACGTAGCCAGTTCGAGCAAGCATATAAGACTGAGCTATCGCATACGTGCGTTTCAGGGGTACCAAATACCGCATGTGATAGCCGCAATTTATCGATTGAGCTCACCGGTACAGTCTCACGTAAGCCTAAAATGCGTCAAGGGGGTCGGGACAGGAAGGTGCCGTGCACTAAGGCAGCGGCTGGCGCGATAAGATCTAACTGGAGGCTTAGAAACTAGGCTGACAAGGCTGATACGCAGATCCATTCATCCGCGAAGTACTTGATATGGACAGACATCGCTACTCACACACCTATAGATCGGGTTACTCGGGGAGGTCTTTATAAATTCCTCTTTTCCTCTTTATGCTTCTCCCTTTGTTTCTGCCTCACAACAGTGTTGCTCCAAAATGTCGCAGCAAACCCACCGCGTGAGCGATACTAAAGACAAGAAGGATACGGTTCCGGAAGTTACTTCGAACGATGAGGAAGTCTGCGACGAAGAAGGTTCTGATGATGAATTCCTTGAGCTTGATATATTGCCACTACCCAAGTATGGCGGCACCACGTGGAACAAGGACGATCGCGGTTATGAGAACATCCGTCGTCCATCGATGTTTCCAAACTCAGGTCAGTAGTTCTGAGTTAGCTCCACACACTTCATACCTATAGTAGATCTAATACAATAGTAGCATCCAAGACCCCAGCTTCGTTCGAAACCGTAATCGAAACTTTGGAGAGACAATTGCAAGAAAAGCAAGACGCAAGACGCAGTGAACTTGAAGGAGAAGAAGTGCCGGAAGATCAGATCGAGGCGAAGCTGAAGGCAGAGTTTGGTGAACCTCGGAAAGAGCTACAGCGGAAAAGAGACTCATTGAGAAGGGGGTAAAGTTTAGATCGGAGCCAGACCAGATCGTTTTGAATTCAACCACTCCATAAGCCCACATGGGTATTTGATAGACTCTAGCAAATAGCTCAATGAAAACTCTCTATACCACTACATGGCTCTTTAGTGACGTCTGTGAGCTCTTCACGGGGCTAACAGACAAAGCATTCCATTGCAATCGTGCAACTGAACTTCCACATGTTTACCAAGACAATCCTACAATACAATGATGATACATACAGGCTAAGGGTACGCACAGTTATACAACCAATCCGGATAGACCGCGCTCGATGGCGCAAGTAAACATTAACGGTCCGCTTATCAATTCGGACTCGAAGGCAACAGAACTTCGCTAGCTCTGAAACTTGTCTTCGAATATGTACAGATTTCCAGCGTATTTGGCCGCCTTACGTCTCTTGACTGCTTTTTGATCGATAGCAGCCATAAAGACTTTATCAGAACCGAGATCGTAAAGGATATAGGCGTAGCGGAGGAATGTAACGCCTAGGATATAGTCTTCTCGGGGCTCAGGCAGATCTGCGCCTCTCAGACCGGTGACAATTGCATAAGACCAGTAGCTGGCATATGCTGCTATGCCTAGAAGAATCAGTACAACCTTCTAATTCGAGACGGTGTTCCTCGTACCATGTGTGACGCACGCGGATCTGCTGTATCCCTTTTCCAATGCTTCCTGCGCCGTCACATACCGGAGTATCTCGTGTAAAGGTACGCTGATTTTGGTTTCTCCGAATCGAAAGTTCATCATATCGGTCTCCAGATTCCAGGCACTGCAGTCTGGATAGAGCGCAAATACGCGTTCGGCATTCCACTTGATGGTATGACTACCTAGCAGATCTGCTATGTGATAGAAGGTATCCAAGGGGAGCCATGAGCTGTAAGAACCGGTGTCTAATAAGACCTTAATTCCTCCAGAGTCGGGAAACCACACGGAGTTGTCTTGTACTGTGATCTTGTTTAAGTAGATCTTGATCTTCGTAGGCGCGTCATCAATTTTGTCCCCAACTATGTCGAAACTTTCGGGCGTGCCTCCTTTGTAGAACCCTTTAGCATAGCCACCGAAGAGGAGTTGGACTTCGAACTCGTCATCGTCTGATGTCTCCTCAAACCACATGCTGAAAGCAGTGGACAAAGTCTCATTGCTTTCAAGCAGAAGGTAGGGTAGAGTGCTGTACTTTTTCTCGGACGTTTGGTTTCTGATGTAGCCTAGGCCCACCATACCACTGATCATGTTGGAGGTTCCCGGAAGATTCGCGCCTTCGGAGCTCGTGGCTGCTAGAAACATAGCCGACTTGAGAGTCTTGCCGCTGTAATAGAGTGACCCTTTGAAGTAGTGGCCCTCAACTCTGAGCCCGTCGGAATACTCGAGTTGGTCGGGGGTGCTTTGTTTTGCAAACCATGCTTGAATTTTAGCACAATATTGCTTGGCGTTGAGACTTGTCGTTGTGACGTCTTTCTTATCGCAATGACACCACAGAGTGGAGTCGATCCAAATATCGCTGCTTCCAGTGTCGATAGTGATCATATTCGTTCTCGGATTGAAACATGGTGAAGAAGCGAAGTGCATATCTTCAAAGTAGGGAAAGATTCGTGCTTTGATAGGATGGAGGATTACATCGTTCCGCGGATTTGGACGCCTGAGCCTGGTGAGAAAGTATTTATCTTCCGCGATCTTTCTGCTCTTGTTATAGGTCAGCCCATCGATCAGTGCTATATGATAATGCCATTTCGAGGAGTCATACCTCAAGCGCCAATACAGCGACTTGTACGGCCAAGAAGACTGCACAAATTATGCCTCTCATTTCGAAGTGTAGACAGTGGGTAACGATGTTGCACAGAACGGTAGAGCTTTCGCTAAAGTGATGAAGCAGTTTTGATCGAGGTCATTCGGAGAGCGTTGGTGTCCAAAGGTTGAAGGGGGTCAACATAGATGTTCGACGTCTCGGGACCTGATCTTGGTATGCAGGGACGAGGTACCGATAATGCTTCGTAGATCCAGTGTTTTTGGGGCACTTGATGTGTGCATGGATCTTGAAGGTGCTGCACACATGCATGGGATTGGGTGCGACGTGAGACAGAAGGGTAGTGAGAGCTGTGCGCCTAGCTTGATTCGTTTGTTTTGCTGTCAGCAACAATGTCGCACGACGATCTGTTGGGACCAACCGTAAACCAATAAATATCTTAAAAGTTCAGATATAGGCCGATCGTAAGTACCGGTGAGCTGTATCTGGGGGGGATTGATAGGATTATCTCCTGATTTGGCACGTACGGGGGGCCGACAGGCTGACGGCTATCTTGGGAACAAGGCTGAAACCACCAACCCCGATCTCTGTAGCCGCCCGCTGTTCCAAAATTATTGCCTGCTGTTAATCAGCTGAAAACGCAATTTGCGGTCCCTTTTAGCCTGCCATACGCAAGGTGCCTATAACGTCATGGTCTCCATCTCTTCTCTTGCTGTTCATGAAGCTCATAGCATCAAAAAGTCCTCCGCACAGAATGTTCGGCAAGATCTTGGACCGCAGAACTCGCATTCAGCCAACCAGATACAACCCCGTGTTGTTCCATTCGATTCGCGGCTCGCAGCTAGTTTCGTCTGTTATCGTCTATTGTATACTCTTTTTCTTCGTCCAGCAACTTCTTCATGACAAACAGTACATACCATGGACCTTCATTTTGGTACGTGATTTCTGGTCGACCATCGGTCACACGAGGTTGATGTGGCAAGGGTCGACTCCTCTCGAGCACTGAAACACTTTTTAAGAGGTATCTGTTGCTTTGACAGTCAATCTCTGACCTTCGCGTAGCTTCTCACTGTTTCAGCCATCACAATAGCAGCTCTCATCATTACCACTATCGTCCACTGCTTCAACGGCCTCAATGCACGACTGAATTTGGTTTTAAACAGTGGCCTTCTTCTGATCTGGACAGTAGGCTTCGCCTTATTGACATGGTGGAGCCGTGCAACGCTTTCCCATTCTTGCAGCAGGCGCATCTGGTTGAGTAGCGCAGGAGTCAATATTTGCAGATGCTATAAGGCGTTATTCGCCTTTACCCTGTTCGGCTTGTAAGTATCCTGGTGTACGACTTGCCCGCTCCGTAGGTCTCCGGATGGAAACACATTATTCGCAGGCTCATAAGAACGACGAGAACTCCGCTTACAAATGTCAGTGTCAGCACGATACTTGCTATATGCCTGGATTTCAATGGCTATCGATCGGCTATGCGCCAAGGTCACTACAACCCACCTCAGACTGACCCAATTTCAAACTTGATTCATGAAATCGGGATCCCTTTGCCAGAAAATGAAGAAATCGAGCTGAAGGCCAGCGGGGTCGAAAGCAGGGAAGGCCTGTTGCGGAGATGAACAGCTATCTTAACTGAGGCGCTCTACACAGCTGAGGGATCAGGTAGGATATGGTTTGGTATGAGGTTAAAACGGGCTGGAATAGACGCAATATGAGTACTAGTAGTCGAAGTAGCAATGCTTCAGGCTGCATGTGAGAAGATCCGTTACGGGTGCAGGGCGTGCCAAACTGCTAAGGGGATGCCCGTGCGCGGACGCTAGTGACTCACGTGAGCAGGCGCGGACACGCTCATCGCGTTGTGCATCCTGACATGCTTCACCACCTCAACAGACACTACCCGCCCATGCACACTCAGAAGAAAAATGGTCTAGTTGAATGGTTGTCTGATTAGTTACGCGATTATCGCTACACCACCCTCATAAATCGACAAACTCACCCCTCAGCAGCGGATCGTCGCGCACCTGCTGAAGGTAGCTCTCCACCTTGGCCGTCAACGCAGGCACATCGAATCCGAAGTACTTATAAGCAGCTTTGCCCGGCAAACTGTGCCCGAAGCGCTTCATGCAGCAAGCGGCATCAGCATACCTCTCCCAGCCGTTCGGCGCGAACGGCTCAATGACGACAGCCGGAATACCGCGATGCCTTCGCAGCGTCTCCCGCTTGTATTGTGTGGGTTGGGCATCGAACAATCGCTGACATGGGAAGCTCACGACACGCGCCTTGATATTCTTCGCCTTTAGCTCCTTCGCTGTGTCAACGGCATGGTGCAGTTCTGCGCCGACACCGATAAGCGTCACATCCGCGTCCTCAACCTCGTCGATCACGTACGCGCCCTTCGCCACCAAGTCCCGCTTCGTTTGCGGTAGTTGAGGCAGAGTATGCCGAGACGTCGAGATGATGCTTGGTGTGTTCTTCGCCTCGATCGCTGTAATCCACGCGCCTGCCGTCTCCTCGCTATCGGCCGGTCGAATGTACAAGATATTGGGCATAGCGCGGTAGAGGTTGGCAAGCTCGATTGGCTGATGGGTTGGGCCGTCTTCGCCCATTCCGATGCTGTCGTGCGTAGCCGCATGTATGACCTGAAGGCGTTGCAGCGCACCCATGCGAACGGCTGGGGCTGCGTAGAGGTAGAACATGAAGAAAGAGGATGTAACGGGGATAAAAGTGTTTGGCGCGTATGCTGCCAAACCGTTGGAGATGGCAGCCATGGCATGCTCTCGCACACCATAGTGGATATAGCGTCCGCTGTAGTTGCCGACAATGTCGCATGTGGTCTTCAAGTTGGGCTACGGAGGGTTAGGAACCTCGCATTGAGCTGGATGAGGGCACGACTTACATTTTGGAAGTCGACTTTTCCTTTCCAGTTCATGTTGACTGAAGGGGTCAGATCAGCGGTGCCGACCATGAAGTTGTTGATCTTTTCAGCAATTGTGTTGAAGACAAGGCCTGACGCTTTCCTCGTAGCTGTAGGCGCTTCGGGAAATGAACTTGGGACCAAATCTTTCCAGTTGTCTGTCAGACAACCTTTGACGCGGCGTTTGAAGTCAGCGCCCTCTTCCGGGTACTTGCTCTGGTACTCTGCAACTTTCTTCTCCCACGACTTCACAAGCTCCTCGCCCCTCGTGGGAATGTCTCCGAAGAACTTGCGCACCTCTTCGCTGACAACAAAATGTTCCTCAGGGTTGAAGCCGTACGCTTTCTTCATGTTGGCTACATCAGCTGCTCCGAATGCCATACCATGTGCAGTCGCATCGCCTGCAACAGCACTACCAAGACCAATCACAGTCCGGACGTTGATGAATGTGGGCTTCTCGGTGGATGATCGCGCTTTGTTCAGGGCTTCGACCAGGCCCTCAATGTCAAAACACCCATCCTCGATGTCGATGATATCCCAGCCGCATGCTGCCATCTTGGCGTTGACGTCCTCGGTGTTGGTGAGATCGACTGAACCGTCGCAGGTAACTTGGTTGTTATCGTAGATGATCGTAAGGTTGTTCAGCTTCAGATGGCCAGCGAAAGAGATCGCTTCCAGAGCGACACCTTCTTGCAGGCATGCATCTCCAATCATACACCATGTGTGATTCGACACAACGTCGAAATCCGGTTTGTTGTAGATCGCCTTTAGATTCTTTGTCGCCATCGCCAGTCCGACCGCATTGGCTACACCCTGTCCTAATGGGCCAGTCGTCACCTCGATGCCTTCATGCTCGATCTCGGGATGTCCTGGGCACAACGCGTCGGTGCGTTCTGAGTGGTAAGACTTCAACTGGTCGAAGGTCATGGCTTTGTAGCCTGTGAGATGGAGGAATGTGTATTGGAAAAGACAAGTGTGACCATTCGACAGGACGAATCGATCTCGGTTGAAGTAGTCAGGCGTGTGCGGTGCGTATCGCATGACATATTTCCACAACGCAACACCGATTGCCGCCATACCAATCGCTCCTCTGTCGCATTGTCAACTTCACTGTTCCAATCTCTGGTTGTGGAACTTACCCGGGATGCCCGCCATTGAATTGCTGACAAAGATCCGCGATGAGCAGCCTGAACGTCTTCAAGACGTGATCCTGCTCTTTCGATAACTTCTGGACAGACGACTGTTCCAGCTTCGCCTCTTTCTTCAGTCCATCTACGACATTCTTGCCGTAACCGGTCGAGCCGCCGACCTGCGGTGAATCTTGCGAGGTATGCATTATGTAGGTTGTGCGGAATCTTGCGAGTTGCGAACTTCACAATACAAACATTAGTAGTTCTGCAGATCAAGCAACATCAGGAGGCGCATCATACATAAGTACACCGCGTGCTGTACTGAAAACTAATCTTCGACGTCTATCCAGAACATTTGGCCGGGCATGCCACATTCGGTAATCCGACGCGTCGCTATTGCGGAGGCAAGCTCGGTGTCTTCGATTCCTATTGGACGACAATGCCATCGGCTAGTCGAACACGGAAATCATAGCCACCAACATACTACGTTGTCAGTCCCGCTGGACGTTTCCCCGCATTTTGCCACGACTATTGCGCATTCCGGTCTCCAGGTTAAGGGATGGGATTTCCACTTTGGCAAGGACGGAAATCTGGCGCGCTGAACATGTGGGGCTACTTGATACACCTCTACCCGTTTCCCCCAAGTTGACGACAGGCACTCTTACTGGTAGTGATCGATCTTTGCACCGCGACAAGTAAACATGGCCCCAGGACTGGTAGATACGTCTTCCGCTTCCGAAGCACATGCGGCACCGAAACCTACTCTCAAGACACCGCTGCCGAATCCCTCGCTGCAAGTCACCGCGGACCATAACTTGAAGCTGCAAGAAGCGCCTGTGTATGCGCCAGCAAAGGGAGAGGTACTCTTACACATCAAGGCTACGGGAGTTTGTGGGTAAGGCGCTTCATCTTGACGGGCATTTCCGAAGCTTACGATGATCTGCCAGATCTGACATCCATTTCTGGAAAGCTGGGAGAATAGGCTCACTCGTTGTCGAGGGAGACTGTATCCTCGGCCATGAAGCAGCTGGCATAGTTCTACAATGCGGCGAGGGAGTTACGACTTTGAAGCCTGGTATATCCACTTCTCCGAGTTCAAGATCGATACTAAGAATTATTCCAGGTGATCGTGTAGCAGTCGAACCCGGCGTGCCATGCGGCACATGCTTCCTCTGCATGGACGGTCGATACAACCTCTGTGAAGAAGTCCAATTCGCCGGCGTCTACCCCTACCACGGCACGATCCAACGCTACAAAACGCATCCCGCGAAATGGTGCCACGTACTCCCCTCCAGCGTATCCTATGCCGAAGGTGCACTTCTCGAACCACTTTCCGTCGTCATGCACGGTATCAAATCCGCCGGCCTATCTCTAGGCCGCGGTGCAGTCATCTGCGGCGCAGGCCCCATCGGTCTCATCGCGCTTGCTGCAGCGAGAGCAAGCGGAGCGCATCCGCTTGTCATCACGGATCTTGAGCCTAAGCGCCTGGCATTCGCAAAGCAATTCGTACCGACGGCCATGACATACCAGGTCGATCGCAACCTAGATGCGCAGGGTAATGCGAAGAAGATTAGAGAGTTGTTCGACTTCGAGAATGGAGGTGAGTATGGTGCACCGGAGACTGTGCTAGAGTGCACGGGTGTGGAGAGCAGTGTAGTTACAGCTGCGTATACGGCGAGGAGAGGGGGCACGGTCATGGTGATTGGGGTTGGGAGGGAGATTATGAATAATCTGCCGTTTATGCATTTGAGTCTTGCTGAGGTATGTTGGCAGCAGTTCATCTTGTTTACGTTGGTGAGCAAGTTTGAGAGTGTTTTTGCTGATGACTGCTTTAGATCAATCTCAAGTTCATCAATCGATACCGCGATACTTGGCCTTCTGGCCTTCAGTGTTTGGCAGGTGGTATCCTTGATCTGAAGCCACTTGTCAGTCACACCTTCCCGTTGGAGAAGGCGCTGGATGCTTTGCATACGTGTGGGGATCTGAGCAATGGCAGTATCAAGGTGCAGATTATTGACGAGGTAGACGATGTGTTGTAGAACATTCATCTCGACGAAAGTTTGGATGAGGTGTTCGTCAATCGAGTCAAGGCGAGAAAATTGAGAACGTATGGACGCATGCTCAGGCTATGGATTAGATGATCAAGCAGAAGGAAGCCGCATAGATTGCTGAGGTCAAGTGATAACATAGCAAATCGCAACGTCGCTTGAACAGCAATCTCAAAACCTATATGGAAGAGACGACATATTCCGCTAGATTTACTTCTCGACTGTCCGTACTCAACTCTTCCGCATCCATAGGTGATCAGACACACCTGAAGACATGCCATTTGACTGTACAGGTCTAGCTGATCTATTGACGCGCTTCACACCAGTCCAGGACAGCGTGTTGCGCTATCTCGACATCGGGGATATCATCGCACTCTCACGCGCCGCAAAGGCGTTTAGTGATTATGTGCGCCTGGTCGAGCGAACGCAGTTTAATATCAACGAAAAGCTGAAGGTGGTTGTGACAAGTCCGAACGCGTTTCGCTCGCTACAGGCGAAGCACAACATCCTTATCAGCGGATCTTTTGCGTTCGGCTTCATGCTGAGAATACCGCTCAACTTCCGCTTGTTTGATATCCCTACGACTATGCTGGACAGGCTCTTAGTGGAGAAAGGCCCACATGCCGAGGCCCTGAGATCGTTTCTCGAAAACGATGGTTACAGGGTCAAGGACAGCTCCATCCCAAACGTAGGTGCTCTGTTGTCGCATCGACGAGCTTTTGCCGTCTTTGAAGTCGCTGACCACAGGCTTAGCACCCTTTCATGGAACGCGATACCGCCAGGGGCCGTCAAACCGTCTACATTCGAGAGACGGAATATACGTCTCTCTTCAAAATGTTGAACTTGGACTTGACTTGCGACGTCAACTTCGTTACCTGGAATAAAGCATACTCTGTGTTCCCATACCAGACTTTCATTCTGAAGCAAGGTCACCTACTTAGGGACATGAAGCATTGGGAACATCTTCCACAGGATCTGGCCAGATGGATGCGTGTTGGGTTTGACATCGCCCCTTCCACTCTTCAGGATGCGCTCCCTCCACATGCGAGAACCGACTCTACTTCTACACTTCTGGGAATCCGGTTGGTCGGTGATAAGAAATCCTGGGTTGTACCGCTAAAGACTGACTTGGTCGAGCCATCGCCCTTCCCCGACCTTCTCATCGACTATGCTGGCTTTGAGGTGACTAGTTCCCTGAAGGACGAAGCCGAGACTCTGCTAGATCCCTCATCTCCTCCGTTCAACCATTACACCATTGAGATGACGGTCGTCAAAAGCCTTGCATTGCGCCATCAGTATGTTTTCCCCGACAAAGCTTACTCAGAGCAACACCGCTTTCGAGATCGCACAATCTTACAACTCTACACTCTAGGCGTTGCGAGGCGACCATCGGGATTTGCGCACATCTTTGCTCAGACCAACCGTCCGAATCTACGTGACATTGCAGGATTTGTACCACCGGATAGGTGGAAGTATTACGATGACGAGATGCTCAAGATGTTAGATATGAGGTATCCGGGGGCTATTCAGGTAGCTCCAGGGGAAGTAGCGGAGAAGTAGGATCATTGTATATTGCGATCGCGAAACAATTAGCATCAAAACGTTGTACGCCGTACCACGAAGAATTTAACTACCATGTAATTGCTCTCTAGGGTAGCCTCATCAGTATGCGATGCCACCGTAACTTACCATGCATCCCCTGACACGCCATCCTCCCCACGAATTCTCATGCAGCAACCCAGCAGCCCGTAACTATCTTTATCCACAAACGCCCATCTTACCCCAGTATCTCCTCTCCATGTTCCTTCAGCCCCAAACGCCATCCATGATCCTTCTTTCTGCATCCTGCAACCCGCATCCTCCCACCTCCTCGGTAACCGAAAACCCCGGACCCAGCTATTTCAAGTACCCACCCGCGCATATCTAGGGCAAGACACGTGCCCAGCACATCTGCAACGCATCACAAAACAAGAAAGGTCTACTATGCGGCAGCTGGATGTGGGGGCCGGGTAGCGGGAATAACGCGTCAAAAGACATGGGATGAATGGGAGTCGGCGTCCAGCAGGATTATAGTCGCCGAAACCACGGGAACGTGAAACGGGGGTTCTCGTACGTGGGGTCTGGAAATGCAGGGCTTCCAGGATAGCTCTAGTGTTGCGCGAAGGGTGGGCTAAGTGTTTCAGGAAGTGTGTGTATACGTGAAGGTAGGAGGTTATACGGGTGTATCAGCTGAGCGGGGCATGATGCGACTTCATTCCCAGGGCCCCCTGTGCACACGCGGAGTTGGTTTGAGAGTTGTAATGTATACTGTGAATTCGCTGTAAAAATGCAGACAATGCAATGAGGTGGAGCGGTGATGTCGTGCCCAAATGAGTATGATCCCATACCTCCCATCTAAGTAACATGCTTGTGAACTCATTTGACCGCCTTGGACGTGGCGTCATGCTCACTAGCATCATCATCCAAATCGTCGTCCCATTCATCTCTCCTTACACCGCTCTGTTCAGCCACTGAAGTAGCACCAGGCGGTGGCGCATCGTCGTCGCTCTCGTCCTCGAACGCAGCTGGATCGGCCAGTGGCTGACTCTCTGGATCTACATTTCTTCTCTCTTCGGGACTCGTCCTCTTTGGCGCACCCTCTACTCCTTCATCGGCAGAAACGGAAATGCCCCTCCGACCCCATTTGTTCTTCGGTTGTGTGGTATCGTTGCGTTGACCAGCGGTCTCCTCGTCGTAGTCGAAGTCCATGCTCTTCCTGCCCACAAACCGGCCAACGATCCATCCGCGACCCAGATCTTCTGAGTCTACTACGCCGCCGTGTCGGAGCTTCACGCGCTGGCGCGTGTAGTATACCCATGCGAAGTCGATCATGAGTGCCGTCTGTATAGAGCCCCAGACCCACGAGGTAGGATCGAGATAGTCGTCCTCCTTGACGCCGCGCATGATCCAGTTCAGCACATATAGGGCGCGGTATGTACCCAGTGTAACTAGGTAGTAGGAGTCGATGACGGTGGGTACGGTGGTTTGGCGGAGGAGGAGCAGTTGCGGGATGACGCAAACGGATTCAAGGATTTCGGAAAAGACCCAGAGAATCTATCATGTCAGCATCTAGTCGAGTTTCTGAGGGTGTGTGAGCATCTTACCTTCATAAAGGTGCTGTGCCCGAGAACGTGATTCCTAAACATAAGGTACCAGAATGGGGTGATGAGGATGCTGCCTAGCAGACAGTACATGCCAAACTTCCATGCCTTCTCTCGCTCCCGTGTGCGCGCGTATACACTTGTCATCAAGAAGATGATGTATAGCGATGATAGCGTATAGAATATCTGACCGGTTAGCCGCGTACGCGTGGACGTATGCCGGGCCTCCGTACCTTCAGCGAGAAGTTCCACGTATGCCACCCATCTTTGGTGATGGAAGAGCTGAAGATATCGAGATATCGCGTGCCGAAGACGAGCGCGTAGAGGACCTGGGTGATGAGAGACACACCTGCATACGTCAGCCCGTGTTGCAAGCTTCAAGTGGTGATAAAGCCAACTCACCCTCAGCGCTGCTGTTGGAGTGTATCGCCCATATCAGTATCAGCTTCGATGACGTATGCGAGACGTCGCCGAGGATGTGGAAGAGGTTAAACCCCGTCATTTTGGGGATAAATAATGCTATGCGACGGCTACACAGCACTAGGCCAGCCGCCTGTCGCCTACGTGTTGGGGCTCAAAGCGCGCTTCCGGCACTCGGTGCCAATAAGAGGGTCGGGGATAGACAGGTGCCGGCGCGAGGATGTGCAGCACCACTTCCGGTAGGATTTGGGGTCGAGGATAGGAAAGGACGGGGAGGCGATGGGCGGGCTGGTTGGTGATGCGTAACGTCTTCCCCGGGTTTGACGCAAGCTACCACGCTACATGTAACGTGCTTGGCAATTCCCAAGGGTCTACACTAGCGCCTCACATGCGGCCTAGTCGCTCGAGCTAGCCTGGAGAATCGGAACGCGAGGCTGCAAACTCCACATCTGGTTCTGAGATATATGGTCTAGCTTCGAGGATTTGCAGGAGATTAAAGATTGTTGGCGAGCTTAGACGATGTTGAGAATTGCGTTTGCATGCATGCGTCTTTCTCGATAGGCGGTCGGACTGTGCACCGATCCGGCATAGGCTACCGACTGCTTGGTCGGAACGCTCATCGTGACCTTGTAGCTCAGAAGTTTTGATCTACTAAAACCCGTTCTCAGCAAGCGTAACTTTTAGATCGATCCGTATATCACTCGAGGGGCAGCATTTGCGAGGCCGGGTGCCAGTGGATCCGCACTAGATGACCCCGAGAGGCTCGTTTCGCTTTTGAACCACAGCGCGCGTGCTTGTGCGAGTCGAAGTATGTCACAAAAGGATTGCTGCATATCGCACAAAGAGTTGAAGTCAAAAGCGGGACCACATTACAAATGTATGGCACGATGATAGTCGGGCGGTGTGAGGCGCAGCGAGCGAGCCAAGCAGACATTGTGGCTCAACTTACGCCCTGTGCTATTCCGAGATGCGAAGTCCACACAGCCTTGCAAACGAGCGTCTATATCGTCCATAGATCCCGTCGCAGTATTTCAGTAAGTCGGATAGTGAACTACAGCGCCGCATAGGTGCCACTTGCAGCCTCATATCGGTGTTTCTTGCGGCGAAGATCATGGACGCCTGGGTCAGGACTCCAAGGCATCCAACGTGGCGCGCGGGACGGATGGCAGCATCCTTAGGCCAGGTACGCAATCCTTCGCTGTACCTACGTATACTTCGAGAAGGTCATATGAGCTCCGTATCCGTAACGGTGAAGATGTTGCCGACTCTAGGCGGGCATGCAGTGGTTGCGATGTGAGTGGCCAACTTCGTCACTTCGCAATATCTCAGGCAAAAGTGCGGATCCAGCCCTCAGGCCGCGTGCAACAGTACACTGTACGGCGTAGTTATTGCAAATACCCGCGATAGAACAGATCCACCAAGTGCCGCAACGTGTATGTTTCCATTTTCACTTCGGAACGGTTGTCAACCGGGAAGGCTGAGTGAATCAAGGCAGATTCTGCGCCCATAAAAAAAGCAAGACAAAAACTGCAAGTCGGAGGACGAACGTAAAACAATGGAGTCGCAGCTATATCAAGAGTCAAAAGGCAGTGTACCAAGATCTGGAGCCGCCGCGTGCTGCGGTCGCAAAGTTCAGTGCGTCACCATGGGCACCACCCACGCTCCACTTCACGGAAAGACCATGAAGGACGCTCTTCAACACAAGAAGTGTCGCAGGTATTCTGCCGATACGAAGCCCCCGACGAAACACGGCAAACAAAGTAACGAGTGAGGATCACCGTTGGAAGACAACAAGGAAGCGGGGTCTTCGGGCGCTGGACCGCCGCACAAACGAAGTCTTTTAGCCGTTCAACAACGCACAGCCCAGATTGACTAGTAGCAGATATGTACCATGGCGGTGGGGGGTCACACCCACTGAGCATTGTGCGGAAGGTCGCTGTCGGCGGTATTCCACGGAGCAGACCCGTGGTGTGGGGCGAGAATCGACATGGCAGACGTACACGCTAGCAAGCGACGTGATGTAGATAGCAGTGGTGGCAGTGATCTTCGCTGATATCGTGAGCGAGTGCTGTGTGAGAGGTGCGACGAAGAGGAGGTGAGTTGGAAGGGTGGGAACAAGGACGAAAGGGGCGAATTAGCGGTCATTGCCCAGCCGAAGCGTATATTAGCGGCCAATAGAAATTACCGCAAGCGTGCATTTAAGCGCCGTCGCGTCCTTCGCTTTCAGCTTACGCACCCTATGCGGGGCAATTTACTGGCTTTGAGGCAGCTCGACGGCACAGCTGTCCAGGCGCACCGAATGGGAAGACACGGCTGGCCAAATTTCCTCGCTGCTGCGCGATGGAGTGCACCCCTTGTTGACGGCATCCTATGGCGCCGCCAGCACAGACAGGTTCGTCAATATCACGCTGCATCGAAAAGAGATTAACCCGCTGGGTCGCGATTGTGGGAGGAGTCTCAGACGTCAGGGCCGACGTCAGGGCCGACGTCAGGGTGGCCGCCTTACTGAAGGTTACATTCGACTTCCACCCTCAAAAACCACAGGTATGCGCACTAGCCACGATGCCGTGTAGCGGGCACACCCTGGCCGGCCAGGCGTGTAGCGGAATCCGATAGCAAGGCTGCCGCGACGCCCACACGGTCATGATCACCGTTGTTGCAGGACACCACCTAGAAAACCCAGCGCAGCGTTCCGGGCCAGCAAATGGGCCGGACACAACCGTCGAGCAACGCTGCATGGCTGGCCAATTCGCGGCTCAAGCGCAAGGCATGGCATGCTGGGGTTAGGGCCGCCAAACCACGTAGAGACAAGAGAAGAGCAGGGTGAAAGCTCGGGGCGCTAACGTGCAGGCCTGACCGTCAGTGCGCAGCAGCATCCTTCAAAGCCTACTGGGGGTGGCACGTTAGAGTCGACGCACTAGAAGTGACCTGCACTCGAGGCCGCTATACCGCTACCATCTTGATAAATATGACTGAGGCGTTCCCCTAGCCTAGTCGTCCAGCTCGAGCCTGAATATCATCACCGTGCGCCGCATCCTCTTCTTGCTACCGCCCGTCTCCAGTCTGCTACATTAGCGACCAGCAGTAAGGCGCAGCACATAAGGTTCTTCAAATCCTACCCACAGCCGCAGTTGTCATGTCTATCATACTTGAAGGTGCTATCCTCCCTCCGCATCATCTCCAAGACAAGTCAGCCTCGTCCTGGCCAAGTCCCTACCACCCTCAGTACTACCCCGCGTTGGCCTCCTCGCCTGGCACTATGTCTCCACAGTCGTTCCATTCATACAATCCACGCTTGCCAGAAAGCCCTCTGCCTTCTCAAGAGCTCAACTGTCAGCCGACTACTGGGTGGTATGCCCCCTCAATTTCGGCCCCAGAGTGCCACAGCGAGGTTTGTACTTCACCCTTGTTGCGAGATCGGCTGCTCATATGCCGTCGTCTAGACCACATACGCCTCATATGGCTATATACCTCCACACACGACGCAGGTCAACTTGTCACCACCTGCGTCTGCATCCTACTACTCAGCAACAGCTCCAGTGTCCACTACGCATTCAACAACAGCCATCTCTCCAGGTACCGTCTACTCTCGGGAATCCGTGGTACCAGAGTCAACACGGCCATCTGAAGAGCCCCAATCCGACGCAAGGACTGTCTTGCATCAGCCCACTTCTCGCTACAGGAGACAGTCTCACTTTATGGACCGGACTCACAGCGGTTCAGACTCGTTGCACTCGGCCGCAGTGGACGGCTCCTGGACGATGAACGCACTAGGCATTCATGCGAACCACGAAGCCTACTATCCGGCATTCCCAACCCATAGTCCTCGCGTGAGTGAGCCATCAACAGAGCTATCGTCAAGCCACATGCCCTCGCCACAACCCCGACGCATGTACACACCGATCGCTCCTCTACCCCTGGAGACACCCCGTTCGCACGGAACCAAGCGACAGAGGGAAGACGACGAAGAAGAAGAGCCCAAGCGAAGAAAGCGGTCGGACTCACAGATATCGTCCCAGTTTGAGCTCAGTGAGGAAGACCGTCTACTTCTTCGGCTCAAAGAGGAAGAGCACATGCCTTGGAAGGACATCGCAGCACGCTTTGTCAAAGACTTCGGCAGGCAGTACCAAATACCCGCACTGCAGATGCGTATCAAGCGACTAAAAGAACGGATGCGTCAGTGGACTGAAGTAGACGTCCAAGCACTGCGCAAAGCCCATGACTACTGGGTGCAAAACAAGTTCGACATCATCGCGCAAAAGGTATGTAACACCACCATCGATTCCAAGTACAGCCACTGACTCCTCTAGATGCTCGATTACGGCGCAGAAGAAAAATGGACCGCACGCCAATGCTCTCGCAAATGGCAAGAGATCGATCCAACACCCATACCCTACACGCAGTTCGACCACCACGTCCAGCACGTCCAGCAAGGCTTTGCACCCTACGCGATGAGCCCCATCGAGCCCACGCCCATGAACTTCCCTCCCTTCCTGCACCAGCACCATACCACCTAGTCAACCTCGCCAGTGTCAGCCTCGCTTATTACGGCAGGAGGATGCGGGTAAACCACGCCGCATCGCTCTTCCTTTCTGATTCTTCCACTCCTAGGGATTGTCCCATCGGGGCAACATGTCTAAGTCTAAACGCTTCCCGCGATGCGGCACAGACACACCGGCGTTTAGCAAAGCGAGAGAGAAAAAACGGGCGGCTTGCATGGGCTTGGGTCAGGGAGTTCTATGGGGCACAGCAAGCAGCAACCAGCGCGCAACGCCTTCTTAACGTTCGCCTTTTATGTCATTTATCTTCTTCTTTCGCTCGATACCCTTGCTTAACTAACTACATTTGTTGAGTTATCTTATTTCAAATACATACAACGATCATCTTCATCTCCTTTCCTGTTGTTGAGTCGCAGCTAGATCTCACAGGCCATCTGCGCGGCCCCCTTCTTCTGCTTCCCCATGTACAACACGCGCACATCACATATCCCTGCTGCGCGTCTTTTCGGTTGTTGCAAGCTTCAAAGACAGCGCGTCTGCATCTACACGTGGAATGAGACAAAACGAGATCGCGTATCTCGCTCCCAAAACCGTTAAACCCTTCTTCATCTTCCCTTTCTGTCGCTCGCGCATGCGCTTTTCGCACCGCCCTAACTAACCTTATGCCGCCTTGTGGGGCCCTCGTTTTTGTTCTGGTCCCTCGCTCCTTCTTCAACGGGGCACCCATCTCCGTTACCACACACCCACCTGTGCCGAACTGCGCCGCAATACAGTACAGTCGTGCCGCAATCACGATTGTATCGATTTTTGGCGCACTGGTTTCAGATGTCTTAATAGAAAGCGCTGTGACAGGTTCGCTTACGACTTGACAAGGCTCTATTTATTTTTTTCGCGGCTGCTCATGTGGTTAGTGGACACGAGACAACCGTTTTGTGCGGCAGAGGTTTGGGGCTTGGGCTTTCACCCGCGCGGCTCGCGTGTCTTGAGGGCGGCACGGTGGTGGTGGTGCCGTACCTTCGCGCAGAAGGTTTGGAGATGGGTGCGGCGCCGCAATCGGGCCTTTCGTGTCTTGGTGCCCTGCCCGCTATGGAGAAGCGATGGACACTGTTACATTGTGCGTTCCTTCGTGTGAATCCTGTCAAAGGGCACGGGGACATGACGTGCTTTCGCGATGAATGCCAATGCGCGCGTAGTCTGCCTTGATGATGCAGGTCACGCATTCGGGTCTGTTACGTATAGCACTGCGCATTCTGTTCTGTGGCCTGGGTAAGATGCATCATCGCTGTGGCTGCGCTATTTGCTTAGCTATGACGGTACGCATGGGTCGTGTGCCTCCCCTACCTCCGACTTTTCCGAGTATATCGGTGCTTGTGTAAGAAATGTTAGTAGTAAGAAGGCGTGATCGACGCCAGCATCCCTCGTATACCTCCATTCCAAGCTCGTGACTGGTCAGCATAGTCAGCCCTATGTGTAAGCTACGTGGTACAGTCCCTTCTCCACGCGAGCACGTAACAACTTACCTACATGCCACTGTTGTAGTATGCATGGGCTCATAGCGCGAGTATGCTAGGGGGTCTCAGCTACGCACACCGTACCTATCCTCGTCATCATCCCCTGCGTCTGCCACTATCTTACTGAGGTAGTTTCACATTCTTAGTGATGTCTGGTCGAGACCATTCTTCGGCAGATGCACCAAGCACTGACAGACTGATTTAGCCAGTGCGATTGGAAGGCACGGGTGCCATGCGGTCTCCTGGGGCGTAGACCAAGGAGATCAGCAAGATGAACGGTCCTTACATAACGCTGTGCCGACTTGCGTATGTGGGTAGATTCTGATATTGACATCTAGCACTGAGCTCATGCTGATGTTGCGGAGAAGAGGAGCTCGGCCGTATCAACCCCCGGCTGATAGACTACCACAGGCGTATAGAGGATGGTAGTATCACATCTCCACACCATGTGGGGATCTGAGCAGGAACACCGGCTCCTACGTGCCGTGACATTGTATCTGTCAATCAAGGGCCCCGCAATCCTGAGTTCCCCTTAAGCTGTCAGTCGCTCTTCAAACGGCACGGGTGGCGCCGGTATGCACGACAAGAACTCTCGTCACACTGTCTATATCCTTCAGTGCTGCGACATCCTTTGCGCCGAGTGCTCTCCTACACGCACTGTAGATGTAACAGGTGGACGACGTCTACGTACTGAGTGTAAGCACTGCTGTCAGAAGCTCGAGCTCCATGCACGATGCCACCGAGACTTTCGCGGCAGTTTCACTCGACGCATGGACAATGGCTTCGAATACGGTCTGACGTGTACCACACATCTACCAGATCCAGCACGAGCACGGGTAGAAGTAGAATCTGGACGATGCTGATGGACCGCGCGGTGTAATATCATGCATCTGGTGGCTATGACTGGTCAGCGCGTTTCGAAATCTTGTGGATGGCGACGAACGATTTGCTTGGTGATCGCCCGTGGCTTGCTCGGAAGGAGGGAGCTTTCACGTCACAAGCCCTAGTCAGCTTACATCCGCTCGCCAAGGCAGTCGCGGACCGCGATGAAGACCGGTTCGTTGCGCATGTACGCAGCTTACTTCTCCTCGACGTCGCCAGCGGCCCGAACGGCCCTACGCTCGAGTTGAAAAACGGCTGGTAGCGGCCTTTCGCGTAGAACTGCCAATGGAAGTGGTGGTAAGAGTCAGGATTTAGTCTGATAGACTTCTTCTAGAAGTCTTAATAGGCTGCTTATCATCTTAGACTAAGCCTCCGAGAACGCGCTGTAGCCAGTAGTAAGCTTCGTCGTCCGCGTGTGCTGTATACCCCCACGTTCCTGCGTCGTCGCGCATCACGCAGCGATCGGAACCTACCGCCATTCTACTTGGCTGGTCGTTGACCGCTGACGGCAGGACAGTGTTCCACGTTCTTCTTCCGAGCATGAGTGCCAATAGCGGCGAGACTCAGACGCAGGATGCGGACTAGTACACTCGGGGTAGGTGACATTGTTCGAATCTTCGGGATCGCCTCCGCATTGCCGAACACGCGATAAGACAACGACCAGAGTCAGTGGAAAAAGATCCCTGTAGCTGTGAATGACGCATGGAGCGACGGTTGAGGCTTGCGTCGAGGGGTTGAAACAGATCAGGAAATGGTTTGACTGGGTCGTGAGGTAGACAGAAGGGCAAGCAATGTGACAATGACAGAGGAGCTGCAGTTGACGACTCGACCGGGTTAGTGTTTCATGATCTACGCCCCACATTAGCAAAGGAGTGGAAGCGAAGTGTTTCCCGTCTCTGCCACCCAGACGATAGAGTCAGTCGATCATGGCAAATATTGTTGAACTGCACATGTTTTAGCCGCATCGCATGGGTTTCCAGAGGTGGCACAGAAGCGGCCAGATGCTAGACCCTATGAAGTCACCCTGCACGTGCGTGTCGTGTCAGCGTGCATCCCTTCACGGCTCACCGGTGGTACTACAGGCTGCCGAACCACTCGTTCACAAGCTCATGGTCGGACAAGCTTCAAGGCTCCGGCAAAGATCGATCTCTATTCCGATAATGCGATCGGCATCCATCGAAAATCAGTCGTACAAAACTCTTCGGCTAATGTTGGAAAGCTGTCGTGCTACACTCCGTGGAGTTGAGAAACGTAAACCGACTCCTGAGACGCTGCCGGGGTGCCGAACCAAAGGCCAGTCCATCGGTGTGTCGGAGGAACGAGTTAGGCCTGCAACCTGCTATCCTCTTGCAGAAAGCACATACTCTTTACGCGACCCAGAGGTCCAAAAAGGAGGGGGGTCGGGACGTTTCAGGTCCGTGGGCTCGCATGCGCAACGTGGTATTGTAATTATCCATAGTGTCAGGCGCCTATTCGCGTGCGTTCGCCCCACCAGCTTTCGCCAGTCTGCAGCGTCTTCTCCAGATCTTCTTCGGCCCTTCTAGCGCTGACAAAGGGCCCGTCATCTCGGATCCCGTGCAGCTGAGGCCCGCGAAGCCGCCTGGGGTTCGCATGAGAGCTGGGAGCTCGATGCCTGTCTTGCTTCGCATATATGTGTTGAGCGTAAGAGGCGTCAATAACGGCGGTGATCGCTGGGTAAACAGTTGCAGAGTGACAGGAAAGAGCGGCAATTTGCCTAATTATGTGCTGCTACATTGGGTTGATTTGCTGCGTCATATGTCCTTAAGGGGCGGCTGCGAATTGATATTAATATTGCCGTTTTGGGACGAATCTCGTGGTAAGAGGCGCAGGCGCCATTGAGGTTAATTTGGTAGTAAAAAGACCCAGAGAGAAGCGGTGACGATGAAGTAACTCAAAAGTCCGATGGACTGACGATGAAGAAGTTTTATTTCGCTATTCGGTGTAGCTAGGTAGGTGATCTTGCTCCTGACGCGTCATTAGTCTTCGGCCTTGGCGCTTTATGTCCGCTATTTCCAGGTTCACCGGAGTATACTCCTACAGGTATCATCCCGTCCTTGAGGCAACAGCCGCTCAAGATATATAACTATTTCCATTCATTCCGTTGCAAAGGTACTATGCGTACTGCTGCCCTCACAAGATTGTCAAATCTACGTTCTCAATTGCCCCTTCCCAGATCACCTCGGTCCTTCCATACGTCATCAGCAATCATGGCAGGGCTCACCATCAACTCGCAACAGACCATGCCATCAGGCTACAAGATCCCCGTTCTCGGATATGGCGTATACCAAACACCAGCAGACATCGCTTCCGAGGTGGTTGAGCACGCGCTCAAAGTCGGCTATCGCCATGTTGATTCTGCCGTCGCCTACCGGAACGAGCAACCATCTGCGGAAGGCATGAAGAAGTCGGGCATTCCAAGAGAAGAGCTATTCTTCACGACAAAGATCCCTCCGAAAGACATGAGCTACGAGAACTCGAAACAGCACATTGAAAACACCCTCAAGATCACCGGATTCGATTACATCGATCTCTACCTCCTGCACAGTCCCTACGGCGGTAAGGAGAACCGCATCGGTGCGTGGAAAGCGCTCGTTGAGGGTGTGCAGGCAGGCAAGATTCGATCGATTGGCGTTTCGAACTACGGCGTGCATCATCTAGATGAGCTAGAAGCGTGGATCAAAGAAACCGAGGCAAAAGAGGGGAAGGGCAAGGGTGGAGTGCTCAGCGTCAATCAGGTAGAGCTTCACCCGTGGCTCGCGCGTCCAGATATCGTAGACTGGTGCAAGCAGCGAGGTGTGTTATGCGAAGCATACAGTCCAATCGTGCGCGCAACAAAAAACGACGATCCGCTGCTCAAGCCACTCGCGAAGAAGTACAACAAGACGCCTTCGCAGATATTGCTGAGATGGAGTATACAGATGGTGAGCGTGAATGCAATAACTCTTTGCTAGGGAGCAATGGACTGATGTTGCTGTTACAGGGATTCATACCGCTCCCCAAATCCGTAACCAAATCTCGCATCGAGGAGAACGCCCAAATCTATGACTTCGAGCTCACAGCCGAAGAGATGAAGAGCCTGGATACCGGAGTGTATGAGCCCTGCGCATGGGATCCCACCGTCAGTCACGACTAAAGTCGTGAACATATGCATGTATCTACCGAGAAGCCAACGTAGATTCAAGGTTCAGAGCTCATGTCGTTCCACATCGGAAATCCGTGTCCATAGTTTCCAGGGCTTCTACCCGTGGAGTGAGCACGAACATCGGGTAGTGTGGCCACTGATCATCCACCACACACCAGTCTTCCATATCAACATCTGCTTTCGCTTCACATTTTACATGTGCTCTTGGGGTTTCCCAGAGCCAATTCCGTGTCCAGTCACCAATCCAAAAAGTTGCTCTTTCCAGCTCTTGCCCTTGCTTCTTGTCTCGCATGTAATTGAAGATATTCAGCGCATCCTTTTTGTTGAGAAATAGGTATCTGCCGCCTTCTGCCTCTGCGTGCTGTTCTCCGAGGGCGCGGAGCTCTTTGTAACTCCACTCCCGTGGCCCGAGTATGTCTATCCAAAAGTCTGCTTCTCGTAGCGTGGGTATGGAAACGATCTTTCCCAGCGTTTCCAAGGGTGAGCTGCTAGCGTTACGGAAGATGTTTATACTTAGATGCTTGACTTGCTTTGCGCTCTTTCTGATCATCTGAATCTCGTCGTCGAGATCGCCGTCATACCTCCATGGATGATGCTCAGTATCCCAGCGCATCTCAAGACTCTCCAAAGATCCGCCCTGCTGGTTCAGAATATCTTCGAAGAGGACGGTGTCGCGCTTGCCGTTGACAAGAGACAGATGCGTCAGCGTGTTCTTTGGCAAGCCGAGGATGAGTTCGCTGTCTGTCGTGTTCAGCGAGCGCAACGCTCGCGACTGCGAGAGAACCTTCCGCACGCTTTCCGGGACGGTGTCTACAGAAAGCTCCTCGATACGCGTCCAGTTCATTGCGTCAAGCCACAGCTCTGCGTTGGTCTTCTCGCACTGCTCTTTCGATTGAGTGCGCCATCTAAGCCAGCTTCTCCAATGGCCTTTGTAAACCCAATACAATGTGTCCATGAAACATTCCAGCTTGCCTGGCGCTAGACACTTCGGCCCTTTCCAAATTTCGTGATGCTGCCATGTCTCCCACTGATAGCCTTCAACCTTCAAAGATTTGATATCGGGATATTTCTCACCGCCGAAAGGGCTGAGCGGTAGGTTCATCCGGTCGGGCCATGTACTGCAGGACCCGTAGACACCGATGTCGAGGGTGGATATGTTAGGGCAGGTAAGGAGGGCTGAGTGGACGGAGTCCCAGGTTGTGAAGGGTGTGACGTCGTATGGGTAGCGGCCGTCGAGGGACCGGGAATGGTCAGCCTCAATTTTTGCCTCGATGGAAGTGGGACAGGGGTCTTTTGAATCCCATAGCGCTAGCGCAGTTGACAGGATGGAAAAAAGAAAGAATACGTGAGTGTAGAGGCGCATAGTAGCTAATGTGCAGGATGGTCAGTGGCGATGTCAGCAGTGTTGAGTATCGATGCATCATCTAGCTGGAGTCCGCCTGATATAACGTCTGTTCTGCTACAGGATGATTCAAACTATGCGTGATGTTGTTATGTTGTCTTCTTGGAGTTTTTACTGTTGCCTGAACGCGACGGCCTCAACAAGGTTCTTGCACGACTTTCAGGCGTCCAGGACTGCGATTCTTGCGCTGTGGACACATGTGTGATGCTGCTGGTTTCCTGTGGCACGAATCTTAGGGCCCAGTGTGCTTGACACCTTTACAGGCGTTATTCTGCAGCCTGGCTATATACATTTCGTTCTCTTGCAGTTGCGTACGCTCGTAGTGAAAGTTTGGAGGAGTTGAGGAATTGAGATGGATGGCACAAGCGAGTCATCTCGCGATGAGGGACGAGTCATGCAAGAACCGCCTTCACACGCGACGCGACGTGTCTTCTTCGCGTATAAGGTCGCCCATCAAGACGATGACACAGGATTGTGCCGAGGTTATCCGAGACAGAGCATCGAAGTTTATGCAACACGTCGACTACCTAAGTGGAGAGTCGGGTGGGTGTGACGTTGCTGAAGGACAGAAGGCGCCTACGTCATACTGACCTTGCAGCGAAAACCATAAACATATACACCAACCCCTCGTATCGCCCTCTCCTATCTCTCGTACAACACAGCTTGATATCCATTTGACTTCTCGAATATCAAAATCAGAAACGCATAATATCCACCAACCTACACATCCAAATCCAAATCAACCATCATGGCGGCAAACAAGAAAGTCCTCATCGTGCTCTCCGACGCGTCCTCCTTCCCCCTATACAACACCGGCAGCGATGGAAAGACCGTATCGCAAGACTCAGGCTACTTCCTCATGGAGCTAGCGAAGCCTCTCCAAAAGATCCTCGACGCCGGCTACGAAGTCACATTCGCATCACCAGAGGGCAAAGAACCCACACCAGACCCACTCAGCGTATCTCTCGCCGCCTTTGCAGGAAACTACTACGAGAAGCAAAGAGAACTCGACTTGATCGAACGCATGAAGAAAGAGAACGGCTTTTCGCGACCAAAGAAGTTCTCCGAGATCAGCGACGAGGAACTGAAGAACTACGGCGGTGTCTTCATCCCCGGTGGTCACGCTCCTCTGTCAGACTTGGGCGACAACGCGGATCTCGGTCGCATACTCACACACTTCCACAATTTGTCAAAGCCTACTGCGGCCATCTGCCACGGACCTTGGGCTTTCCTAAGTACCAAGTACGGCCCCAGCAAGAAGTTTGAGTACGCTGGCTACAAGATGACGAGCTGGTCGGATGCCGAGGAGAAGTTGATGGAGACGATCTTCCGCGGCGAGATCGACAAGGTTGAGGGCACGCTGAGGAAAGAGGGCGCGGATATGCAGGAGGGTGTTGCTAAGTCTATGGGAAGTATCACTGTAGATAGGGAGCTTGTTACCGGCGACAACCCGATGGCGGCGAATGCGCTGGGGGACAAGTTCTTGGAGATGATGGCGGCAAAGTAAACAAGAACTGGTGGAGCGCCGACGACGATACGGTGCTATGTATGATTAAATGAGCTATGAATTCATACCCAATGACTACGTCGCCTCTTCCCAACCCCAGTGTTGGGCCTCATGCCAAACTCTTCCTTCCTATACCTAACCCTCATTCTCTCCTCCACATCGCCCTCAAAACCTCCCAAGCACTTCTGCGCCCTCCTCATCTTTCTCTCCACCAACCTCCTCAAACCTACCGCCGTCGGTCTTCTTGCGGGTATACTTTGATTACACAGTTCAAATATCCGGGTCAAATCCCTCGTATAGTTGGGCTCATCCATCGTGGACGCCAGCACGGGAAGAGTATGCTTAAAAAAGCGACTTTGTGATGGATCTGAATGTATAGTATTAGTGACAGCCCCGTGCCAAAGGCCTTGAGCCTTGTGGGGACCGAGAAAACTGTGCATCATCTCCCAGAGTACGGTGCCCAGAGACCAGATGTCTGTTTTGCAGGAGAGCGGCTGCTTTTGAAAGTAGCCAAAGCCTCGGGAGTCGGGGTCTAGGGTGTGCAGGTCGATGTTGTTTTCCGGAGCAGCGTAGCCTCGGGTGAACAAGTGGTACTTCTTGGTGTACTCCTCATATCCAAAGAGCTCGAGCATATCATCGAGGTCTGCTAGCACAGGTCGCGGGAAAGAAGTGAAGGGTTCTTGAGGTTCCATGAGGAAGATGTTGCTGGGCTTGATGTCGCGATGCACTTTTGGTATCCACCCAAAGGCTTTTGCTGCATCGTCCGTACCTGGTGTGTACGTCAATCCGGTTGTGAGATTGTAGATTGCTTCTGAGATTGTGATGAGAGTGATCCAAAACATGGGTTCAGGAATCTGGTCGTCGGTATTCTGCTGCCATTTTTCCGCACTGTATTCTTCGATGATGTTGGAAAGTGTGCCTGCAGAGCAATAGTCCATATACCTTTTCACCTCGTACCTGTGTTTGGAGGTGGGACCGAGATGCTCGCCATGGTCATGACACGACCAGAATCTATGTTTCAGTACTGCGCCGGAATCGGGAAGGGTGTCGATGACACGGCAAACTGCCTGTCGCTCGTTGAAGATGATTCTGTCATCTGTTGTGACCTTCTTGAGTACAAAGCGCTAGATCCATGTTAACACGTATCGGCGACAGAAAATTGAATGTCGATACTCACGTCGTGTATGGTGTTGGTCTCATCTAGTGCAATGTACAAACGTATAATTACATGTTTGTCATCATCGCTTTCGTCAGAAAGGGTCTGTAAAAGCTGATACCGGAGATCTGAGGCCATGTTTACTATTCTACATTGAACCTTTTGCTGATGTTAAGGATCGTCGTAGCAGTTTGCTATGGTCGACTGCTCTGATGTTGGAGACATCCTGCGGAAAGTGCTCCTAGATCGGTGTACAGCTAATTTCTTGTATAAAGGAAACAATCGAAGTCAAACAAAGGCATCTTTGATATGCTGCGCCGTCGTGGTTTGCCAAAGCTCTTTGTCCTGAATAGCAGTAGAAAAAGCGATGTATGACGTCATCAAGCATGACGGTCGGATCTCATTGGCATGAGAAGAGCACGGCGTCTAGTCTCCGCGTGTGTGCGCCCGGCGTCAGTAGTTCTCTCCGCAATATCGAGCGCCATTGCTGTTGAATAGAAGATCGTGATGATGTATATGAGGAGGACGGGTGTGATGGATGCTTCGCGACCTTGTCGGAAGCACCTAAGCGAAGCGCGTCGCCCCCGGTCCACGCGCCGAGCATCCTCGTCCACTTTTCGCGTCAAACATCATTCGGTGATAACAGCGGCTTCGCAGCACCGAGGCAGAGGCAGATAGTCCAAGATAACACGACTGCAATTAGCTCTCACCGACCCCGCATCCAAACGATAGCGAACACCGATCATCCTCAACATTCCAATCATCGCCAGTGCCGTAATTGCGGCATCCATTAGACGCCTTCCCCAAGCGCAATGGTGACTGCCACTATGGGCAGGGCGCAGTGTCTGACAGCGGCAATGGAGCCTCTGATAGCACGAACGATATTGTATTTGACAATGCTCGGCGCGGCCTCGGCGCATTAGCAGCAGCTCCAAAAAAGCATGGTTATAGCATGACGCAGGGCCATCCGGTAACCCATCATCCAGTCCTCGTTGTAAGCCTGGGATAGACTCAACCTCATCGCTGAACCGCGATTCGGCTACGACACCATGGCCACGCCTGGTTACAGACTCGGCGTTGATGTTGGAGGGTAAGTAATGATCGCCTCAATTTTCTCATGGACCGGTGGGAGGCCTGGACGCCCACCCGCTAGCTTCTTCCTGGCCCCGGCGGCGAACATGCAGAACTTCCCCGAATCCACAGCTGCCAGCACCTCGCGGCTTGTCTGAACACGGCCCACATCAAGGAGCGCGGCTAACACGATCCCAGAACCTTCACCGACGGTACGGCCCTTTTCCACAAAGTAGCTTCATCTTTTAATCGAGTCTAGTCTGCGTCATTACCCCGAACGGCGAAGCGGTACGCACAAAAGTGCCGACCAACACGACAGATCAGTCTATTGGTGTGCAAGACGGAGTGCAACAGGCACGCAAAATCCTGAAAGAGAAGTACAACTGGGACGGCAGGTTTGAGTACATACACCATGGCACAACCACAGGTACCAATGCGGTGCTTGAAGGGAAAGGCGCCAAATGCGGTCTCATCGTCACCAAGGGTCACAAGGACATACTGTCCACACGGCGAAGCCAGATACCAGGCGGATTAGGCTCGTGGATGCACTACGAACAGCCCGACCCTCTCGTGCCTCTCGAGAGGACTGTAGAAGTCAAAGAGCGTATCAAGATTGACGGTGAAGTCTTCTACGAGCTGGATGAGGATGAATTACGAAAGGACTTGCAGGATCTGAAGAGACAACAACTGCAAGCAATTGCCGTATCGCTGATCAATTCCTTCGCCAATAGCGCGCATGAAGAACGCATCAGGGCCATATTGAGCAGCGAGTTTGGGCCAAATGTTGAGATCGTCACTTCTACAGATGTCCTGCCGGAAATCCAAGAATACGAGCGCACTGTTACGACAGCCGCCAACGCCATCGTCAAACCGGTGGTAAAGACTTATATGCAGAACCTACAAAAGAAGCTCGAGAAAGACACAGACACGATCCGCATCTTGAAATCCGATGGCGACCTGACTTCAACCCACCTTGCTGGCGAGACACCGGTGCGCATCCTCATGAGTGGGCCAGCTGGTGGCGTCAAGGCTGTTTCTCATCTTGTCGCGAAGAACACGCCCTACAAGAATCTCATTACGTTCGACATGGGTGGAACCTCCACTGACTGCGCTCTACTTCCGGGAAGCGATGCCATTATTCGACGAGAGACTGCGATCGGTCACCTATCAGTACGAGCACCCAGCGTGGATGTTAATACTGTAGGAGCCGGTGGTGGCTCTATCGCGATATTCAATGACTTCACAAAGACTCTACGTGTTGGACCTGAGTCTAGCGGCGCCACACCTGGACCTGCAGCTTACGGAAAAGGTGGCACTCAAGCGACTGTGACCGATGCAAATTTGGCATTAGGTCGCCTTCCGTCGAAACTACTCGGTGGAAAGTTTCAACTGGATGTCGCCGCATCTACAGCTGCAGTCGAATCGATCGCTAAGCAAATGGGTCTTGATACAGCTTCCGCAGCTGAGGGCATTATCGACCTGGTAAATGAATCCATGCATGGTGCTCTGCGGTTGGTGTCTGTCGAGCAAGGCTACGATCCACGCGATTTTGCATTGGTCGCTCTCGGTGGTGCTGGTCCACTTCATGGTAACGCCCTTGGCCAGCTTCTTGGTTCCTGGCCTGTTATCGTCCCTCCTTCTCCCGGTGTGCTATGCGCGCAAGGTGATGCTATTACGAAGATGTCGCACGAGCAGAGTTGCACGTACATTCGCGCATTCTCCGAGATAACCGAGGAAGAGCTCAAAGAGACGTTATTGAATCTCAAGTCCGGCGGTGTAGGAACGATGAAGACCTCGCTTGCAGACGAAAACGCTGCTCTGCATGTCGTGTACCAAGCAGATATGCGTTACAAGGGCCAAGCCATGACACTTACTGTGGATCTGACTTCCGACGAGTTCAATAACTCCCAAGAGCTGGTGAATATATTCCGTTCCAAGTTCAACGAGGCCCACCAACATCAATTCGGCTTCTCACATGCGCATGCTGAGATGGAGACAATGCGCTTGCGTGCTAAAGTCATTGACGCTTCCGAAGAGGTGGCTTTCAAGCCCCTGGAAGATGCTCGTACTTCTGAACCTTGCGAAGACGCCATCACAGCTAAACAGGTCATCGTCTGGGATGGGAAGAAGGTCGAGGCAACTTTCTGGGATCGGTCCAAGATCGGAGGAGCTGGCAAAATCATACATGGTCCAGCGGTTGTTACTGAGATGGACTCGAACACCCTCATCCTTCCTGGATACTACGGAAAGATCGACTCCATGGGCAACATACTCATCTGGCCAACCGAGAAAAAGGAACACGGAAAGATCGCGCATACCAAAGAGTCGGCTCAAGAATTGATCAAAGAGCAGCCCATCATCGCTACTCTGATCGCCTCCGCACTGGGTTCTATCAGACGAGAAATGGATGCTCTTCTGCTTCGTTGCGCTATGAGCCCGGCGATTCGGGAACAACAAGACGAATTCAATGTCATCACCAACAGACGTGGCCAAATGCTAGTCGGTCAATTTGGGTCTTTCATACAGCAGTTTCTGGACGGTTGGAAAGGCACAGTCGAAGAAGGCGACGTGTTCGTCACAAATGATGTATACCAAACCGACGGCGCCGTATCGCATCTTAACGACGTTCTCGTTGTACTCCCCATTTACTACGAGCACAACCTCATAGGTTGGGCAGCAAATTTCGGCCACATAACTGATATGCAAGGAAAAGTACCAGGTTCTATGAGCATCAACGCCAGCACCATCTACGAGGACGGCCTTCAAGTACCTATTGTGAAGCTCTATACAAAGGGTGTTTACAATGAAACTCTCGCGACGGTACTCTTCCGCAATTCCCGTACACCAGACTGGTTTCAAAGTGACCTTATGGCGCTTGTTACCGCTTGCCGCACAGCTGCTACGCGTGTCACCGAACTATGCAGGCGCTACAGTCTGGAGGTATACGAAGCAGCTGCGGATTACCTACTGGAGCAGAACAAGCTTGCCATTAGCAGGATCATCAATGACAAGATCAGCGATGAGGTGTCAAGCTTCACTGATTTCATCGACGACGATGGTCAAGGAGTTGGTCCATATGCCATCACTTGTTCCATGAAGAAGGAGAACGGGAAGCTTATTTTCGATTGGGATGGCACTTCGCCGCAGTCAAACAGCTCGATGAACTTCTATCTGTCTGTCACGTTATTAAAGATGTTCATCGGCTACCATTTGCTCGCCATCTACGATCCGTACGCTGTAAGTAAATCAAGCGCCAGAATATGACGAAACGTAACTAATTCTGGTAGGTGGTGAACGATGGATTCCATGAATTGCTAGATATCAAGATCCCGGCCGGTACCATCCTTCGCCCCGTGCGTCCAGCAGCCGTCAGTTGCCGCACTCATCTCCTCGGTCGGATCATGGACGTTTTGCAAGCGCTATTCGGCCAACAAAACCCCGCCTACCGTTGTGCAGCAGGTTTCTCCGACTCACCATATCTCTTCTACTCTGGTTTCAAGCCCGATGGCGAATTTTACTTGCTCTTCCAAATCGGGTTCGGTGGCGTGCCTGCGCGACCAATCGGCGACGGACCAGATTGTCACTGTCTCTTCCCAGCTATCAAGTCCATCCCAGCTGAGAACATCGAGCTCTACTACCCCGTCGTCATCGAAGCCAACGAGGCATTGCCAGATTCTGGTGGCGCTGGTTTCTACCGCGGTGGTAATGCACAGAGGACGTTGTACAGATGGCTATGCGAAGGCGACGTCAGCACGCACGACGACCGATGGTTGACTAAGGCTTGGGGCGTCAACGGCGGAAGGCCTGGAAGCAGATCGAGAAAGGTTGTCTACCGAAACAACAGCTACGGTACACCGGCCGAGAAGGACAACATGGAATTCTGTCAATCGAAGCAAGATTTCATACATGTCTACCCAGGTAAGTTGCACTCATTGTTCGCGTGCGTGGACTACAAAACTAACACCCCCAGGCGACGTACTAGAATGGATAACCTGGGGCGGTGGCGGTCTCGGCGACCCCTTGACCCGCCCACCCGAACGCGTAGCCCAAGAAGTCCACCGCCGCCTCGTCACCCCCGAAGGTGCCGCAGAAAACTACGGTGTTGTCGTCGACCCGCACAACTTCACATTCGATAAATTCGCCACGTCTACTCTTCGCAGCAAGAAACGTGAGGCGCGTGCCAAGGAAGGCGGCTATAGCACCGACAACACCATTGACCGCGGTGGCACACTAAGTGAGCTGATGCGCAAGTGTGAGGAGGAGACGGGACTGAAGGCTCCGGTGCCGCAGTGGGAGAAGAGGATTTATGGCCCACATGCTGGGTTGGAGTATGTGAGGGCGTGGTATGAGACTATGAAGAAGGAAGGCATGGAGAGGTGGGATCGGGATTAGAACTGGAGCTCTTGTCACATGATCTCGTATTCTGTGTGGAACGGATGGACTCCAGAGTAGTGCACCTAGGTATTGCTATTCTGTCAATTGCTTACAATTTATTGGTATTCTGCGTGTCAATTGTACGCGTGACGCCGTTGGTGCCCGCATAATATGCTCAAGATCCATTGCAGCCTAGCGCTTACCGCACGAGTTAACGGAGATGCAGGCATGATCGCAGCCTGGTTCTTGTCAGCTTTGCTTCAAACATCATCCGAGCTCATGAACATTGCTCGACGGGGTCGGCCCTCGCTACGACACTTTCGGATGTGATGTAAAGCAGAAAATATCGAGGTCCGCCACCTAGACACTCGCACCAGCTCTTCAACCTTCCTCTGTTTACCCCAGCTCGAAACCAAGCGCACACCAGCACAGCCAGACAGCGACTTGAGAGTGTTAGAATGGCAGCAGCAGCAATGATTCTGATCAAGGCCCCTTTTGCCAATACTTTGCAAGTCTGCCACCGCATTCGCGCAGTCTATGTATCCTGTCATCATGCCGTTCGAGCTCCGCAAAAGCGAGATCTTTACCATCAAGCAGCAAAAAAAGGTATATACGAACCCATCGATTGGATGTGGGAGGACCAGATTCGCGTGCTCAAACTCCAGCCTGGACGATGGGACGATCCCATATCGTGCAGGATAAAAGTTGTTTCCCTCGATCAATTGTTCAAACCTCGGTACGATACTCTGTCATACACATGGGGCAAACCAGGCAGCAAAAGTTCCATAAGTGTCAATGGTCAAACCATCGATGTATCCACAAACCTCTTCATGGCTCTGAGGGCGCTTCGCCGACGATTCTTCACAATCACTATCTGGGCTGACGCGCTTTGCATAGACCAGGGAAATAACGATGAGAAGAGCAAGCAAGTGGCCTTGATGGGAAAAATCTACAAACACGGAAGGCGAACGTGGGTATCACTTGGATGCCCGGACGAAAGTTGGGCTGACGGTAGCTGGTCGCCACCATTCCGCCTACCAGAGAGCGCACCGGTATGCAGTCGCCTCATTCGAGGCGCGTGGAGATATTGGTGGCATAATCTTGTTCTCCGGCGGTCGCTTCGATCTAGAAGAGGCGTAAGCCATATCGCCGACGCAGTCCGGGTTATGAGGCCAACACGCTTACCCAACAATTCCGACGATCTGGATCGCCTGCACCAGCATAAAAAAACAGCCACATCTATGCTCACATGGCTAACTACCCACGACTACTGGTCCAGAGTGTGGATCGTACAAGAAATCGCGCTCTCACGAGTCGATCCCATCTGTCTCTTCGGCCGCCATCAAATTCCTCTGCTCTCGCTGGGTAGCGTCCTTAGAGACTGTACGGCGCCAGACCCACAGGCAGTACCTTGTCCGGCAATGATTGAGGAAGCCTCATATCGCGCCCAGGAGATATGTATGCGAAGATACGAGCCCCTTCAGACGCCCACAGTGGGTGTAGCAAGCACCATGGAGCTCTTACGAGCGTTACAATTCGCTAGTTACAGGAACGCCAGCGATCCACGGGATCACATCTATGGGCTTCGTAGTCTAATTCCGGCAATTGATCAGACATGGATAAAACCAGACTACATTCTGACTACACGGGAACTCTACGCAGATGTTACTAGATTACTACTAGAGAGGAAGTGGTCCGTCAGCCTTCTCTGTTGTGCAGTAGGAATGGGCCACCAGCAAAACGGACACAACCTACCCTCCTGGAGCCTCGACTTCCGCAAACCGATGCCACGGCTCCCGTGTTCAAGCGACATTCTCGGTGTTCAAGAACAGGAAAACATTGACAACAAGAGTACGGACAGACTCCACATTCTCCGTCTCTGGGGCGAAAGTCAAGGGGAAACCATCACTCGATTCATCGCCCCAAAAGACTACTACGAGTTTGGACACATGTCTAACCCGGAGACGTCTCGTCACGTTTCCGAATTTCTGCAAAGCAACATTTTTGAACCGGACGAAAGATGCAGACGTGATACGGATGCTCGTACGGAAATTCAAGAGCAATACGCGGTCTTCAGCACTGATCAAGGAAGGATTGGGAAGTGTTCCAATCGTGTGAGGCAAGGGGATGAGATATGGAGTTTCGAGGGATCAGTAATCGCATTTGTACTAAGACCGTTGGCTGAATCTGGAGAACCGGAGGATGTTGTGAGAGATAGGTATAATTGGGATAGGTATAGATTGGTTGGTGCGTGTAAGTTTTTGGGTGAAGTCGAGAATACATGGGGTCCACCGGAGCGGTCGAGGAGGATGATTGGGCTCGTATAGGAGATGACATCGTTCACAAAGCCCACAACAGAAGTTATGCGAAGAGACTCGTCAGGCTCGAGCTTGAGAGATGGAAGGGCGGACGACTCGTGCCGTTTTCGCCTATCACTGAAGACACGCGCACATGGCGCGTGGGGTGCGCCTGCGCAGTCGAGGCAGACAGCGTTGAGAGGTCCTGAGATAACGATGGCGCAACTCTCTAGGCTACATCTCTTGCGCAAAAGTAGGGCCTCTCTTGAGTTTCTCCTCATTCGTCGCAGTCGAGATATTGAATCGTGCAGGTGGAGAGTCATTCTTATCGTGGAGATAAGGGGCCCTACACTAAAATAGCTCCCTTGGCATGCTTCATCTCGTGCTTACTTCCTCCAACCATAACTCCTCAACTGCATTTCGCCATCTCGAGAAGGCTCCCGCAATACCCTGCGTCTTCGTCGCAGCCACATGCGCCGTTATGTTGCACGCTCGATCGCCTCTGGGCAGCGATCGTAATTCCACGGAGCGGGCCTCGAAAGCCACAACACGGACCCGCTACAGCGAAAGAGGCAGGCGACCAATGCGCCCAGCCTGACTATCTTTTCCACTACAGCTGCGGCTACACCGAAGTGTCTAATTAGTCCTTTCGTCATGCGCCTATCCGGAGTCAGAGGACCTCGCTGCGAGACAAGTCTGCTGCCGGTACATTCTCGTGTTCGTTGGCAGTCTGCAATAGCCGCTTCCTACGGGTTCCTGCAGGCAAAACAAAAGTAGCGACGCGTATTCCCTTCCTCCTCACGGGCAAGGCGACGGCACGCTACTTCAGGGGCTCCGCCGCCGTTGTCGTCCGATACCGCAAAGGTACTTTTGCCTTCTCCATGTGAACGCATGAAACATTCGTGATCTCCCGGCCCATGGCTCTATCCGGAAGGTCAGGATCGTCGCCTCGGGCACACAATGCACGATATAATGCCCAGACCAATATAACAGGGCCTCCGAAGCTTGCCTGCCTATTTCACAGTGTCGCCAAGCCTCCGCTCTGCTGTCTCCTACCATCGCGCCGGTCGACTACGCGTGCAGCCAGTCCGAGAAAGGCAGCCGGTGATCGTTCCCTTGTCGCGTGGACGGCCTACTAATCGTACGCGCCTGGTGTTGCATCAACCATTCGCTCCGTATTCTCAAAAGGGTCAGGACCGAGTGTGGAGAGTCGTTCGGGGGGTAGATGTGGCGAGGCAGCTGTTCATGTATAAGAGGAGTGGTATACTGTTTCAAAGCATTACTTTTGAGCACATCACCTGTCTCTAGTCTCTCATTTCTACTTCACTCGTTCCCACGATGCGTTCCGTACTTCTCGCGTCGCTGGCATCGCTGTCTGCCATCAGCGTCTATGGCCACCCCCACGCTTCATGGCAAGGCCGCAGCACACTTACTCGCCGCGCTGTCGACTTGGACTCGTACCGCATGAAGCATGCTGCCGCCTACAAGAACGTGGCCGAAGTTGTGGCTGATCCCAACATCAACACACTTACGAAGCGTGCTAGTGCGGAGGACGTTGCTACCGACCTGGTCAAGGCTACGATCCCAGATGCTACCTTCCGTCTTGTCAAGGACTCGTACGTCGGCGACAACGGAGTAGCCCACTTCTACTTCAAGCAAACCGCCAACGGTCTTGACATCGATACCGCGGACTTCAATGTCAACGTAAGTCAACAACCTCTCAAAACCGTATACTCTCTATGTTGGCAATCGTGCTAATACCCCCACAGGTCGGTCGTGATGGCAATGTTTTCTCTTTCGGAAACTCATTCTACAAGGGTGCTATCCCAGCGCCGCCAAGTCTGAGCAAACGTGACAGCGCGGCACCCGCCAATGCGCTCAAGTCCGCTATCAACGTTCTTGGACTCCCAGTTTCTGCGGAGGAGGCTATCGCTGAGGCGAAGGAGGCTACCGAGACTTACGCTATCAAGAAGACTACCGGATGTGTCAGCGAGCCAGAAGCACGCCTTGTCTACCTCGTAGATGAGGAGGGCAAGCTCGCTCTTACCTGGAGAATTGAGACTGATGTCATGAGCAACTGGCTCTTGTCTTACGTCGACGCGGAAGATGGCGAGAAGGTGCACGCCGTTGTTGACTACTCTGCCGATGCTGAGTACAAGGTTTAGTAAGTAGCCACGACTACTATATATGATTATATCTAACAACTTCTAGCCCCTGGGGTATCAACGACCCATTTGAGGGTGACCGCAAGCTTGTCGAGGATGACTTCTCTCCCGCTGCTAGTGAATTTGGTTACCACAACGATGGCAAGCAAACTTTCAAGACGACCCGTGGAAACAACGGTATTGCCCACACCAACTGGGAGAATGTCAATAGCGGTTTCCTCAACCTTCCCCGTCCCCAGAGCGAGGATCTGGTCTTCGACTACCCGTTCTCTCTCAACGACACCGACTGGATGGGATATGCCAACGCCTCCATTACCCAGCTCTTCTACACCGCCAACAAGTACCACGATGTTCTGCACACGCTAGGTTTCAACGAAAAGGCCGGAAACTTCGAGATCAACAACAACGGCGCTGGTGGTGCCGGTCAAGATTTCGTCTACCTGAACGCTCAAGATGGCTCCGGCAAGAACAACGCCAACTTCGCCACACCTCCTGACGGCCAACCCGCACGTATGCGCATGTACATCTGGAACACAACAACCCCCTACCGCGACAGCAGCTTCGACGCCGGAGTTGTCATCCATGAGTACACCCACGGCCTTTCCAACCGTCTGACCGGTGGTCCTCTGAACGCCGGATGCCTTTCTCTGCTCGAATCCGGCGGCATGGGCGAAGGCTGGAGCGACTTCTACGCGACCGCCATCCGCCTCAAGGCCGGCGACACCCGCAAGACCGAGTACCCCATGGGCGACTGGATCAGCGGACGTCCTCTCGGAATCAGAAACTACCTCTACTCGACCGATCTCAACAAGAACCCCCAGGTCTACTCCGACGCCGATCTCTACGAGAAAGTCCACCCCATCGGCAACATCTGGGCATCCATGCTCTACGAAGTCCTCTGGAACCTCATCGACAAGTACGGCAAGAACGACGACTGGCTCCCCAAGCTCGACAGCAAGGGCATCCCGTCTGACGGCAAGTACCTCGCTATGAAGATCGTCATGGACGGTATGGCGCTGCAGCCCTGCAACCCCACTTTCGTCTCTGCTCGCGACGCGATTGTCGACGCCGACAAGGCGCTCACAGGCGGTGAGAACGTATGCGAGATCTGGAGCGGATTCGCAAAGCGTGGTCTTGGTGAAGGTGCGGTCTACGCTCCTACCGGCCGCACGAACAGTTTCGATATCCCCGAGGGAGTCTGCGGTGGCGGCAACTCGACCAAGGCGACGAAGATGAAGATGCATAAGAGGAGGGTTCAGCCTGTTGAGCTGAAGTACTAGACGCATGGGGTTTGAGCATGGAGTGGAGTTTTGCATGGGATGTGGCGATTGTTGTTGTTGATGAGTGTATGATGATACCTGCATTGGGCGGCGTTTTAGAGGGGCATATACTGCTTCCTGTTTTCTTAATGAATAATCATTACCTTCCATCAGACCTCCCTTCCTGTTGACTCGATCGTCTGATACTATGCCGCTCTTAACACAATGACATTTAGTTCAGTCCACGTCTCGCAACGCATACAATCTTAACTGTAGTTTGACTGATTAAGAGGTTTTCGCATTCACCAGAGACGTAGAGCTGCCCGCGCGCACACGCATGCTATGCTTGTTAGTCGCTACGTGCACAACATGTCATAGCACGCTTGAGTGTACCTTGAATCGCGACAAATACATCAGTTCTAAGACTCATCTTCAACACGAAACTTCCCTCACTCCTCACTCGTACTACTACCATCATCCGCAACCATACTCTCCGCCTCCCCCCTACTCTTAAAGTCGCCAAACATGAGATAAACCCCCGGCACCCCATACCCCTGCAACTCCTTCCTGACCCCCTCCCTTGCCGCACTCTTAACATACCTCCTCGCCTCCTGCCACAACCGCTCACTCCCCGCCAACGGCTCCTCCGCATACCCAATCCATTCCCCCATCCAAGCCTCCCTATCCCTCTCCATCTGCCAAAACGCCAATCCAGCCCTCACATAAATCCAACCTACATCACTTCCCTCCAAAAACTCCGTGAGGAAGTGTTCGAAATCAGGGTTGAGACTCTCCTGCAAGATTTTTATGCTGCGGAAACCCCAAAAGGCGGCTTCGGCGTACTGGCCGAGGGCGTTGTACGCGGCGATGGTGCGGGAGACGAGTTTGAGGCGCAGGACGACGCGGATGGTTATGCCGGTTTGGCCGGCGTAACGGCCCGTGGTTATGGCTTCGTGGAAGAAGTCATCGGCGAGGACGCGGCGGGTGCGGCCGGAGATGAGGATGTGGATGGAGTGGAAGGCTTTGTTGTAGAGATCGAGGGCTTGTTGGGCGGCGATGTGCTTTTCGTCGGTGGTGAGGGTGTTGTCTGGAGAGGGTGTGGCGGAGGCGAGGAGGACGTCGCCGGCTAACATGTGGTCTGTAGCGTTTTCGACGGATTCGCGGAGTGTGGGTATTGGGATGGCTTGGAGCTTGGCAAGTTCTTCGCGGACGACAGGGGAGTAACCATGGATGTGAGTGCTGTTGAGGCCCTTGACATGTTCGAATGGGAGGAGGAGCTTGCGTTGGAGAGGGACGGGGATGTTGTAGTCTTGCTGTTCTTCCCCTATGACTGCCTCGCCATTCTCGCCATACGGATCCCGCAGAACGAACGTAGTAGATAGGCGCTCGTTAAGCATAGGATAAGACAACGCACTGTAGTACCAAGTCTTCGTGAAGAGGGGTAGATCGTCCACCAGCATAACGACCATATGCTCAGGAACCTCGCCATGGAACGGCGCGGTAATCTGCACTACCGCATGGAAATCGTTGAACACATCGGCGCGCGCATCCGTGCAAACAATCGGCACAAGGCCCTCGGAGGAAATGTGGTTGACTAGAACTACCACGTCAGGGTATCAGCCATGCACACCAAATGAACTCTGAAAGACAAGGGAAAAGCTCACGGCGTCCTCGGCGACCGGTAAGTTCCAATTGCTCTGGCACACCATCCGTAGCCATTAGATAAACGCGATACATACCCGCGCTCGGCCAAGGAGTAGCAATCTTGACAAAGACGTTTTCTCGTCTCCATACTGTCTTCGCTTCTGCGTAGATTTGTTTGTTCGCCAGCCAGAGGTTGAAGTCCCATTGGTAGACGCCGCCGTAGAAGCCTTTCGCTTCTAGCTCTTCGCTGCGGACGAGGTGGTCGGCGGGCGTGAAGTAGATGGAGTAGATTTGTTCGCGGAGTTCTAGGGGCAAGCGTAGGAAGGGGAATGGCGTTGGTGTGGCGTTGGTGGTAGTGTCTTCGGACATCGTAGGCGGTGAAGGGGGATCTTGGGGTGGTTTGGATTTGGGTTTGGATGCGAAGGGGTTGGTGACGAGAGATGTGAACTGGAACATGGTAGCGAGGGCACGCGGTCATCGAGCTTAGGTAGCTCTAGGGAAGTGTGGTACGGGCGGCTGGGAGATGCATGACGGAGGAGGAATCTGCCCCACCTTTAGCTCCGGTGTTAACACCGCGGGCCGAGGCACGGAAGAAAGATGAAGTTTATCGCTGTTCGTTTTTGCTTCCACTCCCAAATCAAATGCTCAAGCAATGTTAGTCATGCGTCCAGATCTCGCGTATACTTGCGGCGGTGGTTTACTAGGCCGATCTGAAGCATTCGTGTCCATGCTCAACGATGGTGGCTAAGGTGGCTGCAAACATGAGTGTATATGATCATGTCATGTATTCAACATATATAGTACATGTAATAGATATCCAGGACACCCATTCCCGGGTTAATTACCCCTGTCGTATCCGCATCAGAGTGGAACAGTATCTTTTCGTGGTATCTTTCAAATCCTTAAACGTACATTCCGCAACTCCTCTACCGTGTCTGAGTAGGTGGTACTCCTTCTTGGTGGCTAGCTGCTGCTTCTGGCGCACTCGCTGCTGAAGGCACAGTCGCGGATTGAGGTGCCGAGTTACCTGCACCCAACCAACTGAACGCGCCTGCCTTCATATCGTTGAGCTGAGCTTCCTGCATCTTCTTCTCCTCTTCGGCCATCTCCTTGAGCCATTGCTCTCCGTTTTCGCGGATTTGCTTGTCCAGATGGACGTAGTTTTGCTTGTTGAAGTCGCGGTACATGTCGATCATCATCTTGCCCTCTGACATTCCCTGGCTGATGTTCTGGTCACCGAGAACCATGCCTTGTTTCGGTCCGTCGAGTCCCAGACTCTTCATGAACATGCCGCCCGCACTTCCCTTGGTCTTCTTCTGCTGCTGCTCGAGGTCGCGCTTGAATTGTTCGCGGAGTTTGGCCTCGCGGCGGGCGTACTCAACCGGGATGTCTTTGCCTTCCATCGACTTGAGAACGGTGCGGACGTCGATTGGTGTACCGGTTTGAGACATCATGGCAAGGTATTCGAGGAAGGGGATCAGGGCTACGAGGCCCTTGTCGCCGGGCTCGCCCTTCCACTTGGGCAGAATGATGGCATTTTCGGGTTGGAGCTTGACGTGCGAGGGGTCGGTATCGATCATGATGACTTTGGAGAGGTCGCGGTTGAGGTAGGAGAGGTCCTAGGGATGATTAGCAGGAATCTCGTACTATAGATGACAGACGTACCTTGATGTACTCGCCCTTCTCGAAGCGGGTAGCCTCGCGGAACAGTGGCCACATGACGAGACGGAAGGGGTCGAGCTTGCGGATGATGGGGTCGGCGTCCATGGACTTGACAGAAGTGAAGATGACAAGTTCGTATTGCGAGCTGAGGTATCGGAGGAAGTAGTCAAGACCAGGTCGTTTTGCTAGTCGGTAGCCGTGCTTTGTGGTCCATTCCGAGTGCAACAGGAGATCCTCCAAACTGAGTACCAGAGTAAGTTCTGGGGCGCCTCCGGGGATCTTGTCCTTGTCTGGTAGCAACTTCTGGAAGGTAGGCTCCGTGTAGTATGCCTTCTGTCCGTTGATGCGGGCAGCCGCACGGGCGTACATGCCGCCCAACGTCCAGCCATTCGGAGCATCGATGTGTGCGGCTTCCTCTTCTTCGTCCTCCCAGTTTCGGCCCATGAAGAGCGCGCCCGTTGTGCCGAAAAGTAGCATACCGAGGTAGGACCAATTGGCGACACGATTCCGCCGCCTATCGGTGCTCGTCTCATATGCGGACTTGGGCAGTTCGCCGCCACTACCACCCTCTCGGCCTCCCGCAGCGCCTGGTGTCGGGTCTTCGTAGAGCTCATTGGGGTCGTTGGGGTCTCGTTTCGCCTTTCCATCGGCTTCAGCATGCTCCTCCGCGAACGTCGAGGGGATTCCATATCGTAGGTCTGGTAGTGGTTTTTGCGGTTGTTGCGCCTCTGGGCTCTCGGTGGTGGGGTCGGTGTTCTCGTTGGGCGACTTGGGCCCCGACATCTCCTCCTGCTCCGACATCTTAAAGTCCTTTCCGGCATCTTTCGAGGCTTGTGTTGCGCTCTCCACTGGTCTTGAAGGCTGTGTGGGTGTTGTGTTCTTTTCAGGCGCTGATTCTGTGTCGAACTCGGGCTGCTGTGAAGGGTTTACCGGGTTGGGCCGCGCTTTGTTGGCCTCGTCGAACTTGATGGGATCTGAGGGTTTCCAGGTGTTGTCTTTTGGCTTGCCGACCTTGGCATATGTGCGCGTCCATTGCGAGGTGGAAGCTATGGGTGTGATGCGCGGCGCTGCCAGTGCAGACGGCATGCGCAGGGCGCGGAAGGCGGTTCTGGGGAGCATGGCGATAGAAGGGGGGATAAAATACAAATTAAGAAGAAAAGGCGCCTCTAGGAAACATGGGCCGGGCACATGGGGGCGGTGGTGTCGACGGTCCTGCGATGAAATAATTGATGGAGCAGGGCTTGGCGCAATGACGCTGCTCCCTCGCCAGAAATTCGGCCGTGTCGTATGGCAATCGTGGCTTCACCAGTCCAGCAGGAACGCCGAACATGTGGCCCCGCTTAAACACCAACGCCCTCGTCGCCTCCCGCTGCTGACAGACTCGAGTCACATGTCGCCTCACAGGGACTTCTTTGCCCATGCGACTGACTGGAAGGCCTCTGCGGCGACATGCGCCAATGCCCGGAGGAGCACCCTTTCAGCTACTATGCATCCTCCTGCTATGTATAGGTTGCTGGACGACTCCCGCTTGTGGCATGACCGATGAAGCCATAGTAGAACTGAGGTAATACTGTTGTCTTATCTTGCTATCGATGCATGCTAATTCCGCAGACAAGAGACACGCGACATCTTCTACCATGGTTTCGACAACTACATGGAACATGCCTTCCCAGAAGACGAACTACGACCACTCGCTTGCGCACCCCTCACTCGCGATCGCCATAACCCCGCCCATATCGAGGTCAACGATGTGCTCGGAAACTACTCTTTGACACTGATAGACAGCTTGTCGACGCTCGCTATCCTTGCTTCCACGCCCGAGAACGATGCCGCCGGTACCAACAGACCGTTAGAGGACTTCCAAGAGGGTGTTAAGTTATTGGTAGAGAATTATGGAGATGGCTCGTCAGGACCTCGCGGTCGTGGGGCAAGAGCGAGGGGCTTCGATCTGGACAGCAAAGTGCAGGTCTTTGAGACGGTCATTCGCGGCGTTGGTGGGCTGCTCAGTGCACATCAATTTGCAGTCGGAGATTTGCCCATCCGAGGTTACGATGCAAGGACAGAGAGGAAGGGCGGTCGTGAAGGGATGTTCTGGCCCAATGGATTCGTCTACGACGGACAACTTCTACGGCTTGCTGTAGACCTTACGGATCGACTGCTGCCAGCCTTCAACACGCCAACTGGCCTGCCGTACCCTCGAGTCAACCTTCGATACGGAGTACCCTTCTATGCGAAATCGCCAAATAATATGGATGCCGAGCATGGCCAGTGCGGCAGGGACCCAAGCGATAAGGGGACCGAAGTTACTGAGACGTGCAGCGCTGGCGCCGGGAGTCTGGTCCTGGAGTTCTCTGTCCTCAGTCGACTGACCGGTGATACGAAGTACGAAAGATTGGCCAAAGACGCCTTCTGGGCTGTGTGGCACCGCAGAAGCAGCATTGGGCTTATTGGCGCCGGCATCGACGCCGAGACAGGGCAGTGGGTAAATTCTTACACGGGCATTGGAGCAGGTATTGACAGCTTCTTTGAGTATGCCCTCAAGTCGCATATTCTTCTTTCCGGACTGCCTTTCGACAAAACACGCGAGACTACTGATTCTCCCGAGGCATTTCTTGCTACTTGGCTCGACGCTCACGATGGCATTCGGAGACAAATTTATCGCGGAGCGCAACACCAACATCCTCACTACGCCCAAGTCGATCTATACACTGGTGCGATCAGGGCATTTTGGGTCGATAGTCTGAGCGCATTCTATCAAGGGCTCTTGACTATGGCCGGCAAGCTCGATGAGGCTATCGAGACGCATCTGCTCTACACTGCTCTTTGGACCCGCTATTCCGCAATGCCTGAGAGATGGTCAACTGCGACTGGCAGTATTGAGCATGGCCTTCGTTGGTGGGGCGGCCGACCAGAGTGGATTGAATCGACCTGGTACCTCTATCAGGCTACAAAAGACCCTTGGTATCTCTACGTAGGAGAAATGGCGTTGCGCGACATCAAAAGACGTTGCTGGACTAAGTGCGGTTGGGCCGGTCTGCAGGATGTACGTACTGGAGAACTGAACGATCGCATGGAGAGCTTCTTCCTTGGTGAAACTGCGAAATACCTTTTTCTGCTTTTCGACCCGTCGCATCCGCTCAATACCTGGGACGCGCCGTTTGTGTTCACAACCGAAGGGCACCCGTTGATCATTCCGAAGAGACTCCGTCCCACTCAGAAGACGCGGCCAGATCCTGATCCAATCCTAGAGGTACCTCAGACATGCCCTCTTCCACCAGCTCTCTTGCCTCTCAGTATCTCTCCGACAGCCGCTCGGACCGACGTTTGGCATGCTGCAAGCCTTGCCAGACTACATCTTATGCCAACCATCGAGACGCTTGAGTCGCCACTCGTCGAGTTCAGTGCCGACCATCCCAGCATTTCTTTATCAGACATACGTTCGCCTTCCAACTACACTTACTATCCATGGACTTTACCACCCGAGCTCATCCCGCACAACGCTACAAGTTCAGTGCTGGCTGTCAGGACTACCTTTGACCTTTCGTTCCCCAACATGCCAAGCACATCGCTGACAGGTGCGCTCCAAAGAGTGCAGGAAGGCATCTTGGTCAACTCCATGAGTGGGCTGAGGCTTGGCATGGTTCGTGAGCAAGACAAACCACGTACAGTACGACAGCAGCTGGACCTGGATGAGCAATTCCGCATCTATGCCATCTCCAACATAGCTCTGGGCCGTGATGAGAAGGTCTTCATGTCTCGTTCGACCATCGACAACTTCAATCCGCTTGACCCATTCTTCACAAGAACACGAGATTCGCATGCGTTAGACCTGGTCATCGATGTACCGCCGCAGCCTGCACCTGCATCCTCCAAAACGCTGGCAGACCTTCTCAGTGATGCGCTCGGCGAAACAAGCAACCTATCCGACATGGACATCGCCGACGTGATCGATCTAGAAGTAGACCCCGAAGCACTCGATAGCCAGCCGTCATACCTCGCCACCTTCCTCTCATCGCTTCAAGCCCTCCTCTCCGCCCCACTACCCACATCCACATCCACAGCATCTCAATCCCAAGACCCTTCTGAGCAAACCTTGAAACGCCACTTCTCCCCCGCCGCGCTTCCCACCGGCCCCGGCGCAGCACCCATGCCCGACACGAAAGACCCAGAAATCGCATACAGCCCAGACAATCTACTCACCTGGTCAAATATCTACGTCCACTCCACAACTCTCTGCACAGACCGTCTTCCGCTGGAGGTCGCAAAGAATCATCAAATCATCGCAATCCCTAGAGGCGATTGCTCCTTTTCGACTAAGCTGCACAACATCCCAGCTTACCCACCCGACGCCTCTTCCCTCCAGCTCGTCATTGTTGTCAGTTTTCCTGAACACGAACCCAATGAGGATAGGTATACTGCCGATACCGATGCTGCGACGCAGCAACCCCCTGTGCAGCCGCTCCTGGATGATGTGCAATACACGCCCACAGGCATACTACGACCCAATCCCATTCCCATGATCATGGTTGGTGGAGGGGAGGACACGATGGCATTGTTGAAGAGGGCAACGGGAGTAGGTGTGAGACGAAGGTATTACTTTAGGAGTCAAGGGGTCAAGATTGGAAATTTAATCGTGCTCTAACGGATTGTATGACATGAGTGTATGCGGGAATGGAGGGATCGTGGGCGTTCGTGTGAATAGAAAGGAGTACAGGACACTGCATTTGCGACCAGAATCAAGATTCACACTCTGGCACAGTTTTCGAACGTGTAGTCTACACTATCCACATATGCTAGAGCATAACAAGATTTTAGACAATCAGATTAGGTTCAACAATCTTAATTCGCCATTCGAGATATAGTCTCACCATCTACAAACACCACATTATCACTGTGGCCCATCCATCTCGCACAAATGCACACTCAAAGCCCGTACAAAAACGTCATCTTCGCATCCGCATACCTCGTCGCATCCAGCCTCTCCGCCTCAACAGCCTGCACGCTCTTCCCCCTCCTCCACGCCACTTTCCTCCTATTCACCCCGACAAGAATAAACCTATACGCCGTATACCCCAGCAACGCCGCAACCACAAACCCCAACGTACCATAAAACGGCACCAGATACCTCGGCGCATACTTCTTCCGATACAACTGCGCGCCCACCACACCAGCGAGATTACCAAAGCCGTTGACGCCCAGGACCAGCGACCGTTTTCCGGGCTCGGGGTTGTTGCCGCTGAGCCAGGCGACGGTTAGGGGCGCGGAGATGTAGGAGCCTGAGAGCAGGATGCACAGGCCGGCGTATTGGGCGGAGTGGGATGGGGCGGTTACGGTGATTATCAGGCCGATGAGCGAGATGAAGATGCCGGTTATGATGTGGTAGCCGCGTTCTTTGCGGTGGTCGGATGATAGGGCGAAGAGGTAGAGACCGATTGCGCCGCAGACGAAGGGGGGGACGGACATCTAAGCGTTGTTTTGGTTAGCTTTCATGTCAAGAGGAGAGTGCATATGTATGAGTGTAAAACATACCAAATTCGCGTCCAAACTCGAATACCCCAACCCCTGCACCACCATGGGCATAAACACCGAAAAGGCCTGACTAGGCACACTCGCGCAGATATTAAAAAACAGCAAGAACCACAACTTCCAATCCGTCGCCGTCTCCCTCGCATCTCGTCTTGTCAACCTCTCCCTCTCCACGCCATCCCTTCCAAAATCATGCGAAGTCCACGCAGAATTATCCTTGATGATGCGTTGAACGGCGAAGACTTGCTCTTCGTGGCTGAGAAACCATGCGCTACCTGGTCCGGCGGGTAACCAGAACCACGCGAGTATGGCGATGAGGATGGTCAGACTACCTTCGATGATGAAGAGGTACTGCCAGTTATGCAGACGAGTGTTGTTGAGATGGAAGATACCGAATGCTTAGTTCGTATTAGCATACATGACATACAGTACGGGATTACTGAACAAGGCAAAGTGAACATACCGATAGACCCCGAAAACGCGCCGGCAATAGCGTATTGGCCGTAGAAAAGACCAATCCTGACGGCCATGTCGTAGCGCCCGTAGAAGGTGGAGAGGTACGCGATGGCTGTAGGGTAGAAGCCTGCTTCGAAGGCTCCGATCATCAGGCGGACGGCGATGAGGCGGCCGGGGCCGCGGATGAAGGCGTGGGCTAGGGTGAAGATGCCCCATCCGATCTATCCTTGAATATCAGAAATGCCAGGTTAAAAATGATGGTATTGTGAACTTGCCATTATGATAGTAATCCAATGCTTTGCGCCCAGCCATCTCCCCACCGCCGCCGACGGAGGCTGGAGTAACACGAATGTGACGAAGAAGAGCGAGACTGCTAAGTTGAGATCGTCCGGAGTTGCGCCGATGTCTTTTGTGAACCCTGCATTGTAAGACGTTAGGAGAGAACCGTTCCTTTGGGTGTTCGTAGGGTATGATCAGCATAATGGGGTTGATGCTGATCGATCTAAAACATACCTTGCGTCTCCGCATTCCCAACATTCGATCGATCTAATCCATTGAACAGGTACAACAGGGACAAGCAAGGTAAAAGTGCAATGTCCATTTTTCGGTTCACGCGACTGGACATGCAACGCTCCTCTGGACCAGGGGCTTCCTCGTCTGCCATTGTTGGAGCTTGGTTTCCCAAGTTGACCGTGGAACTCATGACTGCGGATTTGCTGCTGCTGCTGCGAACACAAGTGGAAATAAGAGGATCTCTTTCTTCTCTAGTAGTAGAAACCATAGTAAAGGCAAGTTCCGCGCGATCAAGTGGCCAAGCTTGCCCTAGGTAAAAGAACGCCCTTGACCATTTTCCTCATTCACATGTACGTAATTGCTTTGGTGAGGCTCTTCAGCTCCCAGGACCCTAGTCTTTGGCTTCCCGTGACCCATTGTCGATATGTTACCGCTTCTTTTCACCCCATTGAATTTGTCCGATCAAAGGGTGGTTATACAGCTTGGCCTGCAGGAGCCTCTAGATCGAAGCGTGCCGGGCTAAGCTTGGCCAATCGGAGCCCACCGCGCAAGGTGCGACCCCTGCTCGCCGGGTGGGTTTCGACTATGACACCTCGGAGCGAGAGCCAAACGCCGTTTTTGCATATGGTTGCTTATCTCGACAAGAGTGGTAAAAGGGCTTTCGTGGAGGCAAAGCTGAATTGGATATGATGACATCGTCTACTGTCATCGAATGGCCGTCGCGATAATACGGAGTAATGGAAACTTCTCGAAATGATCTTCCCTATGCCCTCGCCGCGCGGCAGCTCGAAGCAGGAACTTTATGCACTACACGTGCCGTTACCAAGTTCTTGTCTCGTTTATCGGTTATAGCGTCGACCGGCCCTTGGTGGCCCAGCAGCCAGCAAGGTGGTAAGAGCTACTACTTGCCTTCGGGCGTTTCCTCATCAGTGTCACTGCAGTGGCGTGATTGGTTGTACAGTCCGCGGGCATAAGAGGGCGCCGCGGGGAGAATAAGGTTTCTGATTAATGACTCGTCCGGGTAGCATTCCCGGTGGATGAAGTCTGTTTCAAATGAGTAAGCTGTTATGTAGCTTCAATCCGTCACTCTGCATCCAGGTTCGTAACTCTTGGTACACAGTGCCAGCTGTGGTGTTCAATGGGTTTCCTTGAAGTTCTGCGCCTCGTTGCGCATTGTACTGCGTCCCGGGAGTGTTGATGACGAGACCGGGGTCGTTGCTTTGCTCGAAGTGGCCATGACCATGGGAGAGGTAGCGGTCAACGAGAGCTTTGAGATCTTGCAAGACTTTGTAACAGTCTCTGGGGTAGTTAGTACCGGTTCGTGACTCCTCCTCGAAGGTGCGCATCGCAAAGTCTATCTCCAGGGTGTACACGGGAGTGTTAAGCGCGGTAGCCGTGGGTGCAGTGCTGGAAGAGTGGAGAATCTGATCTAGTATCAAGATAACAGCTGCGTTGAACACGAAGTGTAGACCGGCTTGCAGCAGCTTCCTTGTAGATCGTAATCGCTTGGCTAAAAGCAAATTTCGCTGGGCGGCCTCTGGACAGGCCTGAACATACTTGCTGTGTGCATGTTGCTGCACAGACCACGAGCCATTCATATAGCGTTCAGCCACGGCTTGCTTGACAGCGGCCAGGAGGATGGGCCGAGTCGTGAGGACGATGAGTTGGTTGTAAGCTAGATGGAGGGACAGAACCGCGGGGTCAGCGTCAACGTCGATAGCTAGCACCGGCGGTAGGTTGAGCTTCCAGTTTTCGAGTTGGTCCAGAGCCTTGTCTACATTCAAGGTCGAGTAACCTCGTTGGTAGTGTCGTGGAGCGATCTTGAACGTCTCGCAGACGATGTAGCCCGAGATGCGCGACAACTCTACGTGTGCTCGGAGACCTGCACATGGCGGCATTGAGCTGGGAAGTTTAGCGGACGCTCTCATATTTACATGTGTAAGATACTTACGGCACATCGCATGGTAGAGGCAGCCTTATAGCTTCATCAAGTAGAGTTGGCGGGCGCCCCATCAGCACAGAAAGCCATCTGTCTAATATGTAAAGAGTCCAGAATGTGCGTTTACTCGCTTCATCATTGCAAGACCTGAATGCACCATGTATAATGGCAATGTGAATCGCTAAACTGACCTGGCGATTGTAAGTGCGTGTCTTGTTTGCAGTGCTTCAGTCTCTCTTACATATACGTATGCTGCGTCTCTGCGGTTCAGCTCGATGAGATAGAAACCCATAAGAGTCAATACAGGAACATCATCCAGGGTGAACCGCACGGTATCTAATGGATTCCCGAGGAGCTTTCGCGCACGCTTGAAGTACGCCTCTCCCGCATGCTGATCTGAGCGTCGGGAAGACTGATGACCGAAAGACGTAGCTAGGGCGAAGCAGACATGGTAGAAGGCTAAGCCTCGGTGAGTGTCGTCTGTCGTCATTGCACTCAGCAAGACGGAAGGAGCCGCAGACGTGGGGAACTGGGTGAGATCGCCCCACCCTGGGTGAAGATTAGTGAAAGCACAGTAGAACATCCACGCATAGCTTACAGTATATTCCGCCAGACAGAAACTCGCCATTGCCATCCTGGATGTAGGCTCGCAGTTGGGCAAGCATCAATGCCATGTCGTCCTGATCCGGAAGCCATAACGGATCCACGCTTGGATTGGGGATAGGTCGCGAGTCGTATGTCTGATAACGCCCAATTGATGCAACGAATGAAGACCCATCCGCCGACTCGGGCTGGAAAGTCAGAGGAACCAGCGTAAGCATGAATTGCTTTAGGTAATCCAGGAACGTCGCTCCAGACGTTTCACCGAAGAATCTCGGGGTACCAGAAGGGTCAACAAGCAGGCGGCCATCGTTCGTGTCGGCTTGATCGAGCTCCATTGAGACGGAAAGAAAAGTCGGCGCGGTCGAACGCGTTCCTGGCCCGCCATGATCGAGCTGTCCAATGATCTCGGCGGCCTCTTCAGGTGCAGCGATTTTGAACCCTGTCTCGAGTGCTGCACAACGCGCTCGCAAGCGTTCGAGCTCGTCTTTGAGAGAGTGCTTATCTGATTCTGGTGCTGGGTACTCGCATTCGCGTGAGGTTTTGCTGCATCGTTGACACGGCTGCTCCCCCGAGCACCGAACTCGACGAACGTTGCACGCGTTGCATCTACGCGCCGTACGTCAGTGATGAGCTTTAGACGGGTGTTTGCACGGTGCATGACTTGAGCGATGCGCGTGTTCTTGATGCTGCCGATGAGCCCTGCTGACGTATGCGCTTGCTCATTGCCTGGGCGACATCCATCGGCACCGTAGTACCAAGAAACCACAACCAGTACCAATGCGAAACATGAGGCTGGGAATTGACTCACGCTCTTACGACGCGCTTTCGTAACGACGGGTCGACCTTGTGCCGTCTTGGATTAACAGGCAGGCGCTGCGGCTGGGGAGAAGAAGATTTGGAGGAAGGTGTGAAGTTGGACTGCATTTCGGACCGAACGGTTCAATTCTGTCGGTAGTACACTCGCTGCCATGGATTGTGTGGGGAGGGATTGTGGGTGAGGAACAGTAGCACCGAAGAAGGGAAGACGCGAAAGATGTTCGGAAGCGTGCAGTTGGCGGCTCCTGGACCCCACGAGCCTAGTTACACGGCACATCACCGTCATTGTTATGTTGAGACTTTGTAAGGACCATGCCACTGGCATTTGCAATGAAGGCGAAGAGGATAAAGTCGAGAATGCGATAAAAGAAAAATGTGCTTCATGTGCCACATGTTGGTTGCACTCACGATCCAATCACACGATCTGGGTATGCCTCCATAGGAACCGGAGGGCGCGATGGCAGGGTGGCCTGATTAGCCTGCGCGAGGCTGCTGCAAGAAGTCATACCACCAACACCACGATACCTCCACCGGTATACACGCTTGACCTCAGAGAGAAGGTATCGGATTGTTGAATCGACATGTTTTACTTTTGGTCGGATGCTGAGAGTCCCTCAGTGGGGGAACCTATCAGATCGATGGTATGTTAACATCTCACGCTACGACTACCGATCACGGGAACGAGGCGCGCGCCAATGCGGTACTTGAAAAGAGAAGCTTGATATTAGAGGTTTGTATACCCTCAACGGGTATAGAGATCTTATTAGAATGCTTGGAACGTCGTTTCATGGGACGCCAAACGGTACGGATCGAAGGAAAGCCGCGGGCTAATGCGCGTCAAGAAAAGGAAAGAGGAAACATCTTGCCGCCGAACAGAAACAGGCTCTCGGCCTGGCCGTCGCGTGGCTTCATTTCTCCAAATCCACGGCTAATTGCCACCTGCAAGCCGTCCGTATCATGTATTTGGCCTCTTCTTCGCTCATCCAGTTCATCTCTTCACCTCCATTCCACTTGATGCCAACAATCTTTCCAGCACCCTCGCCTTTTGTATCCATTACCACAAACAGTTCTGCGACCTTCATGCCAGTCCAACTTCGATGGAAGTGCACCTTTAGCTTTCCAGCCTGATCAGGACCCTCGCTGTAGATGTACCACTTGTCGTCCATGTCCCGTGGGGCATACCCAAGATATAACGAGTATATTTGTGATGGTGGAAGGAAGACATTCCACGACGTTATGAGAGGCTTGCCGGGGAATGGCATGGTAGGTAGCGCGCTGGGAAGGATGCGTCGCCGCGGTTCTGGAGAGGGTGGAGGTGTGAATTCGCTCCGGTTGCGTTGATATATTGGCAACTCGATGCGCTGGATGTGTGTGACCATCTTGGGTTGTTGAGGTTTCGAAGCATCGATAGTTACGATAGGACTCTTCTCTGTAGGTGACGCTGGCGGTGTAAGAAGGCTCAACGGTCGGTGTGATGGGCGGCGTTGTAGCCTTCTAGGCGACTGTGGATTTGACGATTGTAGATGCGGTGATCGTAGGCCCTCGCTCATGAGGAATGGCGACGGAGGAGCATCGCCGCGTTCTCGTCTGGAGAAACGTCGGAATATCGACTTCTTCCTCGAAAGCGGCTGTGGTGATTCGAGTGCCATCATCTTACTATTACCCCTCTATGCGAATCTTCTGATTAAGTCCTGGGTGCGAAACGTGAATCTCCAAAGTAGGTCTAACGGCGAACGAGAGTATAAACGAAAGTAATGGCCGACCAACCTCTTACCAAACAATGGAGTGGGGAAGGGAAAGTGTACCGTGCAAGACAAATACGGTGGTGGTACTCAGCCGCACCCCTCGCGCGGGCTGAGTCTGGCTTTATTTAGCATGCGCATTCCAACTGCATGCGGACAAGCGGGCATCCCCAGCGCACCCAGATCCACTCCGCCAGCACGGAACTTCAGAACTCCTGCATGGTATGGGCTGGCAAGCTTGAGAAAAGGTCGTGGCGTGTGATCAGCCTGGAGATGGCTGGAAAGGAGTTCTGTTGGTGGTCCGGCAATGGCAAGCGTCACTTTGACGCGGGAAGCGCACGGCCTCTGATGGAAAGCGCCCGAAATAGTGCAGCTTCAATCTCTGGGTCGATGCGCGAATCGAACTTTATCGCCGGCTGTATCCAGACTGGGGGACTCCCCTGGATTTTCCAATTTCTCACGGACATTCTCGTACTCCAGATTTTGCGAGAGCAGTTGTCGTGTTGCGAGCTCTCCCCATACGTGGACGCTTTGCCACAAAAAGATCCTTCGCTGACCTGCAAGCACGACGATCGTATCGGCTCCTCAATGCCGAAAAATGCCCACAAACCTATGTTTCATAGATATCACGATCGCACAATCAGAGCAGTCCGCTCGACTGGTGTACAATAAAATCCGCCCAGTGAACGGTCTTTGGTTCCACAGTCTTGGGTTTTAGCTACTAACAAGGCCGGACAAAGCCAATCACAATTCTATTGTCCCATCTCACGATCTGTGCTAGGCCGGGCTAACAAAGGGTAGCTCGCGCGCCAATGTAGCTCTACGACGTGATGGATGTGACGGGTGGGGCGATCGTGACCTGTACGAGTTTAGCTGGATCCCACGAGAAATTCAAAGAGCACCAGTGTGGCACAGGGTGTTCGCATCCGATCGAATACCAAGAGCAGGCTACCGGAGAATTGATAGCGCATCTTCTATGTCGGCGTCTACACCCGCTTGATCAGCTGGTAGACATTACGCTGTTTCCCGTTCCCTGGGCTAAAGGGTCATTGAATAATGACGATTGAGTTCGTCATGATGGATCGCCAGAGCCTCAATTTATTGACGAGTTAGCCTCGTTCTCCTTTCCATCAGGAGTCGCTGCATCGAGGAAATGCAGACGAGTTTCTTTTGATAAGGCACTTTCCAATGATTAGACCAGAGTCGAACAAGAAACGCCAGAATCTGCATAATGCGGGGTGAACAACTTAGATCAAGGCTACCCTGCGCCTATCGTGTAGACGTGACCAGTAAGACAGCCAGCCACATCGAAGACTAACCGAAGCCACAGGACAGTTTACCGTGATCCAGATCATTCGCTGGTAGACTAAAGGAAACCTAGAACAACAAACTACACATGCATCAAGCCTCCGAAGAGTTCAGCCGCAAAAGATCAGCGCAGTACATCGTAGCAAGGGCTACCCAAAACAACGGCCAGATCTAGATGCAGCAGTATTCAGTTCTGTTACAACACCAAGAATGCTATCCAGAACGCCGGCAAGATCTAGAATGCAGCAATATTCATTCATTACAACAGCACTAATTCTACATCGGCCCGACGACCATTAGGCTTCAGCTCCTCATTCTTACTCCAGCTTCAGCACCTCGACATCTCCAGTCCCGAAACTAACATTGTACGGCGCACAGTATGTACTAGTGTTGGAGAAGATATCGTACTTGGGCCACATGTGGTTCTCACACGCCCAAACACTACAGTCCAGGTCCAAGACAGTCTGGGCGGAAAGACCGTAAACACCCTCGCTGTAGTAATCGTCAGCCGAAATATTATCACAAGGTAGGAAAGCGAAAGACATACTTTTCACACGTCCAACTCATCTGCACGGTCAAATCATGAATCGTCGCATTCTTCTCATCCCGTTTCGTCGTGTCGAAATTGAACGTCGCACTGTTGGTGTAGCACCACGGGTCCTCTCTCCCTTCCTCGCCTCCCGCAGGCGCGAATTTGCATTCGTAGGTTACGGAGGAGGAGAAGAGGGCGTAGGCATTGTAAGATATGGCGCTGCAAGAGATGGGCACTTCGATGGCGCTGTTGGTCATGGTGAAGCCGATGACACCTTGTCGGGGCCCTTGTGCGGAGGGGGAAACATATAGGACGTAGGAGGAGAATTGGATGTCGGTGAGGGAGAGGGAGGGGAAGGCTGCGGTGGCGGATGATGAGAGGGAGAGGAAGGGGAGGAGGGTGAGGAGGAGGGTTGGAGTGTGCATCATGGCGTTTTGGCTTGAAGGTTTTTTGCGACTTCGTGTAGATTGGATCGCGGTGTCAACGAAGGGATGAAATCGGGGTTATGCCCGCAGGATTATAAGCAACTCTATCTCGCCGTCCACGTTGTGTTTGACATCGAATATGGTAATGTGTACTCCGCCATTCTCAGTAAGAAGCGTGTTGTGCGGGGAATGAGTACTCCCTTCAGAAAGCCACCCGTTGCAAGCAGGAGGCTGTGTTCTCTCGTTGAGGAATGACTTCGCTGTTCGTTATGGTGGTCGTTGCTAGATATAGTCTTCGCAATGGACCTTGCGTTACCTCTGCCTGTGGCTTGAACGTACATGGAGATACATACCTTGAACCGGTATTAGAGGGACGCACGACGAACAAATGTGGCATGGCAAGGACAAGTCAGGAAAGAATTCCAAGCATATCCACATCGGATCCGCAGGCTATGTGATTGGCTGAATCAGGAGAAAGCAAACCGAGCTTCAATCTGTATGTCGCACGTCGTGCTCCGCAGTTTCTCAACTTCATATCATTCCCGTTTGCCGAGCTGGGGAGTAGAAATATTTTGATCAAGCTACACACAAAGATACTCTTACTCTTTGTAGGTGATAGTCTTCATCCTCAGGAACTCTTCGATACCCCAATGTCCGTTGAACCTGCCAAAGCCACTTGCCTTTGCACCACCATGCGGCAAGGTCCACTCATCGTGCACCGTCATGGAGTTGATGTGGATAGCTCTGTATCATTATGTTAGCCATCAAATTTCCCCGCAGTAACCATTCACGCCACATCATGCGTTTTTACTGAACTTACCCGCTTTCAATCTGCTTTGCAACGCGCAGACCGCGACCAAGGTTCTCTGTGAACACAGCGCCCGAAAGACCGTAGTCGGTGTCGTTGGCGATCTCAATGGCTTCCTCATCGCTGGAGATCTCGATGACGGAGACGGAAGGACCGAAAGACTCAGTGTGGAAGAGATCCATGTCCTTGGTTACGCCGTCAACAATGATGGGTCGCAGACGTGTGGCCGAAGCCTCGTTCGTCTCAGGGTGCTTCTCATCTTTCTCGTGGTCGCCGTGTACGACTTTCGCGCCGTTCTTGACCGCATTGGCAACGAGAGTCTTGTTCTTCTCTACACCGGGTGCAGCTACGAGAATGGGTGCGGGCTTGTCGCCGCCAAAGATGCCCTCAACGGCGCCCTTGAAAGCTTCGATGAATTGCGGCTTGATGTTCTTGTGCACGAGAATGCGTTCTGAGCTCATGCAGATCTGGCCTGCATGCAGGAAAGCACCAAGCGCACATTGTACTGCTGCGGTCTGCAAGTTCGCATCGTCGAGGACGATGGCGCTCGCTTTACCACCTAGTTCGAGCAGAACGGGCTTGAGGTTCTTGCCAGCGGTTGATGCGATGATACGACCAACAGCGGTGGAACCAGTAAAGTTGATCTTTTTGATTGCGGGCTCCTCGATCAAGGCCGTCGTGACTTGCGCCGCGTCCTCGGGACGATGGACAAGGACATTGAGCGCACCAGCGGGAAGACCAGCCTCGGTCAGGGCGCTGCCAATGGCCCACCATGTACGAGGACAGAATTCGCTACCCTTCAGGATGGCGGTGTTACCCGCAGCTAGAGGGTACAGAATCGATCGCATGCCAAGCACATATGGGGCGTTCCTGGTGCTCTCATCAGCTTTGCGCATACGTACGTGTACCAACGTAGGAATACTTACCAAGGCGCAATACCCAGCACAACACCATAAGGCTCCTTGACGATCAACGCACTGGTGCCCTCCTCTTCACAGCTGGGAATGTGTCCCATTACGGCGCTCAGCCTGCCGGCCACATCTCTCAGCATATCCGCCATCTTGGGCACATTGAAGCCATTGCTGAAGTTGTCCGCAGCACCGGTTTCGATCTTCATGTAGTCTGCGAATTCTTCCGCGCGCGCATCAATCACGTCGGCGGCCTTGAGGAAGATGTTGCGCTTAGCGGAATGCTTCATCTTGGACCAAGTGGGGAATGCGCCCTTTGCCGCCGCAACGGCACTCTTGACCTCTTTCAGCGAGGCGGACGAAGAGCTCCATACTTCTTTGTGCGATGAGGGTGATGTTACGGGAAAGGTGGTTTTGGTGGTGACCTCCTTGCCGTTGATGAGGAGGGGTACGACGTAGGACGGATCGGGCTTGACAACTGAGGGGTTAGACATTTTTGCTTTTGACCTATGTACTGCCAATTGCTGTTGATGAAGTTATTGTTGCTTTTTGATGATAAGAACGATGTAAAGGAACGATGAAACGGGCCGTAGAAGTACCGAGATGGATTGGAGAAGCTATCTACGTATGTATCCACTTCGCATACCGACCTTTTCTGTATCAGACCCTGAGCGTGCGCGCATGCGCATGGCAATATCGGCAATTCAGAAGCGCGGGTCAGGGGCGAGTGGGCGGCTTGTGGGGACGGCACGGGTCAGAGGCGAGTAGACGGGCGAAACCGATGCATGGAGGGGTCGAAAACATTGACGTGAATTGTCGCATAATAGATTATTAGATGTAACAGCTTCTTCAGTAGGCGAGTAGGCGGCGGAATAATTCCATGTCGTCTCGGCCACCGAGGCGGGGGCTGGGAACAACCTGGGATGATCTGCTACCGATGTCGCAAAGCTGCCCAGGTAGTGCGTTATCGCGTCGTACGGAACATCTCGAGAGCCTTCATGTGAGGCTTCCTCAGTTCAGTCCGCCTCGTGTAGATGCACAACAGTCGCAAGTCGTTATACCGAGAATGGAGACAAGACGATGATGACGTCAACTCTCTAGATCAGCGGGGTATCGCCGAAGCCTTCCATCACGAATTTCCACGTGCTCTATCGTCCGAACCAACTCCTTCGGGATCCATTCCAGCTGGCGGTCGATAATAGAAGGCACGTCGATGGTACTGGAAGATACGTTCAACGGGCGAGGGCGAATGTCGCTCAATACAATGTATATCGTTGGTCTTCCGCGCAAAGTCCATATGCCATTCGTGTAGTGTTCTAACCCGAGGACGTTCTCTCGGAACTGATCCGCGCAGCTTCGCCAATGCCACAGCACCGGCTCGGCACATTCCTCGAGCGCTTCGAATAGCTGTTCGCACGTTATGCCGCTTGAGTTCAGTACGTGTACAATAGTGTTCATCGAATCATAGGTAGATAATAGAAATCCGAAATCCCTAGTAGTATCCGGATGCTGAAATGGTACTTGGATACGCAGCTCTATCGCTTTGCAGGGCGGCTGTGTCAACTGCATAGGGCCAACTAGTCCACGAAAGGCTCCTAGGTAAGGGGTGGTTCCAAAAACGAGGTTCTCGATTCGGTCCAATGGCTGAAATTTGAACTCATACACTCCGACCGACTCCGTTAACTGCCGTACGAACACAGTTTGGAAGTAAGGGTTCATCTTGAACTGTGTGAAGTCGCGCCACGCATTTGTATTTGAGTCCAACGAAGAGCGAATGCTGACCAAATGGTATAAGGTCTTGAGATGATCAGGTAGAGCCTTCGACGCGTAAATGCGAGCCGGCCAATAAGGTCGATATATCCCGGACCATGAGTAATCTCGTGCGGCGATCTCAGCGTCTCTTGATGCCTGGAACTCACGTAAGAGCAGCATCTCTTGCTCAAATTTCTGGAAATCCTCGTCACTAGGCTCGGGAAGACTACTCATTGCATCCAGATTTCGCGTACTGCCACGCTCCACAACTTCGTATGGAAGTGATGGACGAAATGAGTTTGGAGTGGTCATAATATGCGCGACGGTATGTCTCCAGAGAGTTGAAACGTTCCAGGCAGCGTGCATCTGGGTCTCTGCATCGGCGAAGCGAATGATGTTCTCAACGAGTTCAGGGACATGGCCCGCCTTCTCGATTGCAGTGACGATGCGATCTGAATCCAGGAATATTGGGCGCTGGTCTTGTCCTACATCCACGAACCAAGATGCCAACGCAAATTTGCTACGCCAGGTACGAAGCAGGTTCCTCCAGAGTTGCCTGATCCTGCCGAGTAGTAAAACCACCGCGCGAGTGGCCCTTACTCTTCGGTTGTATGGAAGCGGTCGTGGGTAGAGGTCGATACGCTTGTCGATCATGGCGAGGACTGAAGTCTTCCATTGCTTCAGCTCTTCTCCTTCTGGTGCTGCGTGCGCGGATTTGACTGGCGGCTTGGGGTCGCCTTCGGTGGAAGACATCCTTCGTTGTGATAGGATGAGGAAGAGAGTGAACGATTGCTGTAGGTATAGCGGGAAGAGTCTACACTCGCATTTATTTATGTCGTTTTGTTAGCGGCGACGTTGCGAAGTTTGCATTTGAGATGTGGCCTGCGCAAGGCTGCTGCCTTAGGTGAGGACACATCTTGGTACCGACCAGCATCGGCCATCACAATTTGGAACCCGCTGAAAAACTGGCTGTACAATGCGTTGCATTTTCTAAGGCATTAATATTATTATGGGTCCCTGATCCTACTTCTGTCCATGTACACAAGCAAAAATACTCACAGAAAAGGCCGTTATCGTGAAATCGTGAGCAATACTAGTACATCATTCCTCGTCGCCATACAGATCAACCTCATCTGAGGAGTCCGACGAGTCTGTCTCATGATCATCCCAGTCCTCGAAGGCATCGTCATCAGTGTCTCCAGGCTCCACCACGAAGCTGATGCCTGTTTCAGCCGAGAAGAGCTTCACAAGAGGCTCCCAATCATATGTAAACCATGTTGCAGCCTCTGGAGCAACCACCCGAACCTCTTCCAAATCAGGTACATGTTCCCGATAAGAGGTTACCACGTCTCTTAAAGCCTCCAGGCACTGTTTGTCCTCGGTGTGATTCCGGACTGGCGTTCGAAACGTCAGCAGCGAGGATGGCAATCGCTCCACAAAGTTGTCGTCATCGTGGTTCAAGAGCATGCCTAGTGGACAGCTGAGATGTTTTAGCGAAGCAAAGCCTTTGAGGTTGTCGCGGAGATGGACGCTGCGCTTTGTATCATGCTCGGTGATTGGATCGCAACAAACCCAAAGAGTCTCAAGTGATGCCTTCTGGCAGAGTAAGACTTCAGACAGCGTTTTGTACAGCTGTCCGTTTTCCGGTGGCCGCTCTGCCAGGTGAAGTTCAGACTCGGTCTCGTACTTGATGCTCTTCAAGCACCGCGACGAGGAGACCAATACTTCCAGCAACGGTGGAGTGTAATAAGTGCTCTCCAGATCGAGCTCCTCTAGATCGTTGCACGCTTTTGGGATCAGACGTTGCAATTTGTGTGCGCCTTCTGCGTCATCTTGGCGATATCCATAAAGGTAAGTGTGGCACAAATGCAGCTTTCGCAACGATTGTAGCCGGAAAAGAGGTGCGAGCTCGCTCAAACCTAACGAACCTGCCTCGACGCTGATCGATTGTAGCTTTTCGAAGCGGTGGGCTTGTGGAGAGAGACTACCTGTCGCGGCCCTGCTAATGAGATCGATCCAGGAAGGATGTCGCAAGTTCTCCTTTGCAATTCCTCGAACGCCGAGACGTTTGATTTCTGGTGTATGCAACAATATCGCGTTCTGTAGCGCGTGCTTCTGTGGCGCGTAGTCATTGGGGTAGGCTTCGTTGCACCTACTTGCCCACTCTTTCCAGTCGGATGTACTTAGTGCGCGCAATCCCTCCTTTATAATTTTCTTGTCGCTTGCTGTCGCATGGTAACGCTGGGAGGGGTGGCTAGGGCACGTGCCAAGTTCGATCTCCACATTGTGGACATATTTTACGAGCCGCGGAGCATCTATCATGGTACGGAGGAATGTGTACGGCTCGCAGAAACGGCTATCGTATTTAGAGTAGATCTTGCCAATGACAACGTCATAGAAATGCGGACTAGTCAATGCCAGTCTAAGGAGCGTAAGAAGCTGGAAGTCTTCAATGTCCATGCCGGGCAAGTAGCTGAAAATCTGCGAGATAAGCTCATTGGGGAGATGACTCAATTCCGGAAGCGGTTTGGTTGTAGGTGGTTCTGCGGCATTGCTTTCGACTACACGCTCAGCGGCGCGTCGACGCGTTGCGTTTTGTGATGGAAGTGGAGGGAAGTCGCGCTCGTTGACGATCGCCATTGTGCGGCAACTGTCGCATATGGGTGAGGAATTGGGTGGATATTGCAACTGTCTGGGTGGAGTTGTGAGAACCGGAGTGACACGAGAATGAGTGGAGGGAAATTTCCCGGTCAGTTGAAGTGAGTCGGCATTTGGTGCGCTGTTGTTCCTCCAGGGCTATCTCGATAGGGCTGAGCGCTAGGCGTGCTGAATCAGCCAGCTGCAGCGCGGCGGCGGCCGCCCTTTGCCTCTTCATTGACGGCCGACACGTTTGAGGCATCGCTGAAGCACAACGCCACCCGTCATATTTGTTTTGCCTGCGCGCCCTTCCCGTCATGGAGCGCCTTTCAGAAGAACTACTCGATCATGTAGTGTCCGAAGTCATCAATCCCCTGCCGAACAGGCATACATCAGACTATGACGATCTCCTCAACCTATCGCTGGTCTCACGCAAGTTTTGTCGCATCACAGAGCCGTATATCTATCGTTCTTTGATCCTCTCAAGAGATAACGGAGACGACTTATTGCAGACCTTTCAAAACCGACCTGATTTGTTACTATACGTTCGGGCCGTCTACGCGATGCGGTATGATTACCTTGGTAATCGGATGCGGAACTTCATCTTGAATGTACCCAACCTGCAAGAGTTGGATTTGAACATTGTTTCTGGCACGCTATCCGAGATCATACCAGTTTTGAAGTTGCAAACCTTGAAGACATTACGCCTCTCGGGTGTCACTGCTGGCGAGATTCCCGACGAACATTTCGACGACTGGGAATTCGAAAACAACACGCTTGATACTTTGGATATCTCCTTCACTGATCATACGCTCCAATGGGGGCTTGGTGACGACGAAATACAGGTCTTTGCGGCAGTGTTTCTCAACTTGAGACGTTTAAAATTGCACAGCAATTACGAAGGCAGCATACGCGATGTATTGGATGGCACCGCTTTCCGCTACCTGATCCGCGCTTTCAAGCACAGTTTCGAGACAACTCTTCGCAAACTCACTTTTGAGTACAATCATCCGAACGACGGCTTCATAATCGAAGAGGATGAGGCTGTGAGCGGGAATGTTGATGTAAGGGACATAATCAAGAATTCGCGGCTCGAGAAGCTCAGATTGGACACAATCTGTTTGCATAAACCCATGCAAGAAGCGAAACTACGGAGTCTCGCACTCGGTCCCTCATGTCTACCTACATCGCTACGCACACTTTATCTACGCCACATCGTTGCGACGGGAAACCTCAATCCCTACGAGAGGAACCTCATGCACTCGGACGAAGCGCAGTGTCTATCGCAACTCGTCAACCTGGGGGCGCGAAGATCGCGCTTTCCGCATCTGCAGAACATGACACTAGCAATCTGTCTACCTCCGTTCTTCGAGGACGTAGCTTCGAGGGTCGTCAAGGTTCAAGCACGGAAAGTCAAAGTGCAGCTGGATTTGATGTTCATGTAAGTTTGTGTGTTGGCTATTGCGACGGGCGTCACTGACGAAGATTAGGTCGGAGTGGGACTACGTCAGCGGTGACCTGGCAAGAGCTTGGCCTGAGTATGATCGTGCTCGGGACCCTCGAGACCCATCATATGACCATACGCTCATCCGGTACGCGTAGGCCTGCTGCTCAGTCCACGCTGCGGCTACCAGTAGCTAGACAGCTTCATGCGCTGGCGGGGAGATCTGTAGGTTCACAACCGATAAACGCGGCATCAAGTCTTCTGTCTACTAAGCCAACGCAAGGCTTCTCAATTACCATCCGCAGTGGGAGACATGAAGTCAGCAGTGAACGCTGCCCGAGATGCAGTGCCCCAAGATCGCCACCGGTTTTGCTGGAGGGAGATCGACATATCCGAGCGCACGCTTCCGATTGGCTGTTTGTACGAGGTTACGAATCCCTTCAGCCACCTTCCGCGCCAACATCGCGAAACCGCAGCAATGCCTCGCAAGATGTGCTGTAATTGTCGGTGAATACAGTTTGCGAATACGCGTACAGCAAAATGAATCTAATCGGGCCATTAATGTATAAAACCACCGTGGACGCGATGCCATGCTTGCCTCTCACAAAACACCATTACAATCAGCGCACTTGAACATTCTGCACTTCCAACATAGCAGCATTTCCGTTTCTCGATAATCACTATCACGACTTACCAACATGTTGTGTCGAGCACTCACTCCCTACCCCAAAAGGCGCACCCAAGACGCCCGACCAGAAGCTTCAGCGTATACAGAATCACAAGCCCTGGTAACAAAACCAGAAGCGGCTGTTACACAACCAGAAGCTCCCGCCACAAGACCCAAAAAATCTTCGAAATCTAAGGAGCCAAACCAACAACGGCCTGTCGGCGGGCCTCTCAGAACAGGCCTCGAAAAACTCACGCGCAGCGTAGAAAGAGGGGTTGACCGACAAATCTTGGGCGCACAGGTGCGGGCTTACGGCATGCCTCCATCTACTTCGTCCTCGAAACAGACTACGAATATCGGATCTATCCAGGAGAAACATGTCGCATTCGCTGTTTGATGCGCTCCGACAGATTCACTGTTGTGTTAGCGAGGAGGGCGACGTCGCAACCCATGGTCGCAATCGTTGGACAATCGGGATTTCCGGAGATGGATCTATCATGAGGTTGTTTTACGCAGGGAGCGCGGCGTTATTGCATGAGCGTTGATTTTGAATGTCAGGTCTAGACTGGAAGAAACACACATTTTCTACGATTGAACGACATTGGTGCATACCACGATGCATGGTTTTGGTTTATGACGCGACCTCAAAGGCTTTTGGCATTGTATTAGCGTACTCTTGGAATCTATCTCATTATAACTCATACATATCACATGTATATCACATACATATGCTATCCTTGTGTTCGTCTGTCCCTCGCTAACAGATAACATCGTTGATGTCGAGCCTTCCGGCCTTGGAAGCTTTGGTGTGGCATGACGCCCGCCGTTCGCCTGCCCGCGCGCTGCACTTCCCAACGGACACAACCCCACAACCACAACCCTTGGGATGTCGCAACAGCAGCCACCCAACCACTGAACCATGGAACCAAATTTGTCAATTACTAGCGCAAAGCTCAAAGTAACATTTGGTCTTTAGCAATGGCCTTTTCTCGCCGTCGTGCAGCACAGTTCCCACTCCAGCGATCTCGCGCGTCTGCCAGCCCCTGATATGTGTATTTCGGTACGCCGTAACGCAACAAGTACTGTCGTGCAGTCGCCGAGTGTGTAGTATGCAGGCAACACTGCATGCTCGCCGAGATCTTTCGGCCAACAGAGCACGGCAGATGAGAGTTCGCATGGTCTAGATCTGCAGAACCCCACTCCGGTCAACGCTGTCTAACTCTACCCCGTCTTTCCCAACTCAACAACGTAAACCCCTTTCGACTCGTCTCGACGTCGTTGTGAATTGGAATATAATGTTATCTTTTGTTCGGACTTCCATCAAGCGAAACAACTCGCTCAGATCACCAGCATCGGTGGTTTAGTGGTAAAATTAGCCGTTGCCATCCATCACAGGACAGTTTCGGCTAGCCCCGGGTTCGATTCCCGGCCGATGCATTCTTTTTGCCATTCTACACGTTGCTGTGGCGGTTGTAGAGCTCTGGGGAGAGTGCTGGTTGAGTTTGGGGAGGTTTGGGATACTTTGGGCATATGGGTCTGTGCACACGTTCTGGCATTACACTGCACTCATCAGGACCTGCTCAATAACTGGCTGATGCATTGAGCCTTCCCACATTCTTTTTGGAGTTGGTAGAGCATTGGGTTGGGGCTGCTCGAGGTCAGGGACATGAAGGGCATGGCGGATTTGGAGATTCGTGCGCCCCCCTTGTTTTTGCCAACTGCACGAACACTGCAGGACGAAGACACGATTGCAAAGATATTTTGACAAAGTTGAGACTGGCAACTTCGTGTCATACGTGTATCCTTTGACCCCTTTGTCTCGCTGTGATAGACTGGGAAGTGAGGAGTGCAAAATGAACGACTAGGTCTATATGTCAGGATGTTCGGCTGAACTACACACTTCGACGACATCTTCATTGGCTTATGGATGCGATATAGCATTGAGACAGGCAAGTACATGGCGACATCTAAGCTTCCAAGGTTGTCCCACTCACCACGTGAACGCAAATAGATGGATGTCGCCGCATTCCATCATTCGCCCGCTATTCCGCCACGTGAAAAGACCGTCTACTTGCATCAACTGATGCAAACGACTCGTCGAATTCGCAAAGGCGACATTTCATTCGTGACGGTGATGGTCGCCCATGAGGGACACTGCTCGATGGACACCCGCGCTAACCCGCATGCGACGCTAGCGCCACACCACCAATGCTAAGCGACACTCGAAATTCAGCGAGTCGCAACATTGACGCCGACGACATCGACCACCACCGCAGCCACACAACCCAACCCGACTCCCACCCACACATCAATCAAAATGGAGAACGAACGCGGAGAGCTCGTCGACCTTTACGTCCCCCGCAAAGTAAGCCAAGCCATGTCACATTACCAATGAATGTCTGCTAACACATCCCAGTGCGTAAGTTACCGACAACCACCTACGTGACCCCGAAACGCGATACTAATACCCACAAGTCGGCCACCGGACGCATCATCAGGGCCAAGGACCACGCCTCTGTCCAGCTCAGCGTTGGCAAGGTTGACGAGAACGGCCGCTACACCGGCGACAACCAGGCCTACGCCATCTGCGGTTTCGTCCGCGCCATGGGCGAGGCCGACGACAGCTTCAACAGGCTCGCACAGAAGGACGGCTTCCTCAAGTCCGTCTGGAGCGCAAGCCGGTAAATGGTTGGGGATATGGAGTTGAGGTATGCACACGATACCATGTCGGGTGGCTGGACGGAGCTGACGGGAAGCAGGAATTCGGGATCTGAATAGCCCCTCGAGGGCGCAGGCATGCATTTCACGGCGACTTAGGCCTTCATTTCCTTTCTCCCGCGGATCAACGATATCACGAGGAATGGAACCGGTTGAGACATGAATACCATCAAATTCACAAACCCTGTCACGTCTGACAACCAATTGTGATGTACATCGTCGGGCTGAGTGAGACCCAGGAGCCAACATTGCGCATTGTTACGATGTCGCCCTACTAATCTGCCGGCAAGATACAATAGCAGTAGAGAAGGAAGTGCTCTTGAGTCGAGGCATTGCATGGTTTCTTTTGTCTAAACTGACCACGCGTCCTGCTAGGTACATGGATCGAAACACGTCAAAAAGCACGCACTTCCTACATCGGTCGTACCGTTGATGCCCAAACAGCCGCCCAGCGCACTGCATCGCCTTACAACCTTATCAATACCCATGATATGCGACAGACGTACGACACCCGCATGGAGACTATCGAAGCGGCATCGGAGGGAGACTGTCAAGCTTGGGCGCATAGTCTCACGCGTGGGGAATGCTGTCGAACGCGAGGAAGCTGTCCGCTGTTAACAGCACAGGTACGGATTTGGACATCGCGAACACATACACTTTTACACAGCATGCGCAATGACGCCGCTCTGCTTGACTTCCAACATCGAGCATACGCTGCATGCAACAAGTATCATCGCTATGTTCTGGCCCAACCCACGGAATCAGCCCACCACACCTCGCTAAACCCCCCATGACCCCGCGGATAGCATCCGCCTATGACATGCTAATCACGAACCCGACATTGCGGTCGCGAGTATTGTGTAACCCAAAGCGCGTACAACAGTCGAAGTCTAGACACCTACGTACAACCAAAAATACCCAACGACGTCATCCGTACCAGATTCACAATCTCTCAACATCCCATCATCTTGCAGCATCAGCCTGTACACTGCACAGCGGTTACAGATGCGACCGAAGATGCTCCATTCCTGTTAGTATCGCCATATTTATCCATAGCCACCAATACACCGTCGCGGCAGCCTTGCGTCCATACAACCCCTGCAATCTACAGTCTACAATCTTACTCGCAGTAAATGTTCCTCAACAAATGTCGTCATGTAGGTGAATCACTGGGATCGTGGGGAATGCGGTAATGTAGGTCTGGTTGCGGTACTCCCGCTGCGGATGCACAGGTGGAACACCGATCATGGGAATGCCAGTGAGCGAGCGACAGACCGATCAGCGTAGGCTGGGGGCTGGGGGGCGTACACGCGGACATGGGAGGGAGTGGTGTGAGGCGTGAGGTACATGTGTAGGGTACGTACCTTTCAGCTCATGCGAAGTGGTGGTATGGTGCGGTCGTGAGGTTGTACGGTTTACACATCGTCTACTGATTAAGTATGTTGGTGCCACCTGAACCAATTGACGGATGCTGGACGTCAGAAGGAATTTATCACCCTTCTGATTACGATGTTACCTTACTTCCCTTCACACGGACAGACTGTCATGGATTGTATACAAGCTAGGAGCTACACTCAAGCCACCATTATCAAACAGCACGTCTATGTGTCTCTATATGCAATGACGCGCCCGTCGTAATTTGCGACCTATAACGACCTCTGATCATCAAAGCATTTACTAAACATTTACGACACACGCGACAACCGAGGGGTCTCGACCTCATACTTTCTTTGTTTTTTGCACACGAGAAGTTACTGTATATGCAATAAATCATCATATGGGTGGGTGTAAGCGATCCATAGTCAAAAGCCGCGTGATGACAACGGTAAGGCTGCAGCAGCGCTAGTCTACATGCTGCTTACTTCCGTTCCGAAGGTGGATACCTTGTACACGTACTGGAAAAGGTACCCTTTCCATGTGCCGGCAGACGGGGCGGTCGGGCGAAGTTTCCAAGGATGAACCCGAGTATGATAGCATGATGGTGGTATAATAGTAGCAGCTTAACAATCATTAATATCGTCTTACACTCCAAATACGATCCCCTCAACTCGTCATCGCGCATCATCGCAAAAACACACATGCATACAACCACCCCCACCGCCTTCCCACCTCCCACATACCATCGCTCCCGCGATCCCGACCGACCATCTGCGCAAAAGTACCGAAAACACTTACTACCACATGCAGCATCACGCCTATAAATTCCCGCCTCGCTACCCACGAATTACACGTGGCAGACCCACGCTTCAATCAAGTCAGCGTCCCGCATCCCGGGGAAGCGGGCGGGCTGCGCGACTTTATCGAGGGTGTGCGGGCTTTTCATTGTCTTACAACGATGCTTGGCGCGCATACAAGCGGTGTGATTATGCATGTATGCGGGCAGCTCCATTTTGCCATGTACACCGACGTATTGCGAAAATTGAGATGCGGATCCGATGTGAGGAATTCCTTCGGAAAGGGTTGTGGTTGGACGTGTGGTGATGTCAGGATCGGACTCGAAGGGTCGCCGTGCCTGGTATTAAGTGCATGGGTCTGCAAAGTGAGTGATTCGTTTCGGGCCGAATTGCTGTGGTCGAGACTTGCGACGGCCCGGGAAGTATCGATGCGCGTATTGCTTGATATTGATTGCTCCGGAAGTAGCCTTTGTTTCATCTACGAGTCGGTGTTGTGGTGCCAGAATTTGGCTGTGATTGTTGATCTGGTATCGTGTCGAGGGCAGCGTTCCGGACTGCCGACACCGCGCGGCTTTCCTTTACCTTCCAATCATCGCCTTTTCGAACAACCTTCGATCGGTCCTTCTCTGCTTTCTTGAGGAGCATCTCTTCGATCTTTGTGTCGCGGCGTTTGCCTTGGACACAGTCGCAGAGACAGCCTTCGGTCGGACATGCGCCGTCTGATAGTGTCGGATCGACAAACCAGGTCGACAGACAATTTGAATGTCCTCCGTGACCACACAATGGACACCATGTCCAGAGCGTGGCTGCAGGTGACGACCATTTGGCTGGAACAGTCGGTGATGGACCGTCTGCGACTTGATCGCCGACATGGTCTGGATTGGACGTGAGAGACGATCGCTGCCTTCTGTGTCCTCTGTCCTTGAATGATGGCCGCGACTTCGCTTTCGATTTCTTCTTCGCGGTGATCGATTCGAAAGCCGGGTATTTGCCCCAGCAAATCGGACAGGGTGCCTGCGTTCGCTTGCAAGACTCGCATCGCATCTTATCTCTAGGGTTGTTGATTGGTGACTTGCAGCTTAGGCACAAAAGCCCAACCTGCGTTTCTTTCAGCGCTTGCTCGTAGACAGCAGGATATGTCGGGTACGCTAGGCGGCGGAGCGAGGCCGCGGAGTTGAACAATGACAAGGAATGTAGCTGGAAATGATAGGCGGAAAGAATAGACTCCGCTTGGTAGGGATTGATACCGGTAGCTATCAGCTGGCTTAGCTGTGTCGATAGTATAGCTTTCGCTTGTGCTTGAGTCAGTCCTAGTGCTACAAACGTGTCGCTGAAGACGTTCAATACATCGCCTATGTGCACATCTGGAGTATCAGAAGGGCCATGCGTCTGTGGCAACAGCGGGGCTAAAAGCAGAATGAGGACTGAGGAAAACTGTGCGTCCGACGCTTCCGTGTGGTACTCTAGTAGATGATTCAGCAGCCCTATGACGGAGTAGGGAGAGCCGGCCTCGGCGTCGATATGCACAGCTTCAAAGTCTGACAGCAATAATCCTTCTTCTACTGCTGGATCAAGTACGGGAGGCGCACTTCCGGAGCCATGTGGCAGGGACGCCGGTGGCTTGAGAACATGAGGCGACCTCACATCCTCAAACACGTCAGGTACAATAGTTCCGCTGGCTTCCATCTCAGTGCTGAACTCGTAGGACGACGAGGAGATGCTTGTGAGCGCTTCAGAATCAGAGCTATCATGGCGAAGCAATTGGTTGTTCCGCCGTAAATGTTCCATATCCCGAACAGCCTTCTCTCCACTGCCAAATTCATCCGCATTGTTCGAAGCGCTGCGAGCCACTTTCTGTGTGTACCCCTGGTCTGCACGAGGAAAGCTCTTGCCGACGGGCATGGTCGTTGGAGATATCGAAATGCTTTTGCTCAGCTCTTGATCTCCAGCGTTTCTCGGCTTCCCAAAGCTAGATTGTTCCTGGACAGACTGCCAATCTTCCGATAGAGAATGCCCAGGGCCTAGTTGTGAGTTGGTACTCGCGAACGAGCTCGGCACAGAATTACCCTTTTGAGAGTCAGATGACGCAGAGAACATTGTAAAGCTTTCACCAGAGTCGTGTCGCTCCAGGGGATGAGGCTCAATGGTGCGTCCGGCTTGTGTGCCGCTCGGTGCGAGGCTCAGTGGGATCCGTGGGGATGCACGATAGCTGCCGACCAAGGCACGGCGTTCATCGATGTCGTCTCCCGAGTGATACCATTGTGGTCCACTGAACGTCCTTGGCGGCGCGAGCGTCCTACTTGCATCGACAGGCGGTCCAGTAACAGCGGGTGGAAGCTGATCAATGTCCGCCTGATCAATATCGAGCAGGCCTGGCCCTTCAGCATTATCGACGGTTTGAGTGATGACTGGACGAGCAAGAGGGGTCGCAATATTAGAAGTGCTCTCTCGCACGCTGGGCGATCGGGATGGTGATGTTGGCTTCTCTAGCGTGCTCAAGATGGCACGCACTGCAGGATTTGGAGGGATCGCCATGCGCTTGTCATGTGCCTCCATGTGCGCGGATGTTGCTTGGTGTGTCTGTCCGGACGGTAGCGCGGTGTTCTGCGGTCGCAACCTTCTTTGTTGTCTGTGTAACTCTGCTCGGCGTCGTGTCGCCATGGTAATGGACGCACCAACGACCCTCCATGTTTGCGCAAGCCTATAGAAGGCTGCGCGCTGCGCGTACTCAGCGTTTTGCTCAAACGCCCTCTCCAGTCTCAGAAAAGAGTCCAAGTCGGGTGGGTCGGAAAGAGGTATGGTCTTGTATTTCTGTGCAAGATACTCGAAGATCTGAGGACTAGCCGCGCCTGGCAGTATGCCTCGTATGGCGACCTGGTTCGGCCTGAATGACTCGCTATGTGCGACCATGGAGTCACTGAGGAACATGACTTTGGGGGCAATGTCAGATGGCGGGGTACTACTGAACGATTTGGTTGACCTGTTGCTAGCAGTGCGACCATGATGTCGCTTCATTGACGATGTTAGAAAACTATCATCTAGACTGTCATCTGCTGAGCTTCTGAGACTGCCCTTCTCGGGGCTATGTCGTCTGGCACGCGGGTCACCAAGGTACGTATCGTCAGTATAAGCTAGGCCTGTTGAAGATGGCTGCCGAGGTCTTTTCTGGGCAACAGCAGCAACCTCTCCACTTGGCGATACCCCAAAAGCCTGCAGATTGCGCCGATCTACGGTTTTGGGAGCATGGTGGACATCGTTCTGCTGGAAAACGCCTTCTCTGCCCACAGTCCACAACGTGTCACGCGAGTGCCAGAGCATGTCGGAAGGTGCGCTGGGAAACTTGTTGATCTCCCGAAACGGAAGGAACGGACGACGGAAGTCCCATACATGGATGACAGAGTGTTCTTTGTCGTAAGACGTGGCCAGCTGTGTGCATTGGTAGGCACCCTTTTCGTGGTACTCGTCAGACCAGTATGGCGGCCTCCATCGAGCTTGGTATACCGGAAACGGTGTGTGTAAGACGTATGCAGCTTTCTGGCGGCGTCCAGTGACGGAGAAGTCCCAGACCTTGACGGTTCGATCCACGCCAGCACTGAGCAGATGCTTACCGTCTGGGTGCCAGTCGATGGAGGTGCAGATGCGCTGGTCGTGAGCTGTAATCTTCTGCTTGGGCCCCTTGTTATGGCGGAAATCCCATCGCTGTATGGTTCCGTTGTCCGTGCCGAAAGCGAACTCTACGGCATCGGTAGGCGACCACTGGACGTCACGGATACCGCCATTCATGCCAGCGTAGTGATCCCGACTGCGGCAGACAGTAACATCCCTACGCATGTCGCGCAAGTCCCACAGACGGACCGTGTTGTCATGGCTAGCAGACAGCAGCAGATGGCCCTGGTGGGGGTTGAAGGCCAGTTTGTGTACCTGACGCGTATGCTCGTGCAGCCTGGTGAGCTCGACGCTTGCGCGGTTCAGGTCGTACAGTATGACTTTGCCATTTGCAGCGGCAGTGGCGATGTGGGAGCTGAACTGGCCATGGGACCACTTTACGTCGTGTATGCCCAAGCCCTCGCGCTGTCGGGCATGAGAATCGGCATAATTGAGGACTGCAGCCCGTAGGTTGGTCTCGTCGACGATCTTGGCATCTTGGACGCGGACAGTCTTCAGGATCTCCTTGCCAGCGAGGACGGCATGGGTGCGTTCACGGTTGATGTCGAGGGCAGAGATGTCGAGGCCTGTCTTATGGCTTGCATCTTGGGAGTAGCCCGTGCGGATGCTGACGGATGTGAGTGCGTGCAGCAGAGTGCAGGAGGGTCAGAGTGGTTCAGAGTGGTGGAGAGTGAGTGCAGAGACGGGGAAGGCACGTTGGGGGTATGTCAAGATACATGGCAGGAGGTGAGTGGCGGAAGTGAGCGACGGAAGTGAGTGACAGGGAAGGAGCGAGGCAGGGTAAGACAGGTGAGTGGCAGGGAAGGAGGAGACAGGTGAGTGAGGTAGCAGGGAAGGAACGCGGCATCGGGGAAAGAGCCACGCAAACGTCAACAACAGATGCAGAGGGAAGTGTGGAGGAAATGTGGGAGTGTGGATGGAAATGGTGGAAGACGCAGCCAATAGGGGAGACAGAAATCAAGTTGCCGTATACGGCGACGGAGTAGTCGAGCATGTACGAAAGAGACGTACCCGGCAAGTTTCGGCACTAGAGGGTTCGGAGGACCGCCCTCGTAGCCATGTTGATGCACGCTGGGTGGGCGGGATCCATAGGCCGTGGTCAAGGGCTGCGCAACAAAACGCTCAAAGTAGGAGCGTGACTTTTGCTTGGGCAGTGGCAATGGCGGTGCCGGGGGGATCTTGGGCGACGAGACGGCTGACGTGCGACGGTTTTCAGTCATCTGAGCGTCAAGTTCGCCTCATGCCAGAGACGGGGGCGATGGACAATACTCGTTACGGTGCTGGCAGTACTGGATACTGGAACGAAGTGCAGTAATCGCAGGCCAGTACAATGTAGTTCCGGTCGACTCTGGTGTGACGAGCTGCAGGCGGCTGCAGGACACGACTCGCCCCGTGTGCCTGGGAGCTGTACCGTGCTGGGAGCTGCTGCAGGCCGGGGTCACAGCGAGGTCTGGATGAAATCCATCATCGGCGCGCACGGACAGGGCTAATGCCTGCTGCATGTGCGCCACAAGTCTACTCGTGCTAGCTAGCTCTCGCCCATGGCACCGTCTCAGTGTGCCCAGGTGCAACATGTCACCGCGTTTCTCTTCCACCACCGACACTCCCTCCTTCCCTTTCCTATCTCCTCCCCGCCCGTCTCTGCCACCCGTGAGTCTCGCTGCCGGGCCTCACAGATCCGTGGAGAGAGAGCAACAGCATGGCTGGGCCGCACCACATGGACGACCACGACCGCGAGCGATGGGCCTACGCCGGCCCTGTGCGCACCACCATCGCCGTGCTGCAATATGCCTACCCCATCGTTATGCTCGTCTTCTTTCTCGCTGCCTTCACCGTCCGCAGCATTGCCGCCTCTAAATCTAATACTAATATCGCCAAACCTACCACAACCGGCCCTGGAGGAAAGCCGCTCCCGGCCACCGATCCCACCCGCAACTTCGTCAAGAAGCTCGTCCACGATGATGTCACCCAGACCCAGAAGCGCGTCTTCGAATGGGTCTCGCTCGCCACGGCATTCACCTTTGTCGGCAATTCCGTCGTCGTCGTTGCGCATGCCCTGGCCGAGGCGGAGCAGCACTGGTGGGTGGGCAAAGCCGCAGTGGTATGTGACAGCAACAAACTTCAGATTCCATCCATGGCTGACTTTCTCAGATCTACCTCGTTGGCGCCTTCTTCGTCTACTGTCTCTTCGTCATCTCCCTCCTCGACTCGAAGCCGTCTCCGACCGAGGCGCATCTCGCAACATGGAGTCTGGCAACTGTGCTAGAAATAGCACTGGTAGCCCTTTCCTTCTCCATTTACACGCATCCGCACAAGGAGCCCACCGTAGGCACTCCCGCCAAGCGATTGCGATTTGGAATGACCGAGTGGGAAGCCGCAGAGGTGGCCATGGACCTCCTCCGCATCGTGCTGCTCCTCGCACTCATCGCCTTCTACGTACTATTCGTCATAGTCCCACAGCGCAAGTCTCGCCAAGAATCGGGCAGTCCATCCGAAAATACCTCTTTGCTCGGTAGCGCCGAACAAAACGGTCATGCGGAAAACGGTCACGCGAACGGCTCATATGGCTCAGTCCACCCGACCGGTGGCAAACACCAGCACACCGAGGGTGCACCGCCCGCCTGGAGCAGGCCCACTGGCGCACCCGCGCGCAGCTGGTGGGAATACATCAAAGGCTATCACGTCTTCTTCCCCTACCTCTGGCCTTCGAAAGATCGCAAGCTGCAGCTGGTCGTCATCGCATGTTTCATGCTCGTCCTAGGCCAACGCGTCGTTAACGTTTTGGTCCCGGACCTCACGGGTGAAATCGTGAAGCGCCTCAACGACCGCGAGCGCGGAAATCCGTGGACCGCCATTATGTTGTACATCGGCTTCCGTTTTCTGCAGGGCAGCAACGGATTGTTGGGTGCGGCGCGATCTGCCCTGTGGATCCCCGTTTCCCAATACTCGTATCGCGAGCTGTCCGTTGCGGCATTTGAGCACGTGCACAGCCTTAGTCTCGACTTCCACCTCGGCAAGAAGACGGGAGAGGTCCTGTCCGCTCTAGGAAAGGGCAGCTCCATCAACACGTTCCTCGAGCAGGTGACCTTTTCGGTTGTTCCCATGCTCATCGATTTAGGCGTAGCCATCGCCTATTTCCTCATCAGGTTCGATGCTTACTACGCGCTCGTCATCGCCATCGTTACATTTTGGTACATCTATCTGACTATCCGCATGGCGCAGTGGCGCGCTGAGATTCGCCGCGAAATGGTCAACGCCGACAGAGAAGAAGATGCAGTCAAGAACGACTCCATGGTGTCATACGAGACGGTCAAGTATTTCAACGCCGAAGCGTACGAGTTCAACCGCTACCGTGAAGCTGTTAAGAAGTATCAGAACGCTGAGTACAAGGTCATGATATCGCTGAACATCATGAACATCACACAGAACATGGTCTTTATGATTGGACTCCTCGTCACATGCTTCATCGCGGCATACCAGATCGCAGTTGGAGTCCTCGACGTCGGCAAATTTGTGACGCTTCTCACGTATATGAGCCAACTGCAAAGTCCTCTCAACTTCTTCGGCACCTTTTACAGGATGATTCAGTCTGCCATGATCAACTCGGAGCGAATGCTTGAGCTGTTCAAGGAGCAACCCACCGTAGTCGACAAGGAGGATGCCAAACCTCTTGCTTCTTGTGAGGGTAATCTTCGCTTCCAGGATGTACACTTTGCCTATGATCAGCGCAAGCCAGCGCTGACCGGTCTCGACTTTTACTGCGAGCCAGGCACGACCACCGCGTTTGTTGGTGAATCCGGTGGAGGTAAATCGACCGTCTTCCGTCTGCTCTACCGATTTTACAACACCATGTCTGGTAGCATCCAGGTCGATGGTCACGATGTGGAAGATCTCACCATCGACTCGGTGCGCAGCCACATTGGTGTCGTACCCCAAGACACTGTGCTCTTCAATGAGACACTCATGTACAATCTCAAGTATGCAAACCCAGAGGCAACCGACGAACAGGTACACGAGGCATGCAGAGCTGCCAGTATCCATGACAAGATCATGACATTCCCGGACAAGTATGAGACCAAGGTTGGTGACCGCGGCCTGCGACTTTCTGGAGGTGAGAAGCAGCGCGTGGCCATCGCCCGCACGATTCTGAAGAATCCGCGTATCATCATGCTTGACGAAGCCACTGCCGCTCTTGACACGGAGACAGAGCAGCACATCCAGGAAGCGTTTACGACATTGGCCAAGGGCCGCACCATGCTCATCATCGCTCATCGTCTTAGTACCATCACCCACGCTGACCAGATCCTCGTCTTGCACAAGGGCAAGGTCCAGGAACGAGGCACTCACGAGGAGCTGCTCGATCGCAACGGCCACTACGCCGCCATGTGGAAGAAGCAGATCCGGGCCCAGAGAGCCGCCGAACAGGCCGCCTACCTCAAGGACAAGGCTGATAGGCTACGCCGCGAATCCAAGGATGGAACCATTGGCTTCGAAGACGGAAGCAGCAGCCACTCAAGTTCAGACGACGAGAACGCGAAGAAGATCCGCTCTACTACTGGCCAGAACGGATCGAATACAGAAGACACGTCAGGGAAACCGCATGGCCATCCTTAGTCTGGCAGGTCATCGTACTTCTGAAAGGAGCTTGCTGAATTAGACGGCAAACTCAAGATATCACCATGGTGGGAAAGGAACTCAGGATTACCCAACCGGATGCACACTATATGGCTGGAAGACGGTCATTAGAAAACCCTCTTTTATGAGTGGATGTTGTGCTATTACCTCCCCGGGATCTGGACTAGCCACCTTGCCCTACCTCTTTTCAAGACATCAAAGTAATGGACCCCGAAATTTTGCACCCCAACCCACTTCATCGTGTGTTTCTCCATGGAACGAACCTACCCTTCACCTTTCCTATCGGAGTTGATTTGAAGAAACAAACAAAATGTAATACTGGGATGGACTATCTTATTTCTCACAAAATACATGTCACGGGTGAATGAGAGCTATGGATCGGTGGCGGGCTCAAGTGGGCGGCAAATTTTGTTGTTTTATATACCAAAGATCGCTACGGTGGATGGATGGATGAGCAGAAAGACGAAAGTAACCCCCAAGGGTTTTTTGTTGCGACAATACCGACGCATTGTCGTGTCGCGGTTCTTCGAAGAAGCGGCGTACGAGAAATGAATTTTACGGGTAATGGGAAATGGATCAGCGTGGGCTGGTGTTCTGCTTCTTGCTTTTTGGCTACGAGAAAAAAAAATAGAGGTATCAAAATGACATACGTTTGAAATCAAATAGTGCTGAACTAGGTGTTGTGATAGACGATGGACGGAAGTCGAAAATCTACGTTGTGACAACGGCTCTGCGAATAAAAAAAGACATAGCAATACATCTAACCATCAGACCCCACGCCTCATGTGCGCTACTCGTCTCACCCACACACAAGAATCATCGAATTCTTTCGAATCTTTCCCTGGAACGCCGACGATGGAACCAGCACCTAGACTTCTAGTCCGCGGTTTTCAATCGTGATCGAAAGCTGAAATCATACATGAACGACATCTGACGCAAAGAAATAATCCACTGCTTCGCTTCAGCGAGAACATGACGTACAACTTGTGTGTGTTTAAACGATGTGGAGAAGAGAACAACGTCAAACATATTCCCCTGTCTAAGTGTATAGGATGTAACTTGTGGGAAAATGTATTTCCATGCCACTGCAAACCTCATGACGAGTTCTACGTCTCAGTGCTGTGTCGGAGGACTGATGTGCTGGACTACCCGCAACGAATGAGTGAGCGATCAGTTCGCCTCTGTTGTTATCCAGGACTACTAAACTCAGGCCTAGAAGAACTATACCTATTCGTGTAGCTGTTGTCAAATCGGCAAAGCAACCGTCATCATGAGTGGAATCATGTTTATGTGATGTCGTTGTTCTCATACATAGTCTATGCATTACTGTATCGTATATGCCTCTTTTGAGTGCATTATTCTGCAGCTCATGCCAGTGTACATGCTTCCTCCAAGCCAGGCCACGGGTATGCGATCCTACTCCTCCATCTCCATATCGTCGCCGCCGCTTGACTGGCCGTTTTGCCGCGAGTTCGATTTTGGTACCGAGGCTTCCTTGTCGATCATCTGCCGTGAGACGGAGACGATGTTGTCTTCGATGAGCTGCTGGCCGACGTCTGAGATGTCTGTGAGGTGTTGTTAGTAGGTAATCGGTGCGAGGTGATAAGTCAGACGTACGCTTCTTGGGGTCGACCTTTCCGACGTATCGCGTCTTTAGTTGGTCCTTGGTCAACTCCGTCTCCTCCTTCACTCGCTTCTCGTAGCCGTCTGCCAGTGTAACGAGCTTCTGCAGCCTGTCGGTATTCCGCTCGCCCTCGCCCTTGAAGTCGTCCATGAGCAGCGCCTCTGTCCATACGTGCTTGTGCAGGTTCATGAGCATGTTCTCCTCCAGCGCAGTCTTGCGGTAGTTGATGCCGATGGAGTAGTAGTGGCGGTTGAGGCCGTGGATAAGTGCCTGGATCGATGGCTTGTTGAGATGACCGACGTTGGAGGTTGTCTGGCGCGGCTCGTGGCCCATCATGAGGGCTTGCGGGTTGATGAGGCGGAAGGCATCGATGACGACTTTGCCCTTGACGGACTGGATGGGGTCGACGACGACGGCGACGGCGCGGGGTGTGAGCTGCTCGAACGACTGCTGTGTGTTGATATCGACCGAGGACAGCCAGCAGCCGAAACCAGGATGTGAGTGGTACCAGCCGACGACGGTCTCTTGCCTGTGTTTGTCAGCGACTGATGGGTGTGGTGGGAGCGGTGGCGGCTTTGAGCGCCCAGGCAGCGATTGCGTACCTTCCTGTTTGCCTCAACATGTCCATCATCTTGGTTTGGAAGACGGGGTCTACGGCCTCGACGGACACACCCGTTCCTGACTGCGGCATGGCAAAGACATCCACCACTCGTACTGTGTAGTCGTCCACAAACTCGCCCAGCATCAGGCCCATGACTTCCATGGGTACACCTGCGCGACCGTGCCGCAGCATCTTGAGGAGCGCCAGGGAGGAGATGTAGACGGTTTCGGAGTTATCGATCAGGTTGGTGTCGCCCTGGGGTCCTCCCATACCGCCCATGCCACCTTGGGCGGCGGCGAGCATCCTAGTTAACCGATCCATGGTGGAGTACTGGCGATGATTCTTCGATTACTGCAGGCGGGGTATCTGGCGACGAGGTGAGGGTGTCCGTGTAGTGGGCGAGGTGTTGCTGGGTAAGGCGGCGGCGATGATGAAGCTGTTGATGCTCGGAGCTCTCTCACGTAACTGCGCGACTGCATGCGGCGATTCGGTTGTTCCGGAACCGGCACTAGACCGGGGGGGCCCTGTCGCAGCTCTCATGGTAATGGCGCGCGAGGGTCTTTGTTCAAGCTCCCGCCATCTCTCTGCCACGCCCCTCCACCCTTCCTTGATTGCTGATACTCGAACACCTTGCATGCTGTAGTCGCCGTCGCCCGCAACATCCAGTCCAACTTTATCACATTTATCACGATAATATCATCACACATCCTCCCAGTCGCATAGCTGTGCGCAGCCACCAAAGATATGACCACCGCTATGGAACCCACGACGGGCTCCTCGTCTTTGAGCAATGGCGTCGCCTCGCAGCCAAAGAAGGTCGCATACTTCTACGACTCCGACGTTGGTAACTACGCCTATGTAGCCGGACATCCCATGAAGCCCCACCGCATACGCATGGCGCACAGCTTGATCATGAACTACGGACTGTACACCAAAATGGAGATTTACGTAGGTGGATCCGAGGTCAATTCTCCATGGATATGTGCTAACTCACCGGCAGCGCGCTAAGCCCGCGTCCAAATACGAGATGACGCAGTTCCACACAGACGAATACATCGAGTTCCTTCACAAAGTAACGCCCGATAATATGGAGAGCTTTACACGTGAGCAGAGCAAATACAACGTCGGAGACGATTGTCCAGTCTTTGACGGCCTATTTGAGTTCTGCGGTATCAGCGCTGGCGGCACCATGGAGGGCGCTGCGCGCTTGAACCGAGGAAAATGCGATGTCGCAGTGAACTGGGCGGGAGGACTGCATCACGCGAAGAAGAGCGAAGCCAGTGGTTTCTGTTATGTCAACGACATTGTCTTGGGAATCATCGAGCTACTCCGATACAAGCAGCGCGTGCTGTACATCGACATCGACGTCCACCACGGAGATGGTGTCGAGGAAGCCTTCTACACGACCGATCGCGTCATGACCGTCTCTTTCCACAAGTACGGCGAGTACTTCCCCGGTACCGGTGAATTGCGCGACATCGGTGTCGGCAGCGGCAAGAACTACTCGGTCAACTTTCCTCTTCGCGACGGCATCACCGACGAGACCTATCGCAACATCTTCGAGCCCGTCATCCAGGCGGTTATGACATACTACGGCCCAGAGGCTATTGTTCTACAATGCGGTGGCGACAGTCTTTCCGGAGACAGGCTTGGTTGCTTCAACCTGAGCATGGACGGCCACGCCAATTGCGTCAAGTACGTCAAGAGCTTCGGCGTACCAGTCATCGTGCTGGGAGGAGGTGGTTACACTATGAGGAACGTGGCGCGAACTTGGGCCTACGAGACGGGAGAGCTCGTCTCGACCAAGATGTCCAAACAGCTGCCTTTTAACGACTACTACGAATACTTTGCTCCCGACTACGAACTGGACGTCCGTCCTTCTAACATGGAGAACGCGAACTCTCACGACTACCTGCACAAGATCAAATCAGCCGTCATCGACAATATTCGGAGAACCGGAAAGCCATCAGTTGAAGCCTTCACCAATATTCCGGATGTGCCTGCGGGTCTAACTCGCGCTACGGACTCAGACGCTGAAGATGAAGACGATGATCTCGATGCCGACGAGAACAAGGATGTGCGCATGACACAGCGTCAACGCGACCAGCAAATAGAGCACGACGGCGAACTCTACGACGCGAGCGATGACGAGGATTATAAAAACAGCCTCGGAGTGCGCGAGCAGCCCGGCACCAAGAAGAGGCGACACATCACCGACTTCCCGAACCCCAATGCTGCTCCAGAGGATGACTTGGACCGCATGGAGACGAATGGTGAAAGCGCCGTATCCACACGGCAAGCATCTGCAGTCGCCAATTCGCGCACAACAACCCCCGCCGCTGGCGAGCAAGAAGCCGACGAAGATGGCGACATCGACATGGACGCAGCGCCTGCTGCGACTGCACCTGCCGCTGGCTCCACGCGATCACAATCGCCCGCTGGTGTCGTAACCCCACCCGAATCCCCACCAGCCGCGGCAGCAACAACAACCATGGCACCTACTTCAGCCCCCACGGCAGACGTCGAAATGGAAGAGAACGACAACAAAGAAGAGATCGCCGCAGCCAAAGAAGAGGGCGACGCAGAACGCGACTCCGAAAACGTCAAGGGCGAGGTCCGCACGGAGGTCGCTAAGGACTAAGCACCCAAACGGCGGTTCTTTGCTGCATTTGCGAGGCGTTTGTACTTTCGTCGCACTATTTTCTGGGTCACTTCTTGACGACGGGTAGCGGGGTCGGTGTTTTGGTGTGATGGGAAATAGCTTGCGTGAGTTAGCTCAAGCTAGGGATACCTTTTTGGATTTTACTGAAGTATGTTATTCTGATGCAATGGGTCTGTTGTTCTTTCTATCATTGTGTGTCTTACGTGCTAGAATGAATATGAATACCAAAGCAACGATCGATTTCACGTCCTGGGTCGCTTGTCGAAACTTATTGGACGGCTTAACACCACTCTCCACAAGCCTCAACATCCCACACCGGTCTCTTTCCCACAACTGCACTCGCCTTCTTCCCTTTGTTCCTCTTGACCTCTTCGCACGCACGCACCGTGTCCTCGTCACTTTCCAACAGTCCGGCTACGACACGCTCGGCCATGCCACAGAGCTTAGCAACCAAGCACTTGTAATGCCCCAGCGTACCAGTCGTCTCGATAAGTACGCGCATCCTTGGCTTCCCAGCCGCAGACGGAACAGATGTTCCTGTACCAGACGCCGACGCAGGAAGACAATGTCGAAGCCCGGCGATCTTACTAACAGGACCGCCAGCCTTGCCATCATTCTTCGTCTTCACCGTTGGTGTTACGTCGTCTTCTGTCTCCTCCTCTCCCAACACCTTACCCACTCCATACAACCTCTCCATCTTCATCTTCCGCAATCCTTCCATCCGAGTCTGTACAGAGCTTTTCCTCTTCTTCTCCTCGAAAACTACTAACGCGATCTTCAAGCCTATTTCTATCTCTACTTCCTCCTCCTCTTCATCCTCTTCATCCTCGTCTTCTTCATCCTGTTCCTCCTCTCCCATACCCACACAAGGTACGCATACAGGCACCTCAACAATCGGCACACTTACCCTTAGCGGATTACAGTCCGGGTCGTTGGCGTAGTACCGCACGAGGAAAGCGAGGTGTTTTGAGCATTCGTTGAGGAAGGGCTTGGGGACCGAGGGGTGCGTTAGTTGGAAATTTAGTTCGGAGAAGATGCGTGCGCGGAGGGGGTCGATTGGTGGTGTCATTTTGAGCGTGTGGTAGGGGGTGATGTTGGATTGTATGTACGAAGGATGATTGTTTGTAGTAGTGGTGGCGGCAAGGGGGATGCTGGGTTGAGGCGGTGTTTATAGCGATGTCGAGCGTGGAAGGGGATGACAGTTTGCTGTTTTGAGACATGGGTTGCGGATGTTGTCTTAGAGGTTAGACAAACTGTGTCTTCGTTGTGAGAGACGGGTTGGTGCGGGTATGTTTCAAGCTGCATCGATTGCTGATTTCTCAAAAAGGTCAGACAAATTCACTATCCCCGTCCAGGGCAAATGAGTGAAATGCTAATGTCTTGTTACTAGGAATGGCTTTTATCTATACTCCTCGGGTACGCGGAGACTTTGATGACAATTCCCTACGATCAGAGTACCAGATGCATATCATCCAGGTCAATATCCAATCCTGAACTCAGCTGTGGAATCTGCTTGTAGTTGCTCTCGTCCAGGGTCTTCCGGATAAACTTGAGTGTCTGTCTCCCCGTCAGTACAACAATGCGCAGATCCGCCAAACATGTGTCAAGCACTCACCTCAGCATAAGTCGGAGTCTGATCCTGCTTCATCATCTCCAAGAACGCCCACGTCATAGCTCCCGTCGCCTCACCTTCAATCCGCGCATCCGCACTCGTCTGATCATCCCTACACCCACTAAACATCGTCACCATCTTCTGCTCACTCCCATACTGGCCCGCAAACTCTCCACTTTCGAGCCCCTCCTCCTCCTGCTCCTCTCCAAAATGCTTCAGTCCCTTGAAGAACGTACTCGCACCTGCAAGCAACTCCCTCGCCTCCCCAACTTTGCTGTACGAGAAGCCACCGGAGATGATATCGCGCGCCTCATTAGCAAGCGTAAGCCCAGCTTTCAAGTTATCCATCAAACTGATCTGGCCATCGCTATCAGAGCGGTAAACAAACGGTAGTTCAAGCGCACTACCAGAATGACAGCAGTCCATTATGACAAACAGCGTGCAATCCCGCGCCATATACGTAACGAGATGTTCATGTAAAATGGTACTGGAAATCTGGCCGCGCTGTTCGAAATCCACAGGCACGATCGATGCATCCATTCCCGTCGTCCTGTTTCCGTCTACGTCTGCAATCTGGCCGCCATGGCCCGAGTAGTGAAGGAACAAGGTGCATCCGGGTTCTGAGACGAGCCAGTCCATGGCTGCGAGGAGGTTGTGGCCGGTGGGGTAGTAGGGGGAGTCGTAGGGTACTTCTGGTCGGTCGGTGAGGATGACTCGGTCTTTGTGCGAGTTGGTGTAGCCGCGGTAGGAAAGGAACTCGGCCATGTTGTCTACGTCTGAGTGGCAGCCCTTGAGTTCGTGGCTGCTGCCGACATAGTTGATGCCGATGAGGAGGGACTTCTTGCGGCGGTAGGACATGTTGGAGTTAGATAGAAGAACGGAGTAGGTATGCGATTGTGGTGTTGGAAGAAGGATTCTAGGTGGCTGTGGCTGAGGTTTGTAGCGTGGTTGTCAAGTGTTGGTAGTGGTGGGGTAGTGAATGATGTGGCTGATCACTGCCCAATCAAATCTAGTGGGAAGACGCGTCGCGCCCCGCCCACGTGCATGCGCGATTGTATGCTGCAAACAGCGATACGACATTTACCAAGGTTACGAGGATCTTGGTGGCTGGGTTTGCGACCAGTCTAGGGCATTGCTTCGGTGCAGAAAGTGATGATGACGTCACTTGGTCGTGCGCGCATCTTACAACTGCATGTATCACATATATCACAAAGAGTCACGGCATGCCGCCACTACAGTACTATGAATCGAGATATCAGTCCACCTCCCTCGAAACGACGCAAGGTCGCGACAAACACAGCGGCGTCTCCTGGGCAAACGGCGCCTCCAAGCACGCCCGCATCTCCAACGCCCCTTCCACCTCTCGACTCAAACACATTACGCATCTTCTCTTGGAACATCAATGGCATTGCTCCGTTTCTACAGAAGCCAATCACAGACTTCTTCCAAACTTCCAAGTCCACGACGGCGCTTAGGGACGATGCAAAGAACGCGCGACCAGCAGCCTCTCTAAGAGGTTTCCTACACAGACACCAATGGCCATCCATCCTGTTCCTCCAAGAAGTCAAGATAGCCCACACAGACGAAAAAACCCAAGACGCAGTCAAAAAAGCAGTAAAATCACCCTTACCAGAAGAAGAAGGAACCCCCCATAATAAGCGCCCACTATACCACGTCCACTTCACCCTCCCCACCGACCTCCACAACGCCCGCGGCCCCAAACGCAGCGGCAAAATCTACGGCGTATGCAGCCTAATCCGGCGCGACCTCTACATCCCCTACAAAATCGCCCTCCGCACCGTAGACTGGGACGCCGAAGGCCGCATCTCCGTCGTAGAACTTCGCTCGAAAACCAGCAGCACCGCCAAACTCGCCATCTTCAACATCTACGCCGTCAACGGAACGGAGAACGCGTATCGAGATCCGCAGACGGGTGCGTTTAAAGGAACGAGACATGATCGGAAACGCGCGTTTCATAAGCTATTGGCAAGGGAGTGTAGGGAGTTGGAGGAGCAAGGCTGGGATGTATTACTCGCGGGCGACATGAATGTCGCGCCTGACGAGCGAGACGGGTATCCCAAACTACGCATCTTCCCGCAGGCACATGTTGTCAACCGCGCTGATTTCCACGATAAGCTGTTGGGAGGGGATGGGAAGGCGAAGGAGCCATTTGATGGGGTGGATGTGTGGAGGGAGATGTTTCCGCATGAAAGACGGTATACGTATCATTCGAGGGGTAGGAAATGGGGGAGTAGCTGTGATAGGGTGGATTACTTTATTGCGGGGAGGAAGATGTGGGAGAAGGGGTGGGTTCGGGCGGCTGGGATTATGGATAGTGAGGAGGAGATGGGGACGAGTGATCATGTGCCTGTTTGGGTGGATGTTGAGATGAAGGAGGGGGGTGGACAGCAAGCAATGCCGAAAGGGCAAGAGAAGGATGCCGTAAAAATATCATCTTCCTGAGTTACAGACTTTCTCCAATCTCCACATCGACATCCAGACGTACCCACGACCCCCATCCTCTTACTCCACCTCCCCAGTATCCGCCACAAAAAACGGACTCGTTCCCATCCCATTAAACGCATTAACCTCCCACAACTCCGTCGTCCCACGCAGCACCTCATACCGATTATAATCCCCACACCCACTCTCCGTATTAACACACTCCGTCGTAATCCGACCCGCAATCCTCTCTCCAACCTCCTGCCCCTCGAACCACGCACCGTGCAAGAAACCAAAGTACTCCGCACTCATCGCCTCGCCCGCAAAGTACAACCTGCCCACATTCGCGCGAAGGTTTTGGTGCATTTCGAGTGTCGTTCCAGCGGGCCAGTTGGAGTAGGAACCGTAAGACCAGGGTGTTTGGGACCAGCGCGGGTAGGTAAAGGCGATGGGTTCAGGGACCGTGATGTTGGGAAACATTTTACGGAGAACAGCCATACCCTCCGCTTCCGTCGTCTCGTCGTCCTGCGCTTCCACACGGTACGACTGTTCGTCTACGAGCGTGGCGAAGAGGATGTTGGAACCGGGCAGGAACCCTTCTGTGGATAGACTCTGCCAGACGGTGTAGTAACCACGCGTCGTGGGGTCAGCATAGAGGAAGAATTGCTTGTCGGTTGGCCAGAAGGTTTCGTTGAATTGGAAGAAGAGCTTTGTGTAGGTACCGAAGGAGAAGGTGGCGATGGCGGATTGCTTCCAGTCGGGGAGGGTGGGCGAGAAGGTTATGGCGTCGTTTTGGAGGACGCCGAGGGAGACGGTGGAGATGGCGTAGTCGGCTTCGATGCAGGAGCCGTCTGAGGTGAGGATTTGGACGCCGGTGTCAGAGTAGGTTATGTTTGTTACGATGGTGTTGAGGAGGAGGCGGGGGTCGCCCGGTTTGAGGAATTTGGAGGCTTGGTGCTTGAGCCAGGTATTGAAGCCGCGTTGGTCGGTGCAGACTATAAGGATGTGTATGAGTACTTTGCTTATACTCTTGTATGGAGGTACGTACAGTTGCTGACCTCGGAGAAGCCATAGTAGGTCAAATTGTATCCCGTGATGCCATAGACGAAGCTTGATTCCTCAGGTGTCTGGAAAGCTTGCGTATTAGCACATCTCACAAATGATCATTCCAGGTAGCTTACCTGAGCGGTCTCCCAATCCCAGAGATAATACTCCACAGCCTTGCGCGCCGGATCGCCCTTTGGTCTCCACCCGCTTTGCCAAAGACCCGCACGGAAGCTCCTGTCCTGCAAGTTCTCAGAGAGTAGCGTTCCAGCACTTTGCTCGAAAACACTCCAGTACTCTTCAAACTCATCCAGTAAGTTCGTGAAGTCCACAGCTCCCGTTTCATTGTAGGTCGTGACGGAGAAGGAGTCAGAATTTGGGCTGGAGAGATTGACTTGTTTTGAAAAAGTCCAGACAGGGTTTTCTGGACCGTCTACTGTGTTTTCACCCAGACCAGAGATCCAGTTTGCACCTAGCTCGACGGTATAAGGGTCGCCGTTGGTATCGGAACCAAACTTTGTGTTTCGCATGCGGCCACCGATATGATCCTGGTATTCTAGGATCAGGAAGTCGGTAACTGATTGATTGGCAAGCGCTTGCTGGAATATGTTAGCAGCTGGCTTAGACATAATCGTTGAGCCATGTATTGGATTAGATGAATTTTGCGTTGTTCCACTCATTTTGAAAGAGTCTTAATGTAGACTTACAGCTGCTGTGATGCCCGCAACACCGCCACCGCTATGAATGATTAGTCGATTGTGATCTGTGTTTTTAAAGATCAAACTTACATGATCGCGACAGTAGTCTTCCTACAGGTGCTGTTGTTGGCTCGTCCATGGATTGCCGGCGCAGCGAAGGTCAGTGGTACAAGACCAGTGGTCAACAACAACGTATTCGTCAACCTCATGATGAATACACTGCGAGAGACAGGTGTCAAGAATGTAGGGCTTGCTGTAGTCTGCTGCACACTTGCAGATACTTAAAGCTTGACCTAAGCATAGATGCTTGAATGCATATCTAAAGTATCATCCACTTTAGTTCCGCCTACGTTCCTTCCCCCGCATTAGTCCCACGGCAATGGCCGGGGATGGCGGTAGTAATCGAGGTACAGTAATAGCGGTTAGTCGCATCTTACCTATCACAGATAAGCATGGGTTCATGGGTTTGTGACCCGGTGTTCATGTGTCGCAACGCAGATCTTAGACCTGCCTAATATGGGCATAACCTCATGGGAACCTGGAAGTAGAGTAGCAGTAGAATGACGACTAAGTTCAAACATAGTCAGGATGAATATGCAGCTTGATTGAAAGAGCATGGTGTGGAAGGTAGTAGGAAGGCCGATGTAGACCGGGGTTACTGGCGGGCGCCGAAGATGATAAGAGCGCCGCGTGTACCTGCTCGATGCGCGAGGTGACGTCGCCATAGATGGCATGTGCTCGTCGGCGTGACCGCAGTGCTCTTGCCGTTATTTTCGTTGGAGGTTGTTGTTGAATGCGAGATGATGCTGTCATGGAATTGCGGTGTCGCGTCCATGTTAGCTGGGCGAGGCTGACCCGCAGGAACACCGCGTGAACCCAAGGAAGCTATGACCACAGAGGCCTGCTCCCACACCTCCACGACCATCGCGCGATTTCGACGCGCCCACGGGTATGCGCGCGACAAAGTTGAGTCTAACCGAAAGATATTGAAGAATCTGAACGCATTCCATTACGCGAGCAGTCCAAGACACGGGAAAGGCGCAAGATTTTCGGGACGGCACGATAGCGGGGTTTTTGGTCATGTCATCTTTCGCTCGTCGCCTTTCGCTTCCAATGTCACTCCCATTTCTCGCCGCTTCCATTGACACTCCATTGCTCTCCTGATCTTTGCTTCGTACCTCTACTATCGCGTCATTGTCTCTTCAAACGTACGGCAACACAGCCAGGATGCAGCCGAGTAGCAGAATGCCCGATCAAGGTAACGTCAGATAGCAGAACGCATGAGACCGGTGTTCGCTCGCCAGCATCTTTGCTAGCAGCGATCTGAGATATACGGTCTGAACTTGATCAGGTTAAAGCCTGCGAAAGGACTCATGCTTTGCTCCCTCGCCGCGAGGCTGCTACTAATGGCTTTAGGTCGCCGTCATGGACCCCATCACGAACCCGCCCGATGAAAAGAAGTCGATATTCGCCCCGAACGCGAGAAACGAACCCGGACTACCTGTCAGCGCACACGATACCGAGACTGAAGGAGCGGGACACCAGAGCAGATGGCAGCAGACGTGGAAGGCGTTTGAGAGGCAGCTTGTCGCATACAACCTCGAGGCCCGCGGCATTGAGCGTGTCGAGCCGGAGGAGCGACAGGACTTGCGCTTGCTCGGATACTCTCAGATGGCCATCATGTGGTTCAGCGTCAACCTCGCGGCAAACAACATCACGCTGGGCATGCTCGGCCCCGCTGTCTTCGCACTGGGTTTCCTCGACTCCTGCATGCTGGCCGTGTTCGGCGCATTCGTCGGCTGTCTGGTCGTCGCATACATCGCTACCTTTGGTCCGAAGAGCGGGAATCGGACTATGATCTTCTCGCGATACGTCACAGGCTGGTGGCCGTCCAAAGTAGTCGTCCTGCTCAACATCATCGTTCTGCTTGGGTACGGAATGATCGACTGCGTAGTCGCTGGACAGATTCTCTCGGCTGTTTCGGGCAACTCCATGTCCGTGGTAGTGGGCATAATCATCGTAGCCATCATCGCGTGGGCTATCACAACGTTCGGCTACCAGATCTTCCACTACTACGAGCGATGGGCTTGGCTACCACAACTCATTGTGTTATGCATTCTAGCTGGTGTCGCCGGTCCGCAGTTCAACATCTACTCCGAGTCTCACGGCGACGAAGACTCAGATACCATAATCGGGAATCGCATCAGCTTCTTCGGCTTGACACTCGCTGCGGCTATTACGTACGGCGGAGGAGCAGCAGACTACTTCGTCTACTACCCAGAACACGCATCATCGTTCAAGATCTTCGGCATGACCATGCTCGGTTTGATGTGCAGCTTCACGTTTGCCTTCGTCTTGGGCATTGGCCTGGCATGCGGTATGCTTACCAACACGGACTGGGAAGCGGCATATGGGGTATCCCAAGGCGCCCTGATAGTCGAAGCGTACAAGCCTTTAGGCGCTTTCGGCTCGTTCTGCGGCGTAGTAGTTGCCTTGGGTCTCGTCGCCAACCTCATCGTCCCTACCTACTCTTCCGGTATCGATGCCCAGATTCTAGGGCGCTACGCAAGTGTCGTACCGAGAGTCATCTGGAACACTGTTGGCGTAGTCATCTACACAGTCTGCGCACTAGCAGGGCGTGCCCATCTCGCCGAGATCTTCACCAATTTCCTTGCTCTTATGGGCTACTGGGTCTCAGTGTGGATCGCCATCACCCTCGAGGAACATTTGATCTTCCGTCGTAAGACTGGCTTCAATTGGCAAGTCTGGAACCAGAAGAAGAAGTTGCCGCTGGGCATCGCAGCCTTTACTTCGTTCGTGATCGGTTGGATCGGAGCCATCATGTGTATGGCCCAAGTTTGGTACATTGGACCAATCGCTAAGCAGGTTGGGACTTATGGAGCTGATGTATGTGCATGTGGAGAGGCAGAGATGTGCAAAGCTAATGTGAACAGATGGGCAACTTTGTTGGATTCGCATGGGCTGCAGTTGTCTACCCGCCTCTGAGGGCCTGGGAGCTGAAGCGTTTCGGCCGATGATCAGGACCTTTTCAAGGCTCGCAGCGCAATCTGCTTGGAGTCGTCAGCGTAGCGACTGAAGCAAGAAGTCAATGGCACTCTGAGTCTTCCTATCGCACATGTCAAGTATAGCAAGTCTTTTTCACCCGTTTCTCCTCTTTCTTTCATCATTGAACGTGCGTTGAGATAAGGTCGAGAACGATGCAAGAGTTGATTTGACAAGAGATGGTCTTGTAGCATTGCAGGCGTGCGCCTTGGCAAAGAGCTCCTTTGCTTATTGCGTATGCACCTCGGGACTACATGAATGTGACATATCTTCACGCACCGTTACTTGCCGGTGTCCGGTGGAAATCTGCCGACCAATTCAACTCAGACTCAGGGTGATGTCATCGCCTCCTGCGCATTTAAGATTGGAAAGAGCATATTAGGCACGCACGTCTTCTTCTTGATAAAAAGGGCCTCCATACAGGAAGCCGTGGCAAAAAGGTAACTGTCTCACCATCCGCCTGGTTGTAGCATAGCAGCAGAGGCTGACTTGGGGGTAAGTCCTAATCACGTTCACATCTTATCCATGTATCAAGTGCTTTCTACTTCGTGTAGTGGTCGTAAAAACCCTTCGTCACTTCATGTAGGGATTCTCAGTCACCTCGCATGTTCTTCTGTCGTCTCTGTTTTTCGAGCTCAGTTTCCTATCTTGCGCACGGGCCTGGCAACGTGTTGTTGTTGTGTAAGTCACGGTGACTGCCTGTTGCGCTCGTCTCTGGCTTGGCGTTGTTGTGACTGCTGTCTCTCACCTCACCTCCCCACAATCAAAACAAAATCCTCCACAACAACGGACAGCTCTTCTGTCTTTTCCCATCTTTTCCCATTCCCAATCACCACCACCGACCACTGGCAACATGTCGGGCAACCTCATCGACCTCAGTGACGAGGGCACCACCTCTCAGAACACCACTGGCATCAACGGCATTCACCGTACCAACGGTCTCGTCGGTAGGATGTCCCTCTCGGAGAACGGCGCAAGGTCGCCCCCACGCAACCACTTCGCCGGTCTCGATATCCTCATGAGACAGAGGCAGTCATCTACACCAGTCCCTTCACCAGCTCCGCGCCCGGTGTCGCTGCCAACCGTGTCCAGCGGTGAGTGACCTGATCTATATTTATATGACTGCATGACTGACTGACCACATCTAGTCCCTCGCTTTGCTACACGTCTTTCTTCAAGTTCGGAGATGTTCTCCCCGCTGGCGCAGCCGTACAGGGCTCCAGAGTCTGTGGCGTCTTTTCTGCAAGAGCAGCAAGAGCCCTTGACTTCCGCTCTTAGGTCTGATCAGCCGATCCCCGAGTACATCCCTGAGAACCGGATGGAGTTCAGAAGTATGATTGATACCATCAACGACTACAACAAGGCCACCGACAGCGAGTCCGATCATCGTTCTGATCACAGCTCCTGGTCGCCACCCGTCCCCGTCTCTCACATCGAGTTATCCGTGCCTGCTGCATCTGATACACCCCCGACTCCAGCAGACTCCGTTGTGGATGCCGTTCATGATTTCGGATCCGACCAACCAACGATGGTGTGGATGACTGAGCAGGAGCAGGTGACCGTGCTAGAGGACAGGTTGGCAGCCGCTCAGGAAACCCTCGCCAGGCTGGAGCGCGAGAACGCCGAGGCCGATAGGAAACTAGGACTTCTCGGATACCAGCTCGACTCCACCGAGAACCAGAATGCCGCAATGTCTCGCGCTATGTCTGAGAAGGACGCCATGATCAAGAAGCAGGATCTCGGAATGAAGAAGCAGGGCGCTGATATCAAGGCCAAGGACGCTCAGCTGGTAAAGAAAGAAGTTGAGATAGCGAGAAATGTTGCTGAGATCAAAAAGCAACGTCAACAGCTAGGTGCCCGCAATGCGTTGATCAACAAGGCAAATCCCGGAAGTAAGTTCGAACATCATACTGTACCAAAGGGGCCTACGCTAACTCATGCCAGATGACAGGGTCGGTGTGCATGGCGCCAGGATGGCTGCTAAGGATGCCGAATTGACCGCGAAGGACGCCAAGTTGGCCGCCAAAGATGCCGAGTTGGCAGCGCTCAAGCAGGCCATTAAGGATCGCAACCGCGAGATCAAGACTGCCGAGGCTACCATCAATGAGGACAAGAATCTCATCATCAAGGAGCAACAGAAGGCAGCCGACCATCAGCGGATGATCGACCATTACCTCTTACAGAATCAACACCTTGCTGACGCTGCGACTGCACGCGAGAAGACCATAGCTGATCTGCGACAAGAGCTTGTCGTCCGAAAGTTTGAGCTGACCGACGCCCAAGAGCAACGTGGAAACCGCGGCGCCATCGAGGACATCAAGGGCAAGCTTCGTGAAATGACCACTCTTTCCGATCGCCAGCGAGCCCAGCTCAAGGACGCCAAGGACGAACTCAAGTTCAAGGATGCCCGCATCATGGACCTCAGCAACAACGGCGAGCGTCTCCGTGGTGCCATCCATGTCGTCCCGCCGCGCAATGTTAAGCTCCCTGAGACCGTCGTATCATGCACGGAGTGTTACGCCATGGACCGGCGATGCGACAGCGGTACCAAGTGTCGCCCCTGCATGGAGAACAACACGGAGTGCCTGCGCTTCATGTGCTCATTGAAGTACAAGAACGGCAACTGCCCTCTTGTCCCCTGCCCACTCACTCACGATGGTCAAGGCTACCTCATGTTGCCGCGACCTCGTCCTGAATGGTGAAAAGCTCAACACGGTAAGCTAGGAAACGATTAGCGGACTCTCGTGAGCTTTGGTGCATATTTCTCTGGCGTCGGCGTCGGAGTTGGCATCTGTGTGTTTGAGCAATCCTATGGGCAGCCAAGTGCTGGCAGTTTTCTGACCGAATAGCACGATTAGGTAGAGCCTCAATAAGGAAAAAGTCTTCAAGATGAAGCATTCATGAACTTCTATTCGAATTTGACCGTGATGACCAGGTTGTACATCGTGCTGTTGTGACGTCATTTGCTCGCCTTGCTAATGCTAGCACGTCGGGGCGGAAGGCAAGCGCGAAGGATGCCGCTCGTACATGATCACCATGCGCATCTCGGGCTCAGAATTCTCCTTCAAATATAACGACGAGCTATTCAGAGTGCTGATCAGAGGCGTGCAGTGCAGTCCGCCTCGTGCCGGGGTCTGCGTTGTGGCGCGTCGCAGACATCTGAAACAGCGTGCGGCGCGGCACCGGGCGTCTTCACAGTCAGCATGGCATCGCGGCTGCTGCCTTCCTGGTTGTGCCTGCCGTCTGCGGGTCTTTTACTTTGATCCCATCTCTTCCTTTACTGCCTCTCTCTAAACAATTCACAACAGCACGCAATTATGGAAGAGATGGCAATGAAGACGGGTTCGAGCGGGCTAGAAGTACGGGTGGTTAGTATTGTTGCCGCAGATGTTCGCTTTATCAATTTTAATGAGCATATAGGCTTCCGAAGAGGAACCAGGTCCCTTAATTCGACAGCGTCCACTGTGGAGAGTACCGCAACTAGGGCTGCTCGTAATCGCGATAGTATTGCTGTATTGGAATGCGTGCCCTCCCGGCCATACGACGACTTCTGACCGATCTTTATACGACGCCACACCGGCCACCATCAACTACGCCAGATGTGAATCGATTGTTTCTTCTGAAGCGCGCACATTCGGCTTCAACATCTCGAACAGTGACGGAGCTGAAACCCATTGGCGTCTATCCGACTCATCCAATTTCACGGTTGGCGGTCGTCTCTCTGGTATAATTCACGTCCAGAGAGGCGACGTCGACCAGACCTCAGATATCGAAGTTCGGCTCGAAATAAACTCCAGCTCAACGACGGACTACCAAAACGTCATCTACAACCAATCTGCAACGAGCCTCAGTTTAGACTACCTTCCCTCCGACCATGACGGAGACGTTTGTACAGAGATCAAAGTTATGATATACTTCCGTCCGGAATCACCCGTGCGTCTATTGGATGTGCTCGAGATCAGGTCCGAGACATTCGATCTATGGGTTCACGACTGGGCCTGGCAGATCAACAACCTCATCACACATACTTCGCACGGCGAGTACACATACGAAGGCGGCAAAGGCCCGGACCCGTTGCATCCACACAACATCGATTCCAGCTCAACAACAGGAGTCATATGGGGATGGTACGGCTGCGAAGGTAGATTGAAAATACACAGCAAAAGCGGGCAGATTGATCTAATGCTGGTACCGCGGTATACGTTCATTGGAAAACCGATGCGACCTGAAGAAATCGTGGTGTATACAAACAGCGGAGACATCAACGTCGCTGCGCTCTGGGAATATTGGCCACAGCAGCCTTTTACGCATTACACGGAAATTCACTCGGCTTACGGCAATGTAGTCGCGGAGATACCACATGGCTCGTACACTACTCTCGCGAGTATCAAAGGCAACGTAAAAGCGTATCTACGACCCTTTGCTGCCGTAAGCCCGGATGATGAAAGCACGATTAAGACGACTACATTGTATGGCAATACGGTTTTACATCTGGATAATGCGGACCGAGAGCTCCTGGATGAGTTGTACGATCCTCTTCTCAGCACGAAGAGTGACCACTACGTCGGCACTGGCGATCTGTACCTGCGGTACCCGTTTAGTTGGTTCGGGAAAATGAAAGCGTATGGCAAAAAGGGCTCGATCAAGCTTGGGGGAAGTGCCCTAGATGAGGTGGAGGAAGGTGATAGATTCGTTAAGGCTGTCAGAGGGAGAGGCGCAGGTAGTCGCATGGAAGCGGTTGTTCACATGAGGGGGATGATGGATGTCACACTGGGTATTTGGGACACAGCTGAGTGAGTAGTATATTTGGTCGTTATACTGTTATCATTGCGAGTGCGTATGACCTTCTATCGATACATCAATCATGTGTTATTGCTGTCGATCAACAGTCATGGGTGATTCCAACACACTGCTATACATGTTTCGCAAGGCCAAACAACAACGCGCCATGAAACCTCGCTGAGCTCTGGGCGTCCAGCCCGATCGCCAGAACTGACATGACGGTTTCGCATTGGGGTCAGGCCTACTCAGTAGATATTTCGGTGCGGTCTCCACAGCCTCACGCAGGACCGACTGTCTGCCTCATGACTGAGGTAGTTCTAATCAATACTGCTACCGCCCTGTCGCTTCTCCGCCTTGCTGCTTACGTTTCTGACTATGAAGCGAGGCTTTGTCGACCCCAGGTTTCAGGATGCTTCAACCGAAGCGCCGGGCGTTATTGGCCCCATGCAGCGTAACTGCGCACAAGGCTGTTGATGGTGACGTTCGGACGAACATCCATCTTGGCTTCTGTCATGATGTCGAATCGGATCGGCAGCTCGTCCTCCCTGGGAGTTGGTTTGTTTGACAATGATCGAAATGTCCTAACCGAGCATTGGAGCATTCGTGAACGACGTTTTTAGACCCCAAAAAGTACGCCCAATTGATGACACAGGTGACAAGTATACACAACCGACGTGAGGATTTCTGATGTCAGCCCCGTGCCGCTTCGTGAAGATGGGTTTGAGATCGAAAGTCTGCTCAGACGGTCTCGTATATGCTCACTGCTGACAGCAGACCCTTGAAGACATGCTCAAGGTGAAAAAGTATAAGAAGATCGTAGAGAGAGGATAATGAAGATACCGAACCAGCTTCTCCCCTCATCTCCTCTTCTACACAGGTTTCTCGTCAACATGTTTACGTATCAGAATTATTTCACCCTTGGGTCAGTACTACTGGCACAGACGGTGTTGGGTTACCCCCAGGGCGCGGTCCTCAACCCCGCATTGATCACCAGAGACAATGAGTTCATCTTTTCCGCCATCGGTGATTCATGGGGAGTAAGTAACCCCCCTCAAAACCGACACATCGACTAAAACGAAACAGAGCGGAGTCCAATGGAGCGACGACACCGCATATGACGGAAACGAAGATGGATGCATGCGCTATAAGTACGCCTGGTCGACCATCGTCAACGACAGATATAAGGACTGGACACCAAACCCAGACCAAGGTTCTCTGTTCGAATTCAGAGCCTGTTCCGGCGCCCATCTGGGACAGAACATCCACGACCAGATGGACAAGTTAACACGACCCAAGATGACCCTCCTCGAAGCAGGTGGAAACAACGCCGATTTCTACCCCATGGCCGATAGCTGCCTCTTCCATTCCAACAGAAGCTTAGACTATGGCACGAAATACGAAGACGACAATGCTGATGATCCGACTGGATTGTGTAGGAAAGAGATCAAGTTCGTACGAGGAAGAGTTGGAGGAGGTCTTAAGCAGGCCGTTCTGGATACTATCGACATCTGGAGAGCCCACCCTGCTGTTGGTGGTAACGACGCCTCTCTCTTCATGCTAGGGTATGCGCGCTTCTTCGCCCTTGACGACGCATGCAATGACTGGGATTTTGGCGTACAGTACCAAAGGCGAAACGAGACACAGACAGTCAAAAAAGAGATGCGACAGGATTTCAACGATCTAGTGAGCTCCCCTCCCATCCCACCTCATCAAACTCGCATCTTTCAAAACCCGCTAACATCGCCACCTCAGGTCGACGCGGTGAACCTTGCGATCCGGTCCTCCGTCGAACAATACAACGACCCCAAAATCCAATACATCGACATCAACCCCGCCCTCGAAGGCCACCGCTTCTGCGAACCAGGCCACAGCTGGTGGTCTCAGTTCAACTACGGGTCCAAAGTGCACATCTATAACAACCCCGGCCGGCTCGTCGTCACCATCCACGACGGGGATCACGCTACCACGTACGAGTCTAACGATGACCCAGGTGCACCCAGCCCACCCGAGGATATCGTCGAGAAACTACATGGCTACCCCGAGGGCGAAGCCGTGCAGCAGGATCAATACACCATCCTTACCTTCCGCGACCCTGCGAATCCGAGTCTGTGGATGGAATGGAAGGTTGAGCCGCAGCCTCTAGATGGTGGGAGTGGAAGTAAGGATGGTCGTATCGCTAGGACGTTGCATCCCACGCAGGACGGGCACAAAGAGATGGGCGATTTAATTGTAGAGGCGCTCAAGAAGAATTATAGACCTGATGAGTCGGCTCCTGAGCCGCCGACGAACCCATCGAAGCCGACACAGCCGCCGCAGCCGGAAACTACGGTGCCTGGGTTTAACTGTCCGACCGGGTGTACTTGTAATTCTGGGGTTCCGCTTTGTTTCTAGGGTGCTGATTCGAGGGGGGTAGGCGTGGTGGTTGAGCAGTCGCAGGCTGATTAGCTTTCGGCGTTGAGATGTGAGGGCGTTTCTTTCGGGATGGTTTCGAGAAACAAGACTGGATCATCGGACGTAGCGTGTCTACATCGCCTTGGTAGTGCTTCTGTCAGCTTCTTGGCCTGATGGACTTCTGAGAATGGACTAGTGTTTGGAATCTCGACCTTCCCTGGAGTTTGGAGTCATAGTTGCCTTGGTATTGGTAATGTTATCGCATACTGTTGCGTGTGCTCGCCCGGAAGTTTTTCTACTCCCGCCATACTTACATATTGCGCTCAAGCTGTCAGAGCTGATATATAAGCGCGAAGGGCGTGACGCTCCCGTGACAGCAAATGCATGCGCGGTAGAAACGGTGTGCTAATCTGTTGACCGGTCGGAGCAGGGATCGATCGGCCCTCATGTCAATGGTCTGGAATCTTTGGGAATAATTTATCTGCTGGGTTCCTAACCAGTCAAGACGTCACAGTCGGTTCGCCGTGCATTATATAAGCAGTAACACAGACGAGGCTGCTCGAGGCTTGGTGGTGGTCCTGGAACTCGGCTCCGCGTGCACTGCCATTGGCCCCCAACGACCGTTCACCTTAGGGCGAGGCAGACATGATTGTGATACGAGTCACAAGTCTGGTCCTGAGACCAATCCTAGAGTGTCGCGAAGCTCTCTATTTATGGCTGAGATAAGCCCATGATCCCTGGCATTGTGGTCGATCTGGGCGTTGGTGTTCCCAGAGAGATGGATGTCGGAACCCGCCGTGGCAGAGACGTGTGAGCAATAGGAAGGGCGCGGCATTGAACGTCGCGGCAAAAGGTCGATTAGTCAGGAGAGATGATGAGAGAGCTAGAGTCACGAGTGTGCTGAGAATGAGGATGATGATGCAGTTGTTGGTGGGTTTGCAGAGTAGCGGCGGGAATTGGGTGGGCGGCCGTGGCGGCCAGCGGCCAGGAACCAGCCCAGCGTTGTGGACCTCCAGGGCTGAAGCGGGGCACCATGCGCCATGCGCGAACGGCCAAACATCTCCACGTCCCCAATCCCGTCACTAATGTCGCAATTTCCTCTTTCTCTCTCCCTCGATATCACAGATGATTGAGGGCCTTATCATGCACAACACCGCCATGGTGGCGATCCAGAGTAAGCCTCCTGCTCGGCCTACCAGGCCTCCCACGAACGGAAGTTCTAACCGCCCTAGCTAAATTACACGATGCCCATATCCCACGCACAGCCACATCACTACAGCATCGCCCGCGACGCGATCCGCTTGGTTGAAGGTGAAGAATGCATCTATACCCGACTAAAGGCAATGGCTCGCCTGATGCACCTAATTCAGTCTTCCGAGTCGCCGACTCGGTTGACCGAACTGCCTCGCACTTAGACACCGAAACGGGTCACCTCTGAGACACATGCCAGAAAGCTTAACTTGAGCCTCCTCTCAGGCTTCCCTCTGACTAAAACCGGGTCGATCCAATGATTCTTCCTACACAGGCTGTCAAGCGGGTCACGGCTACCAAACTTAGCCCTATATCCGACCCTACACGTTCTGGCCGAGCTTTCAACGTTGCTCTAGCGCGTTCTTTAACATGGAAACGACCATTCCTACTCGTTAGATGAGCACTAGATGGGATCTGGGGCGAAATCGAAAGAGTAGAGTGCTGCGACAGCCATGACTCCGGCTGTGAGTCGGTGGGAGATCGTTGGAAATGCGCTCATGCTCGTGCTGAGATGAGAGGCCTCATATCATATATAAGAGTCGGGATGGGGCACGGTTAGGGCCATCAACTCAATGAACATCATGGATATCTCCTTCTCGCCGGCTCTTGCTATGACTTCCCTTCAGGTCCAATCTCGTACTATCAGCAACATCGAGCAGTCTTCCATCGCCGTTATACACGCAGTCTCTGCCCTAGAGGCACACCAGCTTTTACTCGAAGTATACAGAGTTGCCTGGCACTTCATTCAACAGTCTCAGTACTCAAGTCAAATGTCACACCGAGGGCCATACTCAACTTCTGGAGAGATGAAGGATGGTGGAAACGACCCAGAACCGCCAGCTGCACCACCGTAAGTTCCCACCCCTTCTATCTCAAACCCAACCATCTTCAGACGAATACCACCAAACCAATATCACCCCCATTAACCATTTCCAACCCAGAATCATCATCCTCGCCCAATCCGGTAAAGCACCTGCGCCCCACTTCCAGGTACCAGACCCTGCCGATCCGCCATTCCAGCCGCACCCACCTACGTCATCCCTGTCGTACGTATGCCCAGTCTTACCTAGGTAGTTTGTGCAACCATCTCGTATCTTTTGTCGGTCCAATTCCTAACTCTCTCTCCTTATTTCTAGACCTGCACTTTCACGACAAGAATCTCACCTCACCGACGCGACATCGAGACCACCGAGTAAACCGGAACCAGAACCTCATCCTGCGCCACCGTAAGTAGATCGAGGAGACAGCCTTGCGCGAATGCGCACACGCGACTTGTTGCTGGAATTGAGCTGACGAGACACCAGTGTAATCATCTTATCGAACCAAACCCACCCTTCTACCTCTACGTCTACCACCTCACCACCACACGCGCAAACCACACCCACCACCACCTCAACACCCACACCAACCCACCTCTTCCTCCCCTACCTACCCGTCCCTCCACCCCAACCCTCCATCAACCCCAACGCTCCCTCCACAACCTCTACAATGGGCTCCAAAGTCAGCAAAGTCAAAGAACGCGCCACAGACGGCAAACTGCAACCCAGCCAAGAGCGCCTCGACAAGGAGCAGATGAAGGAACCGAGCAACTACTATTCACACCGTAGTAAGAGCATGCGGAGGAAAGCGGGGAAAGGGGGTGCTACAAGTGATGTGGGAGGGAGTGCTGGGGGTGCGGGCGGAGGGGCTGGTGGTGTTGCTTAAGAAAGGGGAAGAATATATACAGGAGTTTTGTGAGGTAGAGGGCAGATTGAGAATTTGGATACAAGATAGGTGGCGGCATATTGTGTTGGCGTTCAGGATTGTTTTTCTTCGGGTGTAGCATAGCGATGCATGGGCATGAGGATATTCACTTCTCCATCAATACATCAGGTATACTGTGTCTTCTTCGAGTTGCGTTTCCCCATTTGCACAAGAATCGGTCCGCCATGGCATGGCGACCACTCCAGCTAATCTCACCGCATCGGTCCGTTGTCATCGCATTTCGTACAATCTCACCTATGTACAAACACACACACACACACACGTTTCGACAACTCATTGCGAATGAACACATTACATTACTGAATTCATCTCACATACTATCTTCTTTCCATCCCCTCTAGCACCACTATCTAGTGCATAGTCGCATTCCCGCCAACGCGATAACTCTCCGGCGGTCCATTATGACTATAAACAACACCTCCCAAATCCAGGACAACCTTCTGCAGAATAACATTCGCCTCCACAAGCCACAGCTTGAGAGTATGCTTACCCGGTGCAAGCTCACCGTGGTTAGTAGTGTTCTTCCACGCGCTGTCAGCGACCGCAACACCCCATCCAACAGGGAAGTTGGGCTGCGGCTGGTCGATGACAAACTGGCGGCGGGCCTCGGTCTTGTTGTCGATTTGTGCGATGTACGCGAGGGGAACCTTGGGGTTGATGTTGTGGGTGGGTGTGAGGATGAGGGTGACGTTGAGGCCCTTGGCCTTGGTGGTGGGTGTGAAAGTAACGAAGTCGTATTCCAGACTTGGTGCGCTGGAGGAGTCAAGACCCTCGGCTAGGTTGTTGGCGAGCTTGACGCCAGACATGGTGCGACCGTATTTGGGGAGGACCATGTATTCGTTGTCAGAGGAGCCAGGGGTGGAGCGCGTGTAGTGCTCTGCTTCGAAAGCGAGTTGGCCCGCGGATTCGACGAAGCCGGCGTTGAAGTCGGAGGGGATGGACGTCTTGTTTACCATGAACATGACTTGTGGGTTTCCGCCTTGGGTGCCGAAGTCGGTGGAGCTGGAGAAGTTGAGCTTGCTCTGGGCGCCGAAGCCGTCTTCGACCTTGGTCCAGTCTACGTCGACGTAGATGCGGATGTCTTCGTCGTTGGGTTGCATGGTTCCCTTGGCTTCGGAGAGAGTGACGAAGGGGTCGGCGCTGATGTTCCAGTTGAAGGCTCCGGTGCCGCGGTGCGAGATTTCGATCCAGCGCTTGGGGGTGAAGGGTGTCATGGCCGGCAGGGTGAGCGAACCACCGCCGTTGCTGTGCCACATGTCATCACCGGGGATAGTGGCGTTCGAGCCTTCGACGGAGATGCCCATGTCGCCGGCTAGGGATCGTTCTTGAGTCTGTACCCAGCGGAGGTCGGGAGTGGACTGGCGCATAGGTTGTTGCCTGTGATTGAGTTAGCACCATGATTTCCATCGCAACGTCATTAGAAACTTACCAGTATCCTTGGTAACCAAGATGGGTCTGGTCCATCATGTGGTCCCACTTGCCGTTGAGCTGAGTGTGGTAGAGGCGGGTAAGGTTGTGGTCTTTGTTCATGCCATCAATCACACGCTGCATCCACCTGTTGGCGCTGTTGCGGCCCATCTGCGCGTAGATGATGTTCCTGGCGCCTGAAACCTGTACATCGACGTGGTTGCCTCCAGCAAGGACACGGTGCAGAATGATCTCGTAGAATGCGGGCTGTTGTTCAGGAGAAAGCGCGGCGTTGACCTTGTTGGCGCGTTCGGCGAGAGACTCCCAGTGAGCAAGGATGCGGTCAGCCTCCTCGTAGTTGAGAACGCTGAAGGAAGAAGGCTCGACCCATTCGAACTTGCGCATGTTGGCGAGGAAACCGTACTCGTCCATGATCTCGGCGATCTCCTCAGCATGCTCTTCACCGAAGTTACGGGCGGCGAATCCAGCGAGCCACTCGGGCACTGAGTCGTGGTTGTATGAGTCCATGTCGTAGGCAATGTCGAACCAATGGCTGATGGCGATCTCGGCGGGCTTGATGTCACCAACGTTGACGATCCAGATTCGGTCAGCCTCACGGTCCTTGGCCAACTTCATCTGCTCGTAGGTCTTCTGGAGCTGGATGGTATCTTGCCACTTGTAGTTGCGGGAGTCACCAACGTAGTCGAAGTGGTAGTAGACACCAGCACCACCGGATCGGTTCTTTTCGTCGCCAACTGGAAGACGGCGGATGTTTTGCCAGTTGTCTTCAGTCCAGAGTAGGGTAACCCAGTCGGGGACCTTCATGCCAGCCTCAAAGTAGTCCTGAACTTCCTTGTACAAGCACCACATCTGAGGAACTTCCGACGCGTTTCCGTGGACCTTATTGAGAATGTCTTGCTGAGCGTCGACGACGGCCTCAAGAACCGAGGTTTGGACATCGGAAGACATGGCGGTGTCGTGGTATCCACGCATACCAACAGTGACGACGTTCTCGTAGGGAGCAGCGCGCACGGCACCCTCCATGAAGTAGTCGTAGAGAGTGGCGTTGTTGGTCGCCCAAGACCAGCCGGACTCAGCACCCTTGGCGACCTTGCTCCATTCTTGGGTAGCGCGAACCATGGGCTCAGTGTGGGAAGTTCCCATCACAATACCGTATTCGTCAGCAAGAGGTTGGTTGCGGGCGTCGTCGACGTTGAACATGCCGTTCCACATAGCCGGCCAGAGGTAGTTGGCCTTGGAGCGGAGCAGCAGTTCGAAGACCTTTGAGTAGAACTGAGCTCCAAAGGGTGCGCCATAGGGAGACTGCGGGTAGCGGTCGTTAGCCCAGCCTGTCAGAGCTGGGGCCTCGTCGTTGATGAAGAAGCCTCGGTACTTGACAGATGGTGTCTTCTGGACCTTGGTGGTTTGCAGCATGTAGATGGAGTCGTGCTTCTTCGCAGGCACGTCGGCGAACCAGTGCCATGGCGAGACACCGATTTGCTCAGAGATATCGTAGATACCGTAGATGGCACCACGGCGATCGCTGCCTAGAAAGAGTTAGCCTCGAGCATCAAGGCCAATCTCGGGATACATACCAGCAATGACAAGTGCGTCGCCAGTCATGTTTCCAGCCTGCTTTACCACCGCACTAACGTAGGACTCCCATTGACCCTCAACCTCGCTGACGTCGAGTTGTCCGCTCGCAATCATGTCGTCGATCAGGCTTGAGTTGCCAATGGTTCCCACAATGATGGTGCCAGCTGATGAGTTGGATGCAGCACTGCCACTAACGCTCCAGTCTTCGCTGATTCCAGTGACGTTGAAGATCATGGAAGCATTAGCCGTCGGCGTTCCAGAAGTCATAAGGGTACCATTGGTACCGGTAACGCGTCCGAAGTCGATAGCAAGGTCGTGAGCAGCGCGCAGAACACCGGGCCAATCCGCAGCATCAGCATGGATACTGACAGGAGAGCCACGAGCGGCGAGAAGAGACGAGCCATCGCCTTCTGTAGAAGAAACAGTAGGCTTGCGGAAGGCCTCGAGAGCAGAAGCCGAGCCAGCAAAGGCGACGGAAAGCGACAGGGCGCTGACCACGGTGCGAGAGAAGAGCTCCATGATGCCTGGTCAGTAGTCGAGCAACGTCCTGAACAGCGAACGAAAACGCGGAGAATCCCCAGCTTTTGAATGGCTTCCCCAGACCACACGCCGCGGTGATAGCCACGACGGTAACCCCATAGTTACCAAGAGATCCCCACCGCCCTAACCGTTTAGTCGACTAGTCATCGTGCATGTTCGTACATCGAATGACCACCTTCCCGTGAAATGTCTAGCAGCGACTGCATATCCAGGAACAGCATGGAGTTGCTGGCCAACGGCCCGATATTGAAGGACCCTAGTCGCTTTACCCCAGCCGGGACCGGTTGTTCTGTGGCTAAATTGACGTGACGTACATGAGCCAGTCGCCTTGTCGCTGCAAGACTTCTAGAAGGGCAAGCAAGCAGTCTTGGCGGTAGGTCGGAGGACACGTGCAGCATGCAAATATCCGGATCCATGCACTGCACATGGAAAGTCGGTAGCAAAGGCGCTGTGCGATTGATTGGTACCAACTCGGCGTCCAGACAATCGGATACCATCTCTGGGATGCTGAGACGACGCAGAAATTGTTCCGTGCCAGTTCGCCAGGCTTTCTCTTGGCGACAAACAGGTGGCCGCCTGATCCCCCTCTTTGCCCACGGAGATTTCCAAAAGAAACGCAGGGTGCGCAGCGCGAAGGGGCTTGGAAAACGGGTCTACGGGCTCATGGAGCGACTCCCCACGGTGGGTGAAAAGGCTAAATGCAGTCCCCCGCAAACTGCTCAAACCGCTCTGGGCCTAGTGCGGCGGCAGGGCGCCAAGCATCGCGAAAAATGTTGGACGCGCGAATTATCCAAAGAAACATACAGCCGTCTTAACCCCAATAGCGCCATAGCAACGTCCGACTCGATAAGTGGAGATTTGCATACTATCGTGTGATTAGTCGTGTTCGGAGATCAATCACCCGACTAAACCTTCCTTCACCGTTCCGGAAGGGAGTCCAAGACGCTCCGACTTTTGTCAAACCTCCGCATACTCGACCCCACGCACGCGTCAACAGTCGACCGCCGCAATGGCACAAGGCGCAATCAAGAAGACCAAGGCCGCTCCTCCGAAGAAGTGCGTTCTATCCCCGCGCTCAATACTCCACCAAGCGCAAACTATTCTCCCAACACGCATACTAACATCGGAACTCTAGGTCCTCGGTCGCGCGCAAACAAACCGGCGCCCGCGTCATTAAGCCCAAGAAAGCGTCCATCATCACACAGAACAAGATCAAGCACAAGAGCAGTTCAGGACTCGTGGGCAATACAGAGAAGATGCTTGCGCAGAAGGCGGGGCATCTGGAGATACTCAAGGGAGGAAAGAGGGATAAGAGGGAACCCGGTGACAAGAAAAAGAGTGGTTGAAATGCGGACTTCGTGGAATAGGTATCTGGCAAGGCGCGTGGGATTATGACCTGGACTGCTGAGGTTTGGCATGAAGTAATGCGCTCCGACGCGAGAGAGGCTTCATGGACAGCGAGAATGGTATTCAGCGTGTGAAAAGATCAGCCTTGTGCGATCGGTATCACGTTATACAAGCCAGGTCATTAGTGATGACCTGAAGGAATCAACGACAGAAGGCATACTTGAAGGACATGGGATGGAAGCCGAAGATATTATAATTCGAACAACAGTGTCCATTCGCGGGGCAAATGCCGAGCGCATCCAGTGAGTATATAGGTAGCATATCCCAGCGCCTTGCCGCGACCAGAGAAATAAAAGACCCCATCAAGTCCATGTTGAGTCCTCAAATGATACCCGCTCGTGCAGCCTCACCACCACCAGCATCCACCACAGCTTCCCTCGCCTTCCCTCTGCCCAGTCCACCCTCTCCAACTCCCATTCTCCGCGCAACATAGCGCTGTGCAACGATGCCCACACTCAAGTTGATCGTCTCCTCCATCCACTCACTAACCCATTCCCGTGGGTCCACACCACCACTCTCGATAATCTCGTATATCTCCTGCGGTAGTTGCTGCTCCTCGCCCTCTGCTTCGGTATTGGCCGGCGCATCTAGCCAGTCGACCCATTTCGACGGGAAAGACTGGCTGATGGACTTGAAGGATATGCCGTGGATAGGGTCGTGCAGGTAGATAGCGAAAGCCACCTCCTCCCCGTCCTCCTTTTGTTCTTCCACATCCGACTTTTCTTCCGAGGAGGATGTGGCGAAGAGTTCGTCTTGTACGGGGTAGCTGATAGCTTGGATCGCAATAAAGATGTCGCTGCTCCTGACTGGGTTTGTTTCGCTCAGGACCTCTGTCGCTTGCTTGGCTGCTTCTTCAACGCCTCCTCTTGCACCGAAGAACTCGTTCGCGTAGGACTCTGCGCTGACGCGTGCGAGCTTTGTGCCTTCTACAAGCCCCTTGACCACGGAGAGGTCGCGCTTGTCAGTGTGTCGCCACCATGGCCCGTCGTTCCAGCCTCCGCCGCCGCCCCGGTAGCCGTCTAGCGATCCGCGCTGTGTTGACTCTGAGCCGCGTTGGATGACCATAAGGTCTCCGCCTTCGACTTGTGCCATGACTCCGGCGAAGGTCTGGTAGATGAGGGGGTCGAGCGAGGGGTACCCGATGAGGTCGTGTGTGATGTGGATCTGGAGGCGTTCATGCTGCGAGATGGGCGGTGCGAGGGTGTTTAGAATGTTGGTAAAGGTAGGCACGGCACGCTTGCCGAGTTCACCTCCTGTAGCATGTTAGAATGAGATGACATGGTGGGAAATGGAATTGTACCAATGCCGCGAAGAGCACCAACGTTCCCCCGCACTTGCTCCGCCCATCGTTGGGCTTCCTGGTTCTTTTGGATCTCTTGGTAGGCGGCTTCGGCTTGCTTCCTCGCCGTCTCTGCTGCCGCAGTGGCTGTTGACACAAGTCCTCCCCATCCACCTCCCCACCAAGATCCACCTGACTGCTTCTCCTCCAGGGGCTCTGGTGCTTGTTGTTTGGCGGGCTCCTCCTGGGTTGGCGCGAAGCTCTGGTGGTACGAACGGGTACTCTCCCCTGATTTCCTCGGCACTGAAGGTCGGTTGTCTTCGCTTGTACGTGCTGATCCAGTGGAAGAGGGAGTCGCTACGCCTGGTGCGCGGCGGCTGCTCGATGTAGTCGACGACGAGGCTACTTTGGGTGTATTTGGACGACTGATCTGGCGGGGAGCTGCTGGTTGAGCCTTGCCCAATTGCTCCAGCTCGTCCAGATCCTTCAGGGCATCTTCATCCTCCTTCCGCTGGACCTTCTGGCGTGGTGCGCGGGACCCTTTGGCATGCTTCGGCGGGGGCGCGGGAGTCTCACCAGCCAGAGCTTCCAGTTCCGCGAGCTCCTCGTCAGCTGTCTTGGGTGGCATGATGGATGGAAGATAAGGAGACTAGTCTAAGGTGATAGTGCCCACAGTCACGAGTCACTGAGGGAGCGGAGGCGTATATAGTCGGCGGATATCACTGCAAACATCAAGTCATGGCCATCTTGTTTGGACCATCTGACAGCTAGATGCCAGTCAGTTTAGCGTGTTGATGTCATTGGCTGCCTGCGCATGCGCCAAGCGCGATCATGGTTCGGCTCGCTTTTGCTGAAGCAGCCACGCCCCGTAACAAAGATCATCACACTCGATTCACTGACTATTCCATTTCCCATTTCCTTTTCAAGATACCCTCTATCACCTGCTAGCTTTTATTTGCGCGCGCTCTTTGCGGAAGCGCAAGGTTCTGTTCATCTTCTTCGCTCACAGCTTTTGTCACCCTGAAGGCTTGCGATTCGCGCTACGCCCCTTCGGCCCCTACATGGAGACATTGTCCCGACAGGTACACCCACATCAAACTCAACACAACATTCACTACTTGCATTGGCCCCGCGTATCTTCCTGATGCCACGTCCACGGGGTGCGGCTACGCGCGGTGCCACACGTCGCAATTCGCAGCAAGATGACACGCCTTCCCGGACCCGTGGTCAAGCAGCAAAACAAGCCCCGTCAGAACCAGATGCGCCAGACACGGTTGCACCAGCATTCAGTCCCACCAAACTGAGTCCTACCATCACTAGGAAGACAACTCGCTCAGCTTCCAACATTTCTGGTAATTCATTCGAGGCGCCGTCCGCGTCCGAAATTTACGCATCTTACGAGCACCCGTTGTTCATGGTCTTTGGCCTGTCACCCGAGTTCTTTGACGGTCTGAAGAAGCACCATGGAAAACTTCCAAAAGAGCGCAAATCGATAGTTGGCGCACTCCCAGAACGCTCACCTACCCCAGAGGAAGCCTCTGACTCTGCAGATGAGAGTGCCGAGGAGAGTGAGGTTGAAGTGCCTGTTGCGCCTCCGCCAGCGCCAAGAGGTCGTGGACGTGGTGGTCGAGGCTCACGTGGCGGACGCGGTCGAGGCGGTCGCGGCAGAGGCAGTCGAGGAGGACGCGGTCGCGGCGGTACCTCAAGAGGGACTTCATCTGCGCCATCGAAAGCTTCTCGCAATGCTGCCGCCATGTTTCCACTTACAGAAGATGATGATGATCAGCCATCCAATCAGAGCACACCCAACGGCACCGCCAAGCCATCTATGCGACTACTCAACAACAACCGTCTGCATAGCTCTGATGATGAGAACGAAGAGGCGATCGAGGATGACGAGAGCGAGGCCGAGTATGATCGCATAGATGTTGTACAGAAACCATCCAGAACACCCCAAGGTTCTGCGCCACCCGGTCAAGACTCACTCGAAGGCGGTTCACATACATCAGCACCGACACGCGAGTCAAGGCCAGAGCCCACGTCTAGGAGATCCACCAAGCTTGCGGTACCCAAGATCGCGCTGCCAGAGTCAGCCTCACAGACACCGCGAGATTCTGCATCGACGCCCGCTGAGTCTGCAGTCCCAAGACTGCTAGAGCCTGAGGAGGACATGCTCTCCGAGTCAGATCTTCCCGACCCCTTCATCGAAGACGCGCCTTCTCCGATCGAAGCCGAGTGCGAAGATAGAGCAGACTACCTCCTGCAGAAGCGCTTCAAGCCGATGACTGACGTACAAGCTGCTATTGCCGCCTTGACGAAGTTTCCAGCAGCGCAACGGAGTACTGAGAATCTCTACGCTCTGACGCAGAACACGCAACAGATCCTCAAAGCTTGGCAGGACGAGTATCTCGTGTTGGACGCAAGGGTATGTTACTGTCATCCTTTCATATGTATCCACTAACACTTATAGACTGCACCTCACATGCATCCAGCAAAGAAGGCTTGCAACGGTGGACGTATCCCGCTGGCTCCAGAGGTCTTCGAGGACATGAAAGAGGCCGACCTCTATGGCTACATCTACGACCCAAAGAAGCCACCCGGTTGTCAGGATCCTTTCCTACAGCGACCAGGCGCGGACAAGGGTGGCAAGAGAGAACTACGCACGCGTCGCACACGGGACCAGCTTGAGTCAGCAGCTCCTAGTGAAGAGGAAGACGAAGAAGACGGTGAAGGTCGACCCTCCAAGCGGCAACGAAGAGCCACCCGCAAGTTTGACGGTACTGACACAGGAACTGGTGCCAACACCCCCAAGAAGCACAACGGTTGGGGCGGCGCGCGCAAGAAAGGTGTTAGTCGATTCACGAAGCCAACCTCGGAGACGCCAGAACCCGAAGGACGAGGCGTAAAGCGAGCCCGGACAACGGCTAGTAACTTGCTCCATCAACGCATCCAAGAAATGAGAGAGGAATCAGTTGTCGGTAGTTCCGGGGACGAGGACTCATCAACCATGGACGTAGACGAGTATTCAGATGCTAACCCTAAGCGTGGACGTCCAGCCGGTAGTAAGAACGTAGCTCGCCGTAGTGACTTTGGAGTAAAGAAAGGCCCACGAAAGAAGACCAGCGAATCAGGAACCCCAGCACCCTCGGCACATGGCCCAAACGCTCCACCACCAGCACTGAACTCAATGAGTGAAGGTCAAGGTCAGTTTACTATTGATGCCCAGCCGTTCCCGGAAGGCATACCCATAATGGCACCGAACTCTGCTGAGACGGTTTTTCAAGGCACACTACAGTATTCTGCGCCCAACACAGAGGTACCACTTGTGCATCCGAGCGAATCCAGTACTCCTGACGCGTACATGCTCACTGCCCCCCTTAGTCAGTATACAGCCAACAACAGCTACGCGGACGACTCATCCCCAGCGTCAGGCTCGCGACGGAAACCGCGCGTAAAATCAGAGAAGCGCAGTCAATCCATGACCATGTGGTGGGCCGAACGCAAGGCAAAGAAGCGGGAGGAGGAAGCGCAGGCCGGAATTACCCCAACACCCGATCCGCGCGAAAAATCCGCGACGCAAAAGGGTGCCCGGCAGTCTGAAGGCTCGGCGACTGGCGCTACACCGCAATCGCAGCCTTCGCATTCCCAGCAAGCATCTCCGATACACCATCCACAGCACGCTCCTCAACACAGTCCCCATCACCCTCCGCCAGAAGCGTACCTGCAGTATACCCAAGGCCCGCCGCAACACTACATGTACCTCAGCGGACCGCCTCCACCACAACACATGATGATGCAGTACTCGCCACTTGCGGCCCTTCCCACTGGTTCTTTCCCTAGCCCATATCCCCATCACGCGCCCCACGCCCACAGCGGAATTCCCCTTACCCAACCCTCGAGCACAGCAGGCGGACCGTTTGGAGGTCCCCGCCAACTCGCCCCAGCACCCATGAATATGCCCACATACCCCAGCCCGTATGGTCCCCAGAGCCCAGCCGGAGGCAGACCCAAGAGCAGTGGCCAGTCACTGCCTAGGAGTGCTGCTACTACCGGCCAAAACGGACAGCAGGCACTGGCACCCGCACCATCTCAGCAACAACACCAGCAGCAGCAAGGACAGCATTTCAGCCCGTACGCACCGATGAATGTCGGAGGTGCTGCGGGTCGTGAAATGCCGTTCAAAGTCATGGTTCCCGGTCCAGCCCCAGAGAGGAGAGGAAGTCGTTAGAAGCGATTGTCGCCTCGTAATGAAGATGGAGGCGAGGATAGCGATGACAGTATATACGTGCTTGATTGATTGATTGATTGTTTTTATGCGATAGAGAGCTGTGCTGGGCTGAGATGGGCGGGTTTGAGTTTTTACTGAACGATGCGAATTAGAACGGCTGTTAGTAAGCCTGTGTATCATAGTAATACTAATGAAAAATTGCATTTGCCTGGCTTTCATGCCGGGCATATTGCCATCCACTTGATGTACTATGTTCCCCCGTATGCCACTATCAAATCTATGAACTTTATGTGAACAGCTTACTAGACTTCCAAGCCAACAGCAGCGCTGTTCATCCGACTAATCGCACTCGCCCTCCATGTATCTTCTTCCAGACTGATGCCACTTTTCCTGAAGAGCATGTTTCTAGCGCTCTCTTTTGTGTACACCGGCCAGGATGTGCTAGAGTCCAGAGCATAATGCGCATTCGGCGAGAGCTCGTTAACAAAGCTCAACCACATCCTGCACATGCGCTTACTGAGTGTGACAAACTCCTCGCGTTCTTCCGTGGAGTTGGAAGCAAGAAAGTTGACTTCATGTCCAACACCGTCGACATTGCCAAACACGAACGGAATCTCTGTGTAGTGCGCGGCGCCTAGAGTCTCGGCCGAAACACCGCTCCCTACTGTGTCGAATCGGTAGCTGTAAGCAGGAACGCCATATTCAGCCCACGCCTCTGTGGCGAAGCGTCTTGCAGCAATGAAGATATGATCGCCTACGAACAAGGTAGTTATTCCGTAGAGACTGCCGTTCTCCAGGCGGGATGATGGCAACACAGTACCGAGGGAATCCTGTAGATCTGCGGGCGATATTCGCTCGAGGTATTCAGCAGCGATACTATCCACCGTCGTATTGGCTATGCCAGGGCCCAACCATCCCGCAACGACTGCCCGGAACTGGGTGGGGTCACTTATACCTTTCAAACCCTGACTTATGGTGAAAGATGTACCCTCATTCGTATTCGCACCAGCGAGTATAGGTACCCGTACAAATCTGCCCTGCTTCAGAGCCATGCGCGAGTTTCCATCGAAGAATTGGCCGTCCGGAACTGGGATCAATGATTGATTTTGGAAAGCGACTTTGAGCGCCTCGACGGGTACACTCCTCAGGCAGTCGAGCGTGTCCTCCTCGAGCATACAACCGGTCTGCCTGAGCAAGTTGTCGTAGAGGACGTCCTGCTCCTGCACCGACATTCCCCTCGCATCAACCGCCGGTCCACCACTCTGCACAATGGCGGCGCGAAAAAGACCCTCATCTTTCCCTCCATACGCAGCAAGATGATGGCCAATTGACATCGCACCCGCCGACTCTCCCTGAATCGTAACCTTTTCCGCATCTCCACCAAACGCAGCAATGTTCTCCCTCACCCACCAAAGCGCCAGTCGCTGGTCGTGCAGACCCAGATTCGCATTGCCAGACTCAAGTACCGCGCTTCCGGGCAGGAAGCCAAACCCAGATAGCCGGTAGTTAATCGTGACGCCAATGATAGGTGCGCCGACTGTGACTGATTCCTGCACGAGGAAAGACATGTTGTAGCGTTGATCTCCACCACTGCCTTCCTGGAAACCGCCGCCGTGAATGAAGAGTAGCAAAGGGAGTATAGCGCCTTTGTTGAGACCAGCGGGACGGACGACATTGAGGGTTAGGCAATCTTCGCTTTCGGGGTAGGATGGCGTGGTCTGTGAGAAGACAGGTAGGTTTATGGAAGTGGAAATGCATCCTGGTCCGTAATTGTTTGCATGGAATTGTCCTAAGGGATGGGTAAGGGGCGCAGGGCGGCGGTAGCGGAGGGGCCCGGTTGGGGGTTGGGCATAGGGGATGCCGAGGAAGAAGTCTTGGTTGTAGTCTGGGTTGTGTATCCCAGTGAGGGTGCCGTTGATTGTTTTGACTGTCGGGTAGAGGGTAGAGGCACTTGTAATGTTCGTTAGAAGATACAGAAGCAATGTTTTGACGTTGATGCTGAGCATGTCTGGGAAGTAGTAAATGGGGTATAGAACGATCTGCCTGTTGTGGAAGTACCTACCGAAAGGTTTTCTGGAACTACTTATGTACCTACCTAGCTACGCATAATGGCATTTGACATTCAAGTTGAGCCTCCAAAGACGTGTCTCGCGTACTCGTTTGATAGTACGTAGCCGGCCCGACGCGAGCTCGGAACGGATGGCCATGACTTCCGGTCGGGCAAGTCGAGCGAGAAGTGGATCAGGCTCTTGATAGTAGGCCTTGGAATCCGTGCTATACGATCTCTAAAACCTGGGCGCAGTCGACTTGTGGGCGGCCAAGGTCCAACGACCTCGGGACGTTGTTGTATAGCGGAGTCTCTTGGAACCGCACGGGGCGGTGGATATTTTGCTTACGCCATGCTCGAATCTGTTCCAATCATCTATCGTTGGGAATGAAGACAGTCGGCCGAGGCCAAGTGCAGGCGCGATAATCCTTTCTGGAGGCGGGCCGGTTACTCAGAAGGCTGCACTAGGCGTCGCGAGAGCCGAATGTACGTAATTAGGATCGCGTGTTAATATCGTGAGATTTGTTGACGGAGCCTGTAATACTGACTGTTTGTCGCGTTGGGAAAGTGAAGTATCTGAGGACACGTGATGGTGCGGCTCGAAGCATGCAGGGGTCGGCTCGCTTATCTGACATCGATCTGAACTCTCCATGTTCCAGGGACTATCTGCGTCATCGATCGGTGCTAAAGGGACGCGACAGCTGAACGCGTCGAGTTAGCACGGCAATGGCTTCATTAAATCCTGTTTCAGGAGGTTATCCTCATCTCGCCCATTCTGCGGTTCCACGAAACGCGTATGCTGCTCGCACGTCCGAGGCTCCTGCTGTCCCTCAAACCCTTTCTACGCATACACCCATCCTTCCCCACGAAGACACTAGCCACGATGCCACCGAAACGTAAAGCGAGCATACCTGCAAATGCGGCATCCGCGAAGAACTACACCGACGTGTCCGGCGACGCTCCCAACAAGCGCTCGCGCATCGCCAAACCTCTCCCAAAAGCCACCTCGAAAGACGCGCCTCCCGTTGACTCGATAGCGAAGAACACCGAGAATGGAGCGCCTGGAGAGGCCGTGAAGAAGGAGGAAGAAGGTTTCGACCATTCGAGACCAGAAGAGAGAGCCGGCATCGTCGATCGACGATACTATCCTGCTGAAATGAGCAACGAACGATGCGCATTGTACAATCAGAATGAGGTACCGCGCCCGATCGAGATTCTGAACAAGACGTTGGAGGATACGAAAGACAAAAGAAAGGCTATCAGAGAAGGGAAGAAAGGGCAACATGGCGACGCGGTAGTACACTGGTTCAAGAGGGATCTGCGGATAGGAGATAATACTGGCTTGTCTGAAGCAGCAGCATTGGCGGAGAAGAAAGTAGTAGGCCTGATAGGCGTTTGGTTCATGAGCCCGCAAGACTGGGAGGCTCACCTGGTCAGCCCGCCAAAATGTCATTTCGAACTGCGCTCTGTGGAGACACTCAAGAAGGAACTCGAAGAGCTGAACATCCCCCTCTACATCGAAACGATTCCCGAACGAAGGAACGTGACAAAGCGTTTGGTGGAGTTGGCAGAAGAATGGAATGCGAAGAACGTCTTCTGCAACTTGGAATACGAACCCGACGAGCTTCGGCGGGAGGAGCGCTTGGTACGCATGATGCTGGAGAAGGGCATCAACTTCGAGCCGCATCACGACGACTGCGTGGTACCGCCTGGTAGTCTCAAGACAGGAGGTGGAAAGCAATATGCGATGTACAGCCCTTGGTTCCGATCATGGGTTGCACATCTGCATGAGCATCCACATCTTATGAGCGAGCGCCCCATGCCCGATCGCAATCCTCCAGCCTTCCGCAAGAAATTCACTCAGCTCTTCGACACGAAAGTCCCCGATCTACCAGAGTGCAAAGCGTTGACAGCAGAAGAGAAGGAACGGTTCCAGCAACTGTGGCCCGCGGGTGAGGCCGCTGCTATGGATCGCCTGGAGCGCTTCTTGGAAGAAAAGGTGGTAAAATACAAGGACACGCGCAACTTTCCCGCGATGAACAGCACCGCACGCGTGAGCGTGCATCACGCTGCTGGCACGCTGGCGGCACGAACCAGTATACGCATGGCTCGAGACGTCAACAGCGCGAAGAGACTCGACGGAGGGAAGGATGGCGTCAAAGGCTGGTTGGGAGAAGTCGCATGGCGGGACTTCTATCGGCATGTGCTTGTACACTGGCCCTACGTTTGGTATGCCCGACCAATGCCCTCTATACCATGAACATACTAACACAACCCCAGCATGAACAAGCCCTTCAAATTCGAATACACAAACATCGAATGGGAGTACAACGACGCGCACTTCCAAGCCTGGACACAAGGCCAGACCGGCTACCCCATCGTCGACGCCGCCATGCGCTGCCTCAACCACACAGGCTACATGCACAACCGCCTGCGCATGATAACCGCCTCCTTCCTCGCCAAACACCTCCTCCTCGATTGGCGCCTCGGCGAACAATACTTCATCACGCACCTCATCGACGGCGACTTCGCGTCCAACAACGGCGGCTGGGGCTTCAGTGCGTCGACAGGTGTAGATCCACAACCGTACTTTAGGATCTTCAACCCGTGGACACAGTCGGAGAGGTTCGATGAGCAGGGCGAGTTTATCAAGCTGTGGCTACCGGAGCTGGCAGAGGTGGAGGGGGCGGCTATACATAATCCGTATGCGGCCGGTGGCAAGGCCGCGCAGATTGCGAAGGCGAAGGGCTATCCCGAGCCGGTTGTTGAGCATAAGTTCGCGAGGGAGAGGTGCTTGGCTAGGTATAAGGCTGGTATTGGGAGGAACACTGCGTGAAGAGTCGTTGATGAGATGTTGAGGCATGTCTGGCTGAAACTCAGTTGTAGCATTTATTTGGGCACAGTGCATTCATCTCTAATTGACATCGTTGTATCTTCCGCAATCTATACGAATTTTACGCAAGGAAACGCTCTCAAATGAGGAGTTTCGCAACCCCAAAAACTCCAGATGACATGTGCATTGCGATCCGTTGCTCGAGGCCTGTTTTGTGGTAAAGATCTGCAATGCGGGGCTAATGCGCGACAGTCGGCCCGAGCAATTCGACCAGATCGCTTCTGTCGCGTTCCCCATCTTCCTTCTCGCAATAACGCAGGAACAGTAAACACGGCTGTTGTCGATTGGAACTGGCGTCATCATTGAATCCCTACATGGTTATTCACGTTACCGCCGCATCAGTACTGATCAACTTTTCTGCAGGATCTCACGGGAAAGCTTCCTCCGTCCCCCTCAGGAGTTGACCTCGAGGAACCGCGACCAGCTATGGAACAACCAAAATGTACCAACTTCGTCAAGCCCAAACCAATAGAACCCGCAGAGAGACCATGGCCGCTCCTTGACAGTGGTCAAACGGTGCCAATGCCCTATGGAGAATTCCACAAAGAGACATTTGGAAAAGTCAAGTCAATAATGGCCGACTATGGCATGCTAAACGCCATCTTGATAAGATCCGAGGGCGTTATACGGAAGAGATGGACAAAGAAGACGCGTACTCAACGTAAAGCTATTCTTGAACGATCATGGCACACGCAAATGCCACACCAGCATCGCCCAGACCTTCGCGACTACTACAGAGTCCAAAGACGAGATTTCAGCGAGGCTTCCACTTCCACGATCAGAGAAGATGTATACAAATGGCCATATATCAATACAGAGGACCTCGTGACTCCAACACATGTTTTACAGCTTCTGAACTCTCGCGGACGGTATACACCCAACAATTTTGCCGAGATGGATTGGCAAAGCTCAGAGCTCGGTCGCAACATCAATGTTATCAAGGTGCGTCCGATATATTACGACCCAAATGACGAAGGCCAACACAAAGCTGTATTGGAAGACGAATCCAACGGCAAGGAACCCGAAGATGGGGAAGTTTCACGTAGTTCGGAAAATGAGACAGTACGCGAATGGCAAGATAAATACAAACCCAGCGAATGGGGTTACTATCTGATGATGCATCCTACTGATCTACAAGAATACGGGCTTCCGGTCAAGCTTCCGGTCGCTCTGGAATCTCAAAAACACGTGAGGCGCGCGAGCGAGGCTCTTATCGTCCTACAGATACAGCAGCCTCTGATGGCCTTCCTCGTCAAGATCTGCCTTGAGCTACTTCCCGACGTAGAAGGTGGTCTGGACGGGTTCAAGGCCTTCTTCCAAGCCCCCGAACAACCCGAGCCCCCCGAAATAAGAACGACAAAAGAGGATGGATGGGACTCGGCTTTCGCACTAGCCCAAGACATTCCATATACCGCCCCACAATGGGAAGACTTTCTCAAAATCATGTCCTCTATAGCGGCTAGAATACACGAGTGGAAGGACCATGCCTGGGCTATGCGCGATGATCCATCCTATTTCACTAATGCTGTTAGCGAGTTCTGTAAGTGCGAGGCGCCGTGAGGAGCATCGATTGAAGCACGCTGACCCGATGCATGTAGATGAACACAGCCCTACACATGTGTTGGACAGGAAGGGAAGGAAAAGCCCCCATCTTACTGATCCAGCCCTTCAAAAAGACTTTTGGCACATTACGATATACTCGATCATCATGGATTATTACGAGAATCTTGTCATGTGGCATGCTGCACAAGCTGCTCTACACAAGGTTGCTCGGCTGCTGTTGACACGGTTGGAGAAACAAGAAGGGCATGATGCATGGGTAGAGGCTGTCGCGGACTTGAAAGATTTACTTGATATGCGCCTTATCAAAAGCCTAGCTTCACGGTTGCCGAGTTGCTTCATTGGCTCACCACCGGTGCGCGGCATGTTCGTACGTGACCATGCAGTTCCAGAGGAATTACCCCTGCTCAGAGACCCGAGCTCTTTTGGGAAAGACTATTTGTTATGGCTGTGTTCCTTGCTTTGGTCTGAGGAAGGCCTTGGGGTTCCTCAAATTGTAGTCAGGGAAATGGCTCGAGTTATACAACAGGACAAGGACCAGAAGTACAGAATCACACCCTTGGTCGCACAGGTCAGTCATTACCCATGTAAGAAATGCGTATGAGATAGCCACTGACCTCGTACACGTTGATAGCTCGTGTCAGACCTAGCTATTTGTTTTGAACTACGAGCTCGCCTGCGCCTGGTGTGCCCACAAGCTTTCAAACCTGATGAGCAGTACTGTACCGTTGGAGCCGACCGCGACTATCACGAGATAGTCATGGAGGTTTCTGTGAAAGAACTAAACGTGATCTTAGACCCGGAATGCGGTCCAGAATACGATGCCAAACGCCGATATGACTTTCTCCTTCTTGGTGAGCTCGGGCATCCAAAGACAATGCCGTACCCTGTCGGCAAGCGAAGAACCAAAGAGAACGTAGAGATTATGCAGGCTACTGAACGACGGCTCGATGAGCTTTGGAGCAAGTTCGATGCTCACGTGCAGAAGTATTTGAAGAAAAAACACCTCGAGGCTCTTGAATCCCTAGCGCCGTCAAGAGGACAAATACAACGGACGCCAGACTGGATAGAACCGGCGAAACCTTCCAACAAAGCGAAGAAAGATGCTGCCCTGCAGGAATACATCACGCCTCTCATACCGGAGCAGCAGCCCGACCCTGTAGACCTTCCAATTCGGAGTGAGAAGCGCAAGACCAGGGGGATTGCGAATGATCCTTCCACTGAGCCTGTCGAAGTCGCAGCAGACTTGCAGCCAGTCGCTTCTGAGGGAACAAACACTTCACCTTCACCGCGATTCACCGTTGGGAAAAAGACACAGCACACATTCTCGACTATATTCTTCCAGCCGTCTGCAAGCTCGCATCCCGGTGAAATCCCGTGGACTGAATTCCTCTCAGCTATGAACACGATTGGCTTCTCACCCGAGAAAGTGTATGGCTCTGTATGGCGCTTCACACCGAGAGAGGGGGGTGTTATCAACGCAAAGCAGCCAATCAATTTCCACGAGCCGCATCCTGAGGGGAAATTAAGGTTTGAGGTGGCAAGGAATTACGGGAGGAGATTGACGAGGAACTATGGTATCGATGGTAGCAGCTTCATTATCGCGTAACTGGTCTCGGGGTTTTATAGAATTCATCACAATTCGCCACATCTGTTTGTGCATATTTCATTTGACAGTGATCTTCGCGGTTTCATGTCTACATTCACTCCATGCATGTTGACAAGAACGCAAGATGAGGTGCATTGAATGTATCATGATGTACGCATATTTTACCAATGACAATACTATGGGTGAGCCTGAACAACCTCAATGTACAAACAAACGTCAATCTGATGACCCTGCAGTGCTTGTATGCCTCAGGCTTGTCATTAACCGGTCGAGGGACCAGCGACATACACAGCCTTCTCTCCTTGCCTACGCGGTCCAGATACCGTCGCGCAATATTTCCTCGTTGTCATCTCCATGCCGTCATTCCATAGCAGACCAAGGTATTCAGCTAGCGTTTGACGGAAGCGTCCGTTCTCCAACCCGGGCCTGTCCAATCCGCAGAACACAATCGTTTCCAGATACACGTCCAGTAATGGTTTGCTGTAGTCTGGTTCCAGACCTCCAATCTGGCAATCGGAGCTGATACCCAACATTGCGTAGATGAGATCGCGTGGCTCAGAGGTTTCGAGTCCTCTCTGGCACGCCATTCTCAACCAAGTCACCAATGTGTTGGAGTCTATCGGCAACCGTTTTCTCGTCACAATCGCATTGGCAGCGCTCTGCTCGATAGCAGCGGATATTTCTCCAGCAACAAGGCTGTCGTCTCTTGTGATAAGGCCCAATATGTGATCGAACATTTCGTAAAGTATGTACTTGTCTCCTCCCCACATGATCAGAATTTGTCTAGCGAGGTATAGTTCCTGTTGAATCCAGACACGGTTCCAGTACGGTCTTAGACATAGCTGAAGAATCGGATCAATGTTGTCTTTTATCTCAGCGTACCATGTATTGGGCCCATCGTTCTGGTTGTTAATCACAGAAATGGCGCGATCGTAGCGAAATTCAGAATACCCGGGCCAGACCAACACACACATGGCCCCTCGGTATATTGTGGACATGAGTCGAACTTGGTGATTTCTCTCTTCCATACTGGCTTGGTTAATGCACAACGCATCAATCCATATCTCACGGCAGAAAGGATTCTCGTATTGCCAGCGTTGTCGCAGTGACAATAAAGCCTGAAAGAGGTTACGCCGGACAACCGTGAGGTGGCCGTTCAGGCGGATTTTGGGATCGTCATCGGCAGGCGGTCCCCACTCGTAGGATAGAGCGTGATATTTACCTTCCAGTATTCGTGTCTGTCGGACGTCACATTTGATGCTCTCGGAACCGTCATGATCGTACGGTCTTAGAACAAGGACTCGGATCATATCCGACGCCTGTAACGGCAGGTACTTGTAACTGCTACCGGCTTGTACCCATGTAAGCTTTTTTTCAGCTTTGCTGGAAGGTATATTTACGCTGATCTCGGCCTTGCGTCGAAGTTGTACTTTGCAGTGATGGGGCAGGCTCGTCCTCAGTGGAGGTTGATGCTTTTCGTGACCGTTTACGCAAAGCTGTGATAGCTCGGTTCTGAACGACATAACCAAGACCACCGAAAACCATGTCTTATCGCGATCTTCAGTAAACAGACTGAGAACAAGTACGTAGGTACTCTCGAGGCTGCGCGGCCAGGGATGAAAGTTGAAGATCGTGGGGTTTTGATATTTGAACGTGTTACAGCTACCTAGATCCTAGTATATGATTATTGAGAGCAGGTACAGTAAGAGCTTCGAAGAAAGAAAGTACACACGATGGGAGAGGCATCTTCAGCTGGGTGCAGGGCCAAGCCTCCGGAGGTTGTGGACTAACCGCATTGAGCGACACCAAGGCCTGGATCTTCCACCTGCAGGAACGGCATTCCTTCTGCCATCGGCTTCCGCGAATTCTCATCGGAAACACTTTCGCTCAAACCTGTCGGCCATGTATACCCATCCATCGACGATTTTCGGGATGGGTTGACTGCGTCCAATGCGAAAACACACTGCGTCGGAGCTGAGCGTTAGGCAACCGCGCCCTGTGATCAAGCCACCTCGTATCGCAGTTTGACGACCATCTCCCGATGCATTCAGGCGTCTTTGAGGCTCCGAAACTGTGCCACGCATACACGATTGAATAGTTGCCATGACGCAAACTGGAAAGTGCGACACGTGTCGGCAGCGCAAGGTTAAGGTAAGACGCGTTTCAATTTCTGCGATCATTTCGTCGCAAAGCATTGCAAGTCGTTGCGGAATGAATATGTTCTTACTAATGGCTACCTAGTGTGACGAAGTGCGACCCAAATGTAGCGCATGCAGGAAGAAAGACAGACCATGTGCCTACTCCTACGGCAAAGCCTCAGCATTCGTCGTGCAGGATCCCAGACAGTTGACCAAACATGGAAGATCCAAGACTGGCTCTGCCGTATATCCCTTGAACTCTCCTGACGAAGGCTCAAGCTCGTCATCAACAACCTCATTCGCAGCCGGCTCGTCCTCGTCAAATTCCTCAGACCTCTGCATCACTACCGAAAGGCACACCGAAGATCGCCAAGGTTGCTTTCAAACCCTGGCACCGCGTTCAAGATCTAGAATGCAGCCGTCGAAGATGAGAGAATACCGGCAGAATCTTGCGCTTCAAGTATATCTCCAGAAGCTACGAGAAGAGAGCCCTCTCGTACCATATCAGCCATCCTCGCCCGAGACGACCCTGATCTCCCGATACGTTGGCGTGCTCGGACCAGAGCCCGCTGGTAGGCAGCCTTTTGAGGTCTTAGGGACCTGGATACAGTCTATTCCCTCGCGCATCGGGTCGAACAAGATGCTTGATTTGGCCGTTCAGTTCTTCGTCGATAGTCACGCTACGTATCGAGATGATATGCACTCGAAGCGCAAGGTCGCGAGAGCTTCAAAGGCTAAAGCGCTCAAGGAATTGCAGCTCGCCGTGATGAACACTGATAACAAGGTCACGTACGACATCCTGTTGGCTACGAAATTACACTACGCTGCTGAGGTTAGTCAGCCTGTCAGACGTCGACGTGTTTTGCTGATCACATGCAGGCTCTTCTAGGGCTCGATACTATGTATTACGCGATTCATGCGTTCGGAATCGCCGAGCTGCTGAGGTCAGGTGCGGTGGCGGAAGTTGATGACGATCATTTCTGGAATTTGATCGACAATACCTATATCGACGATGTGAGTACTGGTCGGTCTTGGGAGTTCGCTGCTGATGTCGAAAGGTTCACGAGGCGATGATGTCGGGTCGGAAGTCAGTATACCACAACGACTATTACCTGTCTGCTACAATTCCACCTCCGATCGATACAAGAGATGTCATGCTGTCGCCATCACAGAGAGCGTCGATGGCCGTCATGCACGTTTTCATTCAGTGCCCTTACGCGGTAGCATTGATCCGAGAAGCCATTTCGAACCCCGAGGACACGATCGCGCTTGCAATCGCCATGTCATATTTGGAGGGTCTGATGCAAATCAACGTGTCGCAGCACGTAGCTGAGCTCATTGAAACGACCGTGTCTGTGGTACCGATTCCACCGTCACCGGACGTCGCCGACCTAATGCCCGACACCCTCGAGTTCAATTCGGTACAAGACTTCATACTTTGCACCAGAAGCTGGATGTTACAGTCGCTCCTCTGCGGTCTTGCGGATACACTTTATCGATACTTCCCAGCTGAGGCGGCGTTATCGCTACTCCCGTCGCCTCAGCAATTACGAATTATTGATGTGGATAGCGCACTCTGTCTCCAGAAGTCGCACAGATGGGCAGACTCTGTTTCCAAACACATTCCGCTTTTGACAATGCGCTTACACACTCCACTCCAGATGGCCATTGCCCCATGGCACCGCATGACCCGAGATCTTACTACTCAACGCTCACCATCCGCCTCGCCAGGCACCCCCTCGGACGTGGCGACGGAGGTCACACGCGCCAAGCGCATGCAAGCCTGGATAGTCAACGAAACCAACAAGATACACAAGAACTGGAACGTCGCCACCGTCGATGAAGAAATTCTTATCGAAGCTCTAGAAGCTTTATCCGGAGAGAAGATGCCAGATTGGCTACCAACACGCGTGCGATTCGTCCCCGAAGAAGGCGAAATGGCTCTACACATGGAATTCGAGAACAGAACAGGGACCTACTCCACCGGGAGAATCGATGTAAGCAAGGAGCCTCCGCGCAAATTGGCGATGCCGCCGCATCCTGGGGAAAAGGGACAAGAATGGCAGAGGAAGAATGTACATGTGGTCGAGCTACCGCTCAGAGGAGGGCGGAATGAAAGACCTGTAGATTTCTTACATAGTACAGGAAGGAACCTGTGTACGACTTCAGGATGGTGGCCTCAGTCACACGAAACATCACATGATAGCTAGGAGGTAGCCAAGTACAGTACAAACTTCATTCTCATCACCACTGGGTATCGTGACAGCTACATCGCTCTCCTTCTTCACTCCTCACAGACCTCCTCTCCTTATGTCTTCTGCAACCCCCTTCTCACCCCCTCGTCCCACCGTCCCCAAATCTGTCGTATGCCCCGACCGGCATCTCAGAATCCCTTGTGTCCTTCACCAGTATCACCATGGTACTCCTGCCACATGCCCGTGAGTTGCTGGGCGCCGCACTTTGCACACTTGAACTGGTGCTGGAACTGCGGGTACGGGCTCCGCGGGACGTTGTGCACGATGTTGGCGGCGCAGCAAGAGGGGTTGCAGCAGAAGTAGGTGTATGAGGAGGTTGGGGCTGGTGTGGTCATTGTTGTGGTTGTTGTGGAGGTGGTTGAAGGTGATTTGATGTGGTGGTGTGATGTGGCTTTGGGAGTTTGTGGTATTGTGGTGAGATTGTGGTGGTGGGTAGTTGTTGGAAAGGGAATAGAGGATTGGGCTTGGAAAGAGTGGTTTATATAGAAGGAGGGCGAGAGGCACAGCGATGGGAGTGTGTTGGTGAATGGTGAATTGACTGAGACATACTGGGAGTGCTGTTGAGGCTGTTGCGTCGAGGACGGCGTCACCGCTGATGAGCGTGTCTACTGGCATTGTTATCTATCATTCACCTCTTAATCCGTCTTCTTCAGTTCCTGCTTCACCTCCCTAAGCACCTCACACCCCTTCGTATCCTTGCTCCCACCGCGGCACGCAGGACAAGTCCGTCCATGCTGAATAAGGAAGAAGTGCAGCTTGAACTTCAGCTCCGGCGGGATCACCGCATCCAAGTGCAACTGCGTGTTCTCTCTACTCGCCTCCTTTGGCCTCCATCCCCATAAGCCAGCAATGCGATACACATGCGTGTCAACCGTGAACCTGTTTCTCTTCAAGCACCAGCCCATTACTACGAACGCAGATTTTGGGCCCACGTACTTGTAGCTCATGAGCTCTTTCATGGCATCTTCGTCGCTGGCTTCGAGTAGGTGGTCGAGATTCCAGCGTCCGTAGCGGCGCTTCACTTCCTCGAGGATGGACATGATGATCTTGGTCTTTCTGACGTGCAAGCCGCCGCAGCGAATAGTCTCTTGTAGTTTCTCCGATCCTCCATTATATATCTCCTCGTAAGCGAACACCGAGCCGTAGGTGTCTTTCATGCTGTCCATTGCGCGTTTCGCATTGTTCCAGCTCGTGGCTTGGCTGAGCACGGCGACGATGAGGGCGTCGGGGACGAATGGGATTGTCTCGGGTGTGTTGGTGTCTTCGAACTCCGCTTCTACGGCGTCGTTGTGCAATTTGTGAAGGATGTCGTAGGCTAGTTGGCACTCGCGGTTTGTGGGGTGGCCGAAGTCAGGGTAGGGCGTGGATGTCGCGTGGGCGGACCATGCTTTCCATTTCTTGTCGGCGCCGGCGTTGTCGCCGGCTGTGGGCTCCTCTGCTTTGGTATCGCTGGCCTGGTCCTTTGGCTTCTTCTTGTCTCCATCACTGCTTTGCGCAATAGCATCCCTTTTCGCGGAACGATTCGCTGCTCGGCTGTCGACGCGCTTGCTGAGCGTCTCTTCACCAGTCGACGAACCAGAGTGTCTTCTCTTCATCGCACTACTCGCGGTCTGCTGCGCAGTGCGCGTCGCCGCTCTCGTCGATCTTCTTAGAGCCATGCTGTAAATTAACATCTAAGAAATAATGCAGGTAGCAAGTGTGTCATACAATGCTGTAGACGCGCTTCTTCTTGGAAAAAGTCCGGCGGACGCGTTCGAGGTATATACTAATCAGCACGCTGACGTCTTCGTCAGTCGCGGCCCTAGGCCCTTGCATGAGGACGCGCTAATCGTCTGCATGATCGCGTCGGATTCCGCGGGCACTGAGATCTAGATTCGCGAGATGCAGTGCGGAGGCGCGGTAGCGCATCGAAGGTTCGGCGATGAACCCATCTCGGCGATAGACCCAGCATCCGGAGATAGACCCACACGCTAGTCCTGTCTTGTCAAACATTACTGACTGAGGAGCGATCGCTTTGGCAGAAGGGCATACGTCATGCTTAATTCTGTGCTATCGAATGTGAAACACAGCATATTTATATTATCTCGAGTTACCCACTTCTACACAACATAATCCTTATACCTCCTTACAAAATCATGCAAGTCTTGCGTCGAATCGCAAGGTGCAGGTTGCATATAACGACAGCTCCTACCTCCCAGCTTTGAGACCTTCAGGATGGTCTTGGTAAGCCACCAGTACTCCGCGGCGTGCTTCTCAAACCCCAGATCAGGCAAGCAATGTCCTTCGCCATCTCGGCTCACTACATCCCAGAGCGCCTTCCATCGGTCGGTGGCGCGAAGCATCGGCTCTATGTTCATAGAAGTGAGGAAATTCATTCCGGATGTCATGACGATAGATAGCAGTGCTGTGAGAGTCAGCGGGTTCACCATAAGATGGGTGATGTGAGAACGGACCGCAGATGAGTATCAGCATATGCGGTGGTGAGACGGCTTCCCCGGGCTCATCGGCGCGCTGTGCAACAGGAGGAAAAAGGGCGCGTGACATGAGTTCGGGTAATGTTTCGACTCGTGGTCGCGGGTGCTGATGCGATGCAAGACGCGCGAAGTCGGCGGCCGACTCAGCTCTGAACAAACTCTCCTCGCAGGGGAGATCACCTATCGCCTCACAGATGGCAACCTGTGGGGTATTGTTGAAGAATACAGAGAGCGTGCTGTCGAAGAGGCAGGTCCACATGCCCAATCTGCGAGGTTTGTTAGTGGCTTCATGTACATAAAGTGTACGGGGTCATAGTACCTTGATCGCATCTCATCGTTGATGAACGCCTGCCAGTCATGTTCATCCTGACTGGGGATAATGTGACGCTGTTTGTGCGCAAACAAGCCTGAAGCTCGCACAGCAGCGACAAGCGATGGAATGCGCTGGAGGCGGATTCGCCGTCTTGTGACGATGTCGTTGCTGTTGTTTAGAAACACCAAGAATAATAGACCTGCTTGCAATAACTGAAGATGCACATCGTCGACCCACGCCGAATGATCAACTTGCGATGTCTGTTGTAACACCAGTTGATCGAAAACGTATGCCTCCGCAACGTGTGAGAACCGCCGTAAGCCGATGGAGGTATCAGACTCCAGAGTCGGCAGCGACCCAAACAAAACGAGCGCGAGTAAAAGCGGGAAAGAAACCGTCTGTATATCGAACGTCGGCTTATGCAGGATAGGAAACGAGTAGTGAAAGTAGCGGAAGAAAGCCCAAACAAAGTGCCGCACATTGCCGACTGTGAAGACGGTTTCCGCAAGTTGACAGTCAAATGTTGCATCAACTGCATCACCACGTTCCAGCATCGAGCTGTGCTTGGCAGACAGCTGCTGTAGCATCTCCCTTACGCGTACTTCGAAAGCGTACGCATCTTCCAGTTCAGGTGTCAGACCATCGCTTATGATCGGAGACGCGTAGTCGACTTCTCGTCCAGATACCACGAACGGAAAGCTGAAGAAGACAGAAGGTAAATCTGCGAACTCAAAAAACGACTGGTCATGCGTCATATCTTGATCGTGAGCGTCTGGCTGAACGTGCGCTTCGCCATCTGCACCATCGAGCTCAGCAGCCTCAGCGGCGATGGCAGCGGACGGGCGGTAACCCGAGGGATTCGTAAAGTTGAGGAGGAAGTCGATGGAGATGCCCACGCGCTGCCTGTCGGTACTGGTCTCAGTACCATCTTGGCTGCTTCCGACAGATGCAGTAGCACCTGCAGATACGCCGTCCAACCGCTTGTACGTACACGCTGCGCCACCGTCCCGACAACGCACACATGGCATTTTGGTATCGCACGACAGCTTGCGCTGTGAACATCTGTCGCAGGAGTTTCGCTTCCTGCCGCGCCTCATCGTGGGTAGACTTACGTCATCGCCGGAAGTCGAAGAGCAGTTTGTCAGATGGCGTCGAGCGAGGTCTCTGTCCTCTTTATCAGCTCCATGCAACACGCACATCCATCTAGAGAAAAACTCACCGTCGCGTAAACTGCGCATGGCATGTTGGACATGTCAAGTCTTGCCTGCCGAAATCTGTCTATTGTGAGCTGCGACTAATTGATTATGCAAGATGCTGCTCACGTGACGCTTCATGGCGGCGAAGATGGCTGTTGGTGGAATAGACCTTGTCGCATACCGCGCATTGATGCTTCGTGCGGATTGCGGGAGGCATGTAGGTGGCGTATGCATCTCGCACATGAACCCACGGGAAGGAGTCGGGAGGGAGTGGGTTTTATCCCGTGTGGTGGTCGTGGATCTAATCTGCTAGCGTCCGCCCGATCCCGCTGCAGTGGATCGACGTCATCTGCTTCTGGGCTTCGTGTTCGGAGTCTTTCTTCGTGTAAGGAACTTTGGGTGTGTGGGTTGGTAGGTTGGTAAGTCGATAATGGTGAGCTGCTAGAATTGTTCGCTCCTCCCGGCGTCTTATACCGCAACGAGCGAGAACAGACTTTAAACAATATATTATTAGGATCTCATCGGTCTCCGCGGTCTCCGGAAAAATTGCCGAAATCCGCATTATCAGACAAGGCTCTCTGGCCAACGTAGCTCTGTATCCAGGTATCTCATAGCATCAATAAAACCCCTTCCTAGCCGTCCCCTTCTTCGTCCTATTCTCCCCCCAAATGCAACAAACACTCAAGCTCTCACACCACCCTTGCACCATCGTGCTCTCTAGTTCCTTCTCCACGGCAAACACCTCCGACCCATCCCCTTCCCTACTTGGCCCCACACCCAGATGTACCGCCTCCTTGTCCTGCTTCTTCAAATCCGCATTCCAGGCCTTGATTTGCTTCTGCGTAGCTTTCTTGTACACGCGGATGGGTGTGTGGGCGTTGAGGTACGCGGTGAAGTCTTCGATGACGATGGGGTCGTACATGAGGATCTTTTCGTGCCAGGTAGGCTTGCTGGGGTCGGTGGTTGGAGGCAAAGACCGGATGTGACTTGTTATCTGAGCAAAGACCTGGGCTTTGATGTTCGGCCATTCGAGAAGCGGGGTAGGTATGCGGTGGATGGGTGCTAGACTTTGATCGGCCGCTAAGGCTTTCGCTTTCGCCGATTTGCTGGGTGAGGTTGTGGGAGATAGTGTAATTAGAGACAGAGGTTGCGAGTTGGCATGTTTAGTTGTTCGGGGCGGCGTGGGGGAGAGAAGCTGCAGGGCTTCGTCTTCGGAGTCGAGGATCTCGTCTATGTCGATGAAGCGACCTGAGCCTGTGGGAGGGGTCGATGGCATCTTAGTACTGGTCTTTGACTTCGCGCGGGGCTTCAGAATTGACGTCGATGACGCGGAGACTGATGTAGGTATTGCAGAATGCGATTTCGTCGGCCTTCCGCGCTTCTTGGGAGAGCCGTCCATGGGCGTTGGTGCTGAGGCTGGAGGTTTGAAGATCGAGACTGGCGATTTCCGCATCTGCGCAGAAGGCGGAAAGTCAAAGTCGTCGATGTCAACAAAGCTATCTGGTGAGACAGGTTTCTGACCGGAAGGTGGAGGCTCTTGCATGAAGTCGTCAATGTCCCTGAAGCCCGTATCTTTCATGTGGTCATCATCATTGCGAAGCTTCGTCATTGGGGTGGCGCGTGAAATGCTGGGAGGAGGCATTGGTGGATCAGAAGATATGGCAATTGGTGGCGGCGGGTCCGGCGGTATATCGTCAATATCTATGAAGTCAGATTGATCATCGCCTTGCTCATCAGGCGCATCGGTAGTGCCATCCATGAGTAATGGGATGTCTTCCGTTCGATCGGGCTCGGGTATATAAACGTCCTTCAAGTGCTCTAGCATACCGCCCTCGTCGTCGCGGGAACTCGCAGCCCAAAGTCCGCGCTTGCCTTCCACCCTGCCGAGCCGTGACCATCGCGGCGGCGCGCCATACGCAACATTGTCGACGTCCTGCTCAGACTCCTTCAGCGCATACTGTAGTTGACGCACCATTGTCGGCGACTCTTCAAGCACAAGCTGACTTGATGTTCCGAACAAGACGTCTTGCTGCTGTAGACGCGACATTGCAGATGAAGGACTGAGCAACTTCTCCGCGTTAGGCTTGGGCTTGGCGGCTGCTTTCGAAGATGCTTTCTTCGACCTCGGCTTGGGATCTGCTTTCTCTGTGCCTGACTTTGAGCTGTTACGCCTGCGTACTGGCTTCTTCGGTGCTGCATCGCCGTCCGCGGCCGATGCATCGTTCAGCGGCACCTTTGTTGTAGTTGTCGAAGCTCGGGATTCGAAGAAGTTGCTAGTCGCATCGTCTGGGACTGGTTGTGCATCCTTCAAAGCATACTGCTCTGTAACGAGGTCGGTGATGGTGCGCGGTTTCTTCTTCGGTGCTTTGCCTTTCTCGGGAGACGAGTCTCTGGAGTTGGTGTTATTGTTGGGTATCTCGACAAGCTCGATTCTCCGCCGCTTCGTCGCTGCCACGGCCCCTGTTGCGTTGTTCGATTTTGCAGCGGTCTGCGCAGATGGCGATTGTGCGTAGGCGAAGTTGGAGAGGAGGTTTGTGAAGGAGCCATTAGCGTTCTGCGATAAGGTCTTGTTCTCCTTTCCGGTCGAGTCGGTGAACGGCGATGCGATTGTGGTATCGGGTGGCGGCGTCCAGTCTCTCCTCCTTACAACAGCCTCCTCCAACTCCAAACCTTGTGCGATGGGATCTGGCTGTCGCTGCTTGGGTGCAGCCTTCTTCTTCGGCTTCGGGCTGTCTGGCACTTCCCAGATCGATTGAGGCTTGGCTTGAGTGTCGTGGTCCTCTACAGAAGGCCGTGTTGCCGACTCCTGGCCGCCGTCTGCTCCACCTCCTAAATGCGCAGACACAAGCGACGCATCTCCCTGCTTGCCCTTCCCCGCCCCTGCTTTCGCCTTTGTGACCCTCGGTTTCTTTGGCTTTGGCGCAGGTTCTGTCCCATCTTCCACAGTCTTGACCTTCTTCGCGCGAGGCTTACGGGGCTTGCCAGACTTGGTCAGCTTCGGCGCATCCGCAGCTGGTGCCGCAGGGTCACCCGGAGATTCTGTCGCATCATCGTCGAAAAAGGGAGACTTTGTAGGCCGCTGCGGCGGGCGTCCGAGTTCGTCGTCGGAGTCAAGGATCTCTCTGTCTGACTTGGGTTTCGCTTTGCGCGCTCGAGGCTTTGGTTTGGGCTTCTCGGAGCCGTCTGCAGCGTTAGTAGTAGCTGTAGCCTTCTTCGTAGTCCGCTTCTTGGGTTTCTCCGCAGCCAAAGGGGGCTCTATGGTATCCTGTGAAGCCCGCCGTGGTTGCGCTTGTTGTATCGCATCGAAGTCGTCGTCGAGGCGGCTTGTGAAGTGCTCGGAGCGTATGAGGCTGCCCACGGTGGCGAACCCTCTGACAGCTCCCTCGGGGATGGGAGCAGCTCGTGCATTGCTCTTGGACGCGCCGACAGTCGGTCTGAGGGGGCTCGCAGGAGGGGAGAATGCGAGAGGGGAGGATGCAAGCATGGCGACGCGACGGGAGGGGGCATCATGTAGCGGGGAAGCGGCCGGCGGACTCGAGGATAGCACCACGACGTCGTACATGGTATTGCCTGCCATTCTGAGGCGAGGAAGGGGCCTCGGGGCAGCCAGTACGGGCAGACGGAGAGGAGCAATCCATAGACTCGGCCTGCGTAGTTGGAGAGGGTGTGGTGTAGCGTGGCGCTGGTTGGTGAAGCCGAACAATGCACGGTCTTTGGGTCAACTGAAGTTCATTGCTGCAACACCAAAGTCTCCATCACCAAATTCCCAGCCATGCCCCTCCACCACCGTAGCTCCCACATCAACCCCCTGCGACCGAGCTGCATTTCGTTGAGAAGCTCTACAAGTACTCGCAGAACATCATCATCGACTTGAATGACTGCCCCCGGCCGCATACAGCGCGGAATCCGCCTCCGCGGAAGTCTTCCAAAACCCATCGTAGCCTCCGGCCATCCCCCACCCTCGACAGCAACATGGAGCAGACTCGGAGCTTCAGAATACCTCCTCCATCCCGCTCAGTAAGCCTGCGCGCTTGTCGCAGCTTCTGGCGTTGCGAGTGAGGTTCAGGACAGCCGGGAGCCGTCGCTGCGAACCTCACCCGCCGAACGAAGGACTTTGGCATCCTTCTGCGAGCCGCACACAGCGAGAGGAGCTCCCGAAAGACTGCAGTAAGTGCCTCTCGTCTTTGCTGTCGACGTCCTTGACCTTCGCTGCCCCTCCCTGAACCTGCCTCCTCCGCCGCTACCCCGCCTCGAAGCCACACACATCACCCAGCAAGGGCAAGAGAACGTGCAGAGACATTGCTGATGTTTTGGCTTACAGACAATAAGCTGCTGCTGTAGCCTCGCATCGGCAGCGACATCCTCCTTGGGTTGACTTCAGGGCTGCCTCCGACACACCTCCGCCCTCACCTCCGCCAACAACCCTCAGCGACCAGCATTGCTGAAGCACTGCGCAAGAGGCGAAGCACAAACCCCCATCGCTGGCCCAAGGCCGGCAACTACCACAACGATAGTCCATCTCGCTGTCGATGTCCTGGCGGCATGGCGCTGAACCATTCTCACATGAGAGGCAGTAGCTTGGCCATGTCGACACCCTCGCGGAGTGCCTGGTGAGAGCCGTCAAGCTTGACATTCGAACCCGACCATCGATGCCTCACCTAGTACGTTCCTTCGGACCGGTACTTATGGCGGCCACCCTTGACGCTCTCGTGACCCTCGCATGCCGAAGACGAAAAGACTCGACGCTGTCACTCACTCGAAAGTAGAGCGACTCGGATCGGAGGAAGGGTCTCGGCCTACAACATACTGTGCGGGGCGCTTGGGCAAGCGCGAGGAACCCATGGAGAGGATACATACCAGCAAGAGACGGAAACTATGTGCATGCCACCGGAGCGCCCAAAGGTTCATTGCTCATCGGCGCAGGCGCGGGTCAAGCCCGCAGCGCTGGCTCGATCTCGCTGTCGATGGAGCATGTGGTGTACCATACTCAGCCTCCATGGCTAGTGTGTCGAGCAGGCTTGACTAGGCCGTATGGTATGGCGGTTGACGTGCAGTCTACCGGAGCAATGACCGACAGGGCTGTACAGTATTGCATCGTGACTTCGCCAGCGAAATACTAACTGCAGGGTATCGCCAGCGAGACATCCGACAGCGAGATACCGGCGCGGAGCCATCGACAGTGAGACCTGGACAGCGACAAATCGACTACGGAATCGTTAGCCTTGTGAAAGAGCATATCAGAGCTCTCGACTTACCATCTGGAATCTGCCATGGAAGCCGCATCTTCACGTACCAGATGCTCATCAGCTTCGCATCTGCGAGAATCAGCTAAGCATTAGCATCACCAGCACCGTCGACGTCGGCTGTTGCCGTCGCAGCCCGAATCGACATCACGCAAAGAAAAAGAAGCAGAAGACTCTTTTAAACTTTATTAATTCCTGGAAGACGTCAGCATTGTTTCACTCTGGGATGTTATAGGCTGGAGACTCACTATCTATTCATTCCGCATTACGAATCCAACTATCGAACGATTCCAAATGGTAGAAGTCGGAGATGAACCCATTGCGCTTCATGCGAGATCGAGCCAAAGCACCTGTTCTCTGCGCAGACCTCGAAGGCAACGCCCTTGCCGACGGTAGCACGACCAACGCATGTCTTCTTGAGGAGCCCATCGGGGAGTACGTTTGGGTCGGCCAGTGTTGCTGGGATGAGAAGGCAGAGATAGTTCAGCAGCTTGACTGCGACATATACCCAGTTCCTGTCTTCCATGGCACTCGCGTAGATGATGTCGACCGTGTACTTCAGCTTGGCTGGGTCCGCGTCGATATTGGCGGTCACCTCGCCGTCTCAAGACCGTCGCACCACGAGAGTCCTTCTCGGCGCCCTCGTAGCGTCGAATATCCAACTTGTTGTTGCAGTCCTCGCGGTTCGCGTAGACTTGATGGCATAGTCGACTTCGGGGTAGGGGTTGAGCGTTTGTGGTGTGCATAAGGCATGAGCGCGCCTTACCACGAATGCTATCTTGTCCTGGAGCTTGGGGCCATGAGAGAATCCTACTTCGACCAGAAGGCATGTGCACTGTAAAGGCAGGGCAGCTGACGCGTCTGCCTCCGACGCAGTGCTCCCACACTTCAAGGTCGCTGGCTTCTTTGAAGCGGGCCTCGACCGCGATGATCGCGGCATTCACAAAGAGGTTCGGCAGTGGTGAAGAGGATGATGCAGGACGAACGAACGCAGTCCTCGCATATGTTGGCGATCCAATCAGATTGCGGAGATTGTCTCGAGTGGCGCGACGACTATTGCCGAGAAGTTCAAAACTCTGGAAGTACTTAGGCAGGGCGGCTGACGCGCCTGCCTCCGACGCAGTGCCCCCAGACTTCAAGATCGCCATATCTTAGTCGATTCGGTGAAGTTGGCTAGGACGATCGAGATGCCGTGGACAATGAGACCCCAACTGCAAAGTAGGCAGCTCCAGAAGTAAAGGCTGCGACGTGTGGCTCTGTACAGCAGGCGGATGTTGAGCTCGATGCAGATAAACCACGCGATTCCCAGAAAGGCTGATGCGGCCATGGACGATGGTCGGTCGGCAAGTTCGGATGCCTTGGGGTCACTGGGGTCTGTCTAACTCGATGCAGATGAATCATAAGGCCACAACAGAAAAGGTCCATCAACAAAAAAGGTCCATCTGTTGAAGAGGCGGCTTATCGACGACTTCACCCATGCTGTTGCAGGGCGGCCCATAGCTGGTGTTGCACCGGGACTTCGGCGACTTGCTGCGCGCGCAGCAGTGCATCCGGGGACATCCATGTACGTGAGTTGCGGTAACTACCCGCACCACCTCCGTCATTGGCGTCATGGGCGCCTCGGACTCATCGCTGCTGGTAGTCCACAGCGATGAGTCCGAGTCTGCTCGGGCTGCGACTGTGCCCGGGAGGGCTGTCAAGCTCTGCGCGCTGTGAAGCGAGCACAAGGCTCTCAGGCCGGAGCCTATTCGCGTCGTTTGCCATCGTGTGGGAATCACGATGCTCGAAGGAGAGCTGTCAAGCTCCACCCGCTGCGAACTGAGCACAAGGCTCGCAGGCCGGAGACACCGACTCCTTGACCTTCTTGGGCGCAATGTTGGGCCCGTTGATGATCATGGGAACACGCGCGCTGTTCTCATACCAGCTCAGAAATAGGAACAGCTGCTTGTACGTCTCTCCTCTCTTCTTTCCATCGATCAGTAGCTGATCGTTGTGCTCTCCGCTGGAGTTACCAACGAAGAGATGGGCAAATGATGATCAGAAAAGGGGTGTGAGTATAAGTTCCAGCGCTGGGCTTGGGCACCAGCCCTACTCCTGGATACGGCTCTGGAGACCGCCATCCAGGCATGCATGTTGACCGTGATGTTTTGGTCAAAATCGGTTTGCACTGATAGTCTCCCACTCTTGCTCCTACTCCTGCCATATTGGGATATGGAAATCGATTTCGACCCTTGGGTTTGACCGACTCGGTCATCGTGTTATTGCAGACGTAGGCAGTTTCGAACGCCGCTCGACCCGTCTATGGCCGCTTTCAGTCTCGCTGAAGAATCGAAATGGTCGCCGATGATTAAAGTGCGTAAAGTCCAAGTGGCTCCGTGGAAGAAGATGCCCATCGATGGTGTTGCGCCGGGACTTCGGCGACTTACAGCGCATGGCTGGAAGCACATAACCTGGCCCACAGACGGAATGCGCCGGGACTTCGGCGACTTAGTGGTGGGTGAGATTGGCAGCGGCCACGTCTGGGAGAAGTTGTAGGTTTGTCTGTTCGGGTCGAAGGAAGGGTCAAAGGCACCGTCCACGCCGTAGATGGCGAATGGCTGAGTCCAGACGAACGTACATTCCATCTGGAGAGGAAGGAGCGGAAGAGTGATGTTTGTGTACGACCTTGGTGCCCATAGATGGCGATGCGCCGGGACTTTGGCGACTTGTGCCCATGGATGGCGATGCGCCGGGACTTCGACGACTTGTGCCCATCGACGGCAATGCGCCGGGACTTCGGCGACTTGGGTGCTGATGCTGGTGATGCGAGTGCTGCTGCTGCTGCTGCTGCTGGCTGCCATCGTGGTGCTGCTGTTGCTGTGTCATGCTGCCGGGTGAGATTGGTAGCGGCCACGAGATTGCGAGCGGCCACGTCTGGGAGAACTACAGCATCCTGCCTTCTCAGCAATCTCGTGGCCGCAGCCATATTTGTGTACGACCTTGGTGCACATGTTGGCGGGGGTCGGCGAATGGCTTTTTCGCAGCGCATTCGAACGCTGGCCTATGGACGAGGTGCGCTAGGACTTCAGCGACTTAAGGACTTCGATGACTGACAGCGCATGGCCTAGGGCACATAACGCTGGCCTATGGACGAGGTGCGCCAGGACTTCGGCGACTTACTGTGTCGATGTCCGATGTGCGCGCCCGCGGCGAGTAGCGGCAGCGCCAGCGCAACAATGGCGTTGACGTGCATCGTGAGTGGTCTTGATGATGGTCTCGGTGACCTGTTCGATGACTTCTGGAGCGATTAGCATGACCCGAAGATCTTGAAGATTGGTTGGACTTACTGAACATGAACGCCGCCGGGCGCCATCATTTCGCTGTGCCGAACGCCGAATACCGCGGCTGGCGGCAGTGGAGATATGACGATCGGATTATTGTCGTCTTGAAAACTCCTTGCGCCCCCAGTGATAGCTGGCGACTATCACCAGAGGCGACTTCCTCCGTGTCGACGGACAGGACCTGGTTGATAACGGAAGCTATTGGCCCGCTTGCTAGCAACGCTAGCAAGGCGTGTATGTTCGCTGTTGTGCCTGAGCACTCATACGTTAGCACGGCGTTGCACAAGCAGGTCTACCATGGACGGCATCGGGACTTCGACTTACCAGCTGAGAAAAACAATTTGCAAGACGTGCCGGGCTGAACACCTGGCCTGTGCGAATATTTTGTAAGGACGAGAAGTGAGTGTGGTGGTCGGCGTTCGTCCGTACAGGCCCAGATGTCCAGCCGGCAGTGACAATCCCGGGATGAAGTCTTGCCTAGCGATGTGGTCAGCAATGGTCACAAGAGGTAGACGGGGTAATACTTACTGCCCTGGCCAAGGGAGGCAGTTTGTGAGAGGTGCCGGGCTGAACACCTGGCCTATACGAACCTTCTGTAAGGACGAGAAGTGAGTGTGGTGGTCGGCGTACGTCCGTACAGGCTCAGGTGTTCAGCCAGTGGCGACAATCCTGGAATGAAGTCTTGACTAGCGATGTTGTCAGCAATGGTCAGGCATAGCCATCCGCAGCTGGTATAGCGGTGGCAGAGGGGCTGAGGAGCTGCATCGGTCGACACCAGGCCGGCGAAGGCGGCGGTGTCGACAGCGAGCAATCAGGAGCGGAGTCAGTACATACCGCGATGCCTTGGGTGCGTCGAGCACCAGAGGAGGTCGCCTCCTCGTCGCCGAAGCGGGAACGAAAGCGATGTCCGACCCAGAGTCGTCGTCCTACCCCGCGGCAAGCTCGAAAGCATCGCCGATGTGGTGTCAGGAGTTGTGCGAGGATGACACGAGGAGATCAAGAGGATGAAGAAGGGGAAGCACAGCAAGAATTGCGGCATTGGGGAGTGTGATAAGTCGGTGGTGGGGTGGTGGAAGACGGTCAACAAGTCTCACCTTGAGGCGAACTCACCCGCTACCTGCGCACGGGCCACAACAAATGAGAGACGGCCTCGCAGAAGGAGCGCGATAGGAAGGAGAAGGAGGCGCCGTCGACGGTCACCGTCGTTAGGGGCTTCTTCTCAAGCAGATTGTCAAGATTGGCCTCAGACGGTCGCACAAGGCGATGCAGTGCTGAGTTTGCTATGGCAAACATTCTGAGGACGTCCGGCTGGCGACAGCAAGGTCTCAAGGCCCAGCTTTGTCTGCCCTGGAAGCACACGCAGCTGCTGCAGTGCAGCTTGACGAGACGGCGGCTGCAATGCAGTACAAGCTGTGTGCATGGAGAAAGTGATATGACCGCGCGCAAGCCACTGCACCCGCGCTCCTGATGTTCAAGACGGGGCGGTCTCCAACTCCGCAATTGCTCTAAGTCCGTCCAAGCAACTTGTGTGTGACGAGATGGCGGAGCAACGACAACATTTGCATTTGCTGGAAAGTGGAATCTCCAGTCCCTTTCGCAGACTTGCACATGACTGAAGACGTGCATGCCTTCAAAGACGTTCTGCTATTACTGGACTGTCGCCAAAAAGCCTCATCATCGAGCACCTGAAGATTGCAACCCATAAGCAAGAACAACAGAACCACGACAGCGAGGCATGTTTGGCAAAGTAGGCGTAATCACTGGGCATGGTCACTGGCTTGTTCACGATGTCGTTTTGCACTTCCAAGATTCAGCTATCTGGCCAAGCCTATCATGCTATCTTGAGAGTCTGCGAGGTCGGGAGACATGCATATGATTCGATGTGAAGTTTGTCCGGCATCATCCTGATGCTACGGTTTTCCCCAGCTCGAGACACTGTATATGGGATGCTTGAGCTCACAGCCATTTTGATCGATCGACTCTAGAAGTCTTTGTTCCATGCTAACTGAAGATATGACTAACGCCCCAGCTCATGCTTCTCCAAGCTTGACGATATGCCGCGAGTCGCTGCTCTTCCGACCGCATGACCCCCTATGACTACCAGGTCTACGTCTGTGATGCTTCATTCTTCTCCTTCTCGGCCCCTTGATCTGCTTCTCAGCATGCCAAAGTATGACCCCTCGATTCTTCGACTGTCTTCTCCGATTCTGTTATATTCATCAATCCCTCATATCCTCGCGGTATCTCCTTATACCTTCGACTGTGCTCAGTCTCCCAGCGCCCGGTTTATTCCCTCTTCACCCGTATCCACCTTCCAGCACATCCAGTTCTTCTGCCCTTTGCGAGGCCGGTCGCCAATGGCGCCGTGTATTCCACTTCTGCTTTGCTCTCCTAGCACACCCCTACCCACCATCCCCAAGTCTCCCATCCTCTCTCCTATCCGAACCCCTCCGTCGCAGCCCACCAACCTTCCACGCTCTTCTGCTCTCCACTCTACACATCATCACCCCTCATAGTTATGTCCTGGCCCCACACTCCCCCAGCCGATTCCGAAAAGTGTTCAGACACTCGCCTTACCTCCCTTCACAAGCTTCAGCACCAGAAGTCTTGTTGCCGCATAGCCGCACCTTCCTACTCCTCGCTGAGGCCCTGGGATTGCTCGTGTGCTATGGGGCGGGGTTGTTTGGAATTGCTGTGTCCGCGCCGTGTAGGTTTTGACTTTGCGGAGTTGGGGTGGCGGGTCGAGGGGCGGTGACGTGTGGTTTGGTAGGTGGGAGGGATTGGGAGGTAGGAGGGACGTGGTGGTCGCGGCGAGGATGTAAAGAGTGTGGTGGGATGGCTTCGTCTCGACGTGAGCTGCGGCTCTTCGTGGCTTCCTGGCTATGTCAGTTGTACTCTTTCGCAGACCCCTCCCTTCTCCCCCTCCAACGGCCTTTGCCCAGCTCTGACGCTTACCTCCTTTGTCGTCATCGTCGTCGTTCTTGACGCATGCCATCCTGCTCGCTCATACCCTTTCTCGCTCATAGCCCTGTCACCAACCTCCACCCTTCTCCCTTTATCCTTCCCTCATTCCCAGACTCGTATCTGCACTTCTCCCGCTTCATCCTTCTTCGACGTGACCATTTGCCCTGTGATACGAACCCGCTTGTAGACGTGATCCTTATGTTTGTCGAAGGCGAGCGTAGCCCTTGGATCTCGCTCCTCATCCCAATGCCGTCAAGACCGTATAGATTGTACCTCGCTCGACCATGGTGCCACCCTCGTAGCTCAAGTAGGTTCGCATCGATCGTTCGGGTTCGTAAAGGGCGCGCTCGTGAGGCAGTACTCGGGCGTCTCGTCGATGTGGAATGCTGGCCTGAGGGCTCGGCCAGCGAAATGCAGGCGGCGCGTCGGCCTACGGTCTCGCGCATCCGCAGTGACTATCTGGCTAGGTACTTGATGTCAGTGAAAGTCTGCACAAGGTCGTGCGGCCTTGTTGCTTACCAACTTGTGCCTGATGGCCTGGAGCGACGGGAGACGGCCAGCGCGCCGTCTACCACCGTACTGCGAAGCGACCAGACTACCTCGCGTATGGTTCCTCTAGTGTTCAGAAAGCCCATGCCAAGCCTCATTGATCAATTCGGTGTTGTAGGGCCTTCGTGAGACCCTGTCTTCCCAAAGGTGGGTTTGCGCGACGGCGCATAACTCCACAGCATCTGATTCCATTGCATTTCTGAAAAGCGGGATCGAATCGTAATCGACTTGGGTATACAATGACTATACGACTGGTCGGAATGTGAAGTTGTGGTTGGCGTCATGTCCTGCCCTTGGCCCAAAGATATGCGACGGCGTGTAGCTCCACCATCACGACTCCAATTTCCTTTTGGAAAAGCGCAAACTGTCCCCCATGAAGCCTTTCATACGACGGGTATGCGATTCGTCGTATCGTAATGTGGTGGTGGTTGCCATGTCCCGCCATGTCCGCTGCTGCATACGCGACGTGAACTTTTAGGCGCAACGTTCCTTTGCAATGACGATGCGACTCGCCTGACGTTTTTGCATGTCTGCACCTTCAATCTGAGTCTACTCAGTGCTGATTGAAAGGTATGGTAGCTCGTGGCGGGCGCCAGGCGTGTCGACGGCTTTTCGTTGGCGGGGAAAACGCATCGTCGGGAAGCGCGACGGCGACGGCGTTGCGTAGAGTCGCACACCCATTGCGATGGGAAGCGAACAAAGTCTTGTGATTTGATGCGAGGCGGAACGCCCAGGTTGACATGGAACGTAGTTTGTGTAGAAGGGCGGTGTTGAGCATCCTAGCGTGGATGTAGCGACTCACCCAACTTCAGCTGGCCTGTGTCTTCACTAAGCAGAACACCAAAACCTACTATTCGTACGTGCAACCAACTTCGCTGAGGAGGATACGTACAAGCTACCCACGACAGAACTCCGGCAGTCCAGTGTGCTTGCCACCTACAGCATGAAGTCATGGGTCGCTGCAACTTCTGGCAGAAGGCCAGGACTGGTACATTAGCATAAGAAGTGGGATGTTGCATAGTTCTATCTACGCGTACAACCCCTAGCCACATCAACGCATACTCAATCAGCTCATCTTAGTCTTATGACTTTGCCCACTCCCGTTGTAATTGGACCTGTCAGGATCCATGTTTCCTGATATGGCAGACAATAGCCTGAGTGAGAGGGAGTTAGAGATGCGGACTCGTAGTGAGCGTGAGTATTACAGGGCCTATTCAGGATTTCGAGGGGAATCCGACTGTCTACTGCGGACAATAGCAGCTGTTCGAGCTCACATCTTGCCGCGCCTCAAAGCTGAACCTTGACCAACATCGTTTTTGGCATCATAACACTTATCCAACTACCCATCAAACACCACGATGGCTATCGTTTCGAATCTCTCGCCCACGAGCACCTTCCTCTTCAGCGGCACCCGTTGTCGAACCTGCGCGCAAGTCATTCCCGACGACAGAACGGGCTTTTGTGCAGCCCACGACGAACGAGCCAGCAGTTACGAGGCGATCCTCGGTCGGTGGTGCTGTGAGCTCCAGCAGAAACTCGAGCACAAGCAACGAAAGAGGTGGGTTGCCCAGGGCAAGCCTCTACCCTCACTGGGTGGAGAGACGACGGCGTCTGAGGATGCCCTTTGGCAGAGGGCAAATCTGTTAGCGCTATGGTGTGAGATGAGCCTGGTGGAGTTGGAAGCCGATCTGGAATTTGGGCTCCAAAAGCACGACTGGATCGCGAATATTGAAGAGCTCAAATACGACATGGGCGAGCAAGTGAGAAACCTCCTCCACTGCGCTTTCAAGATCACCCTGGAGAACAAGAAGACCTTTGTGTTCGATCCAACTGGGATCCAGTTTGGCCCTGAATGGGCGGTTCTCACTCCCTGGGATGATTATGTCTTGGATAGAGAGACGGAACTCACTATTCAAGACCAAGTCCGCTTGCAGCGACAGACCGGGGAGATGCTGCATCAAGTTGTACGCCCATTGGGCCGGAACGCCGACTGGCAGATCTTTGAGGAATGGCAAGGCCAATACTAACTCGCTCCCGGGCAATGTAAGTTCCTCGCAAACATCTGACAGCGTCGTTCGGTCTCCCAAACTGGGTAGATCGTGTCCTCGTATGGAGATGGGAAGCAGGGCTTGCTTGCCTGGGAGTACGACCGAGAGGAGGGCCCCCGTGGCGTAGGGTCGGTCGCTCACCGGACTTGTCCACCGGTGCTAAGAGCCCTCAACTGCCGCGACGTCCTGTTGACGTTCGTGAGCCGAAGACAAAGGTCAGGTATCACCTCCAGCTTCCACCAAGCCCCAAACCACGCCAACTCATTTCGACTTGAGCATCATTTGCTCCAAACCTTCGAACCTCGATGCTTACAGCAAACCGCGACAAACTCATTCACATCACTACGCGGCGATTCTGCTCCCCTCTGCTCGCGAGCTTCGACAGCAGTCACGACACGACCAGTCTCGACCTCTCTCTTCGCATTGCGCGCGCGCGTCTGTCAGCAAACCAATCCTACACAATCTACGAGGCTTCGCGACGAGCTGACTGTTGCATATACTGGGTGGCTGAAGATTGGGTGTTGGCGAGACGTTGGTGTTCCGGGAAGGCAAAGACATGTCGTCGGAAAGATGATGTTCGGACATGTGCTCAAGCGTGATCGGATGATGCCTTCCGCCCCCACCCTCGGCGCAAACTTCAGCACGAACGTCTTCCTCGATGCGGCACGGGCAGCTTGCCATAGATGCTTCGATCGCGAGTTGCGTGATCTGTTTGCGGTATCCCTCATCAACATCCAGAGTCTTTTGTACTTCGATAGCGCATGATACCTACGGAGACATTTACAGCGCGGAACAAGGCCCTTACCAACCCGACTTTTCTGCAGCGGCGGGCTTCCTCTCCACCCTGATGCCCACGGCGCCGCTTCTGTCAACGACACATCTTCGGCCGACCACATGAACGGAATAACCGCGCCCGTGCCAGAAATGGGAGTCACAAGGGCGAGTCGCTTGCAGTCATCAGATGATGAGCCGCATGTGCTTAGATGATTTGGGTCACTTCGTACGGTACAGAATACTTGGTGCGATGCGCACGTAACGCGGTTTAAGTGGTGGCGCATGTAGATATTTAATCAATGTTGCTGCTCAATTCGGTCTTGCCATGTGTCGCTCTCGCGACTTGTTCCACGATGCGCAGTGATGTCCACGGTGATGTACGCAAGTTCCCAGGTAAACAATGACGTCATTGAAAAGCATTATCGTCGGCTGCTACTCGCTTGAAGGCCACCAACAAGCCCAGCATCAAGGCTACGCATGATTCACCGCAAGCTATAAGGTCAAGATGCTTGGCTGTAAGATGTGTATCATATGGAAACATGCTGTAATTCGAACTACATACGAGAGCACGAGCACAAAGCTCGAGATTGACTTGGAGAAGTTACAGTGGAAAATGTAGGCAACTATCGACTGGATCTGACGATAGAAGAAGTCAGATCACGCGCCATTTCAGCTGTCACTTCAATCTAGGCGATCTACCATTGAACCTGAGAATTGAGATCTCAGGCTCATTTGGATATTGCCGTTCTTCGTCCCACCACCGCAATGCCATCCTTGTTCTTCCGCCTTTATTCATGCGCAACCATCTTTCGGACGTTGTTGTTGTCGTTGAAGAAGACCTGTGCTGAGTTAAAAAAGTTCTACTGAGTTGCGAGCGAGTAAGGAAATTGACACTGTCAGACAAGGCTCGGTTTTTTTCCGCATCGTCAGGAGGAAAACCTCAAGACTGAGCGTTGAAAACAACAGTGGTTTGTCATCACAGTGTCGGTCGAAAGCCCTCCAGTGTGCAAGGATTGGGAAGGGGATGGGGAAGACTTAGCTCGTTGAGATCCTTGGAAAGAGACAGTGTCGGAGTCGAGCGCCCAAGGCGAGAGTGCGACAGCAGAGTGTCGCATGGGGGGACTAGAGACGTTAACCGTGATCATGAGAGGAGGGGGTAGAGGAGTGCAGTGAAACGCCCTCAGGTATCCAAGTGTTTAGTTGATCATTAGGGGTTTCCTTCAGCAACTACAACTGTCATCTCGGGGCGCTTGCGAGTAGCGATGACGCTACAGCGTGTAGATGAAGGGGGCAGGAAGGGGAGACTCAGCTTGGTATTGTGTTGCGTTGTAGCGCTTGCCGCTGGCTGTCGTGGTCACTTGGGGTGAGAAAAAAGCTCGACGTGACTTGGTGTAGTGGAGGTGACTGGGGAGGAAGGTAGCCTGGTGAGGAGCAAATTTATACGCGCAGGGCACGTGCTGCGCTCGCGGCGTTTGGCCTTGATAACTCCTCCGCGTCGAAGACAGCTCCCCAACCAACACACTCCATACCAAAAGTAAGTATCCTCTTCTTTTTGATCACTTTGAGATCAAGTAGCTGACAGAAGTCTTTAGTCACCACTACCACCACCACACACATCACCACCACTACACACAACATGACCACCACTGCCCCTGCCCCCATCGTCCGTCCCCGCCTCTCCTCCACGCTCTTTGCGGAGCGTGACGGTCTTGAGCAGGACATCCGCAACAACGACGCGAAGATCGCCCGATTGGCTGTCTCGCCCAGGTGGAACTGGCTGGAGCTCCGCACAGCCCGCATCGTGAAGCGGAGCTTTGAGCGCAGCCTCATTCTCTTGGGCATCGAGATCGATCTCGCCTTGGAGCGCGAGATCCAGAACATGGAGTGGCTCATGTCACAGAGCCAAGTAAGTTCTTCGAGTCTGATTAAGCCTTCAACCGGTGAACTAATGTCTGCTCAGGAGGAACTCCGTGCCCGCATCGATCTGGCCTTCAGGACAGTCTACTCCCGGTAGGCTCGTACGCCGCGGGAGGAAAGAGGAAGAGGAGGATGACAACGACGATGAAGAAGAACCGCCCCTACCACCCATTCACGTACCTGTAACGGGTCTCCCCCATTGGCTTAGGCTACCCATACCGTCTTCAATGCCTGTTGCTGGGTACGAGGACGGTATACTTGCTAGGCAACTGGTCTTAATTGACTGCGCGCTAGGCGAGGACAGTGGTATGCCGATGCGGCTATCTGTGCAAGCGGATAGTTGGGACTTTGGCAAAGCTTCTGGCGTTGAGTGCCGCCAAAGATAAGTAACCTTTCGAGGCGAAACCAAATGAAGCTCGTGATACTGGTCGAGCGTCCCCAACATCAACAACAGGTAAGCACGTATTCTCTTGGCTATATACTGTCGGATAACTGCATGAGCTCTAGGATCTATGTCGCCCTCCCGCGTTGTTGACGTCCCCATTCGCACTCGACCTCGACAACATGTCCCCTCCGCGATCATTCGTTGCCATACCTCGGGTCGGTGTAGTTCAGGGAAACAACGGTTCACGGTTGAGCAAAGTTGCGCAAGGAGATGGCCTGCTACAGTGGGCATCCAGACATGGTGTCTTGTGGCGGAGGTTGAATGGCAAGACAGCATCGTGCGGAATAGGGGTTGCGGCGCCTGCTCCGATGGGCATAGCCGGAGTGCCTTCAGATGATCTATATGCTCCAATGCTACTCAGTCTCAATGAGCTCGTCGATCTTTGTATGCCATGGTGCTTGTGCAACTGTGAAAGACCTTTTCTTTAAGAAAAGCTGGTTCAGTTCTACCTGTTATCGTGCAAGGCCATAGGCACTCAACAGCTCCGAATTTGGCTCAAACTCGAGAAGTTCAATTGCGTTCATCGCTGCTTTATCAGTAACATGAGTGCGGAAGTCCGCTGTCAGAGACTGTCAAGACAAACTACGTCATTTGACGAATCTCAACACCATCCGCGCGTCAACCGTGGCAACGACGTCGTGAATAATAGAACTCGCTATGAGCTACATTTTGGCTTTTGTATCTATTAAATGCGACTTGTAATGATCTTATCGCAAGTCTGGCATGATGGCACCTTAGACAAGACCATGACCGCGGTAGGGGCCTTAGCGCGGACTGACTGGCGCGAGCGCACTGCGCCAGGGTCTGGTATACTGGGCACATTCGCACATAGAATACGCTCGAAGCTCATACCTCTGGAATGCTCTAACGCAGCTGTACTCCGAATTTCATCCTTTCGAAATCGGAGTAGCTACCTTGGTCGCGCAGTTCTGGACCAGCCAGGCCATCTGGATGCAAAGCTGGCATATTCGCGCCTACCGTTCCCAAAGTCGTCTCAGAATTGGATGCAAAGTCCCCAAAATGCGCTCCTCTCTGAGATGATCGATCAATCGCGGGGAGAAGTCGTTCAGTCGATCTGTTGGAGGCTCAGTTGGTTGCGTAGGCTGCTGCGTGGGACATCAGCAACGGTAACGGCCTGAGTAGATTGAAATGGTACGCGTCAACGCTTGCGCATATCATCAAGTAATGCAAAGTTGACAGTGAGCTCAAAGTTGTTGACACGACATGCTGGACACGTCACCGTTGGATGTAAACATAACAACACCACGAAGTGCTGTCAACACGACACGTGCGAGGCCTCGCGAAGTCATCTCGTCATTCCAGCCAGCTTGAATTGTCACAATTCCAATCAATACCTGGTGGATCTTCGTGGTATTGCATTCACAAAGCAGCATTTGACGTCAAAAGATCAGAGAATGTCAGTGACTGATATCATGCAATAGAGAGAAGAACTTCTTCTTCAAGCAACTCGCAAGCGAGAAGACTCAATGAAAAAGGTCGCGTCAGCCAGAAGTAGTGTAATACTGGCGACACGGTGCCAGTGGGGCTGAGCAAGCCCAGTGACCCACCGACTGGTTCCAAAAATGTGTGGAGCCTCAATCCATCCGTATAGCAAGGAGCCCGCCACAAGGCGAGAAGCTGGGCCAAACCTTAACAGGTCGGACTACTCGCAAAAGATGGATGAGGCTGACCTGGTGCGAGAGTAGGAGGGACGGGGGGCGAGGGGTTTATATACTGGCCTGTCGCTTGGCGTCGCAGCGCTCACGTGATGTGACGCTTGGTTGTTATGGTCTGAAAGGTCTCGGTTATGGCTTATCCTCGGGAGCAATCTGGGACATTGGCCGTGGAAATTTACAGTGACGTATCAAGCCGCCCAGGTTGCCGCACTCAGATCAACGTCCGTGCGCTTCTGGGTCCATCAAGTGCTGCCGCCTCTATCTCCCTTCGCCAGAAAACTGCTTTTGTCGTCACCAATTTTTGAAACAAACAAGTCGCTGCTTCGGCCTTGCGCGATGTCTAGCTAGTGAGGACTTTTCCGAAGCTTACATCCATCTGTGGTCCGGGACTGCCTTTGGGTTCAGTCCTAGACTCAATTTTTGAATACCCTTTACTTCTTTTCATCGCGTTATCTGGCTTGCCAGTGACTTGAAGAAGAGACAGGAGGGCTACGTTGCTGCTTTACATCATATGGCTCCCCCCGCAACGACCATGTCGTCGGCAAGTGACTTTGTTGGCGGGCTGTTTGTAGTATCAGAGTACTCAGTAGCTCTCAACTCATATCGTGCCAGAAGCTCTGGAACACTTCAATGGATTGAATCACGCCAGCATGTTACAAGAATTGGATGGAGAAAGTGCAGAATCGTGTCTTATTGTGGTGTATCTACACCAACGCCCCAGCGCCCTCGCTATGCTCCGAACCCAGATCTCTCAGAAGGTGTATGCCGAATTAACAGCGGCGATCTTGCAGCTTTGCGCGGAGGAATGCGCGGCGGAAGGCGCGGTCGCGGGTGGCGGGACGAAGACGATTCCAGAACTAGAAGTAGAAAGTCAGCATTGTGACAACTTTGGACTGACGAGCCAAAAGCACACAAAGATAGGAATACTCACGTTCTGCAGGCGCCTGGCCTCCTCTGCCTCAGCGCGAGCAACCTGCTCCCTCTCTTGCTCCTCCTTCTCCTCCTCGTTCATCCTCCTCAAGTACATTTGGAGGTAGTTGTACGCGAAGTTGGTCGCGACCCTTGACAGGCCCATGTTGGCCGGAACTTCCTCTCGCGCACGCGCAGCGACTCCCAAGTACCAGTGCATCCGGGCCAGCGAATAGGAGGCTGACTTGTTGTCCATTGTGATATGGTGATGGTTTGGGTGGTGTGGGGTTGGTTTTGGGGTTGTTGGTGAGGTTTTGTTGAGTCTGTCGCAATTGTCAGCCTTGATTATCATGATACTCATGCAGCGTAGCACGATCTCAAAGATAACTGGGATTCAAAACTTACGGTATGAGGAGTTGGTGGTTCTGGAGTTCGGTCAAGTCCAGCAACGAGGAGAAGATGTAGGACTGGGGCCCGCGCAACACGTCAATAGCAACAAACTCGAACAATAGATATCAGACCTTCAGCAGAGAGCTATATGGATTGCTATTGTGCTAGAAGCTTTCAATATGGTCCATGTATACAGCATGTAAATTCCAGTCGAGTCGCAATAGGTCCAGCCCAGCAACGTAGAAGTCCCTCGACCTAGAATTCTCTAAGTCACCTCGCAATTGCGCGCACTCGCATGAGTACGCTCGCCATGTACGCAACACGTAATCTCAATTTGCGTTCAAGTCCTTCACGGCTCACCTTCATCAAGCTAGCAGTGCACATGATGCTGTCGATTTTTGCACCGCCAGGGCGTCTCCTCTGGTCCCCTTCACTTTTGGGGACGCGCAATTTGTAATCTCCCTCAAGGCAAACGCGCGTGGCCTTAGTGCTGTCGTCGCTACGTCAACAAGCTTGATCAATTTTGTCCTTACCCACCTACTCAACATTTTTTTCCACAACACACTCGCACCCCAAGATCCCATTCTCCCTTACATCTTCTTCTACCCACTCTACATTATCAGCACCTTTGTCACTCTTTTCCATAGCTACCTGGTCCTTTGATCTGGCAGTGTCAACCCCCGCATGCACGGGAGCGACAACAGTCACTCGACCGCGCCGCACACCAGCGGCGCGTCACCTCCAGTCAGCAGCATCTGACATTCAGACTTTGCCTCTCGGCGCTTGGGTACTCACTCTCTGTATGTTCTCCCCTCTTCTTGCTCACCCCCACCGCCGATGATGATCCTGCCTTTGGCAGACCCTACACTTTTTGAGACATGTAGAACCGCTACTCTGTGGCTGGTTCGCAGTTGATGATAGAACAAGCTTTCTGATGGACAGCATACCCACGCATTGCGCCGGAAATCTTTTTAAGATCGTATGCTGACAGCTATCTAGTAGTCACACACCCTCTCTGCAAGGTCACTCGAGGCGACCTCGAGCTACGCAAGGCTGTCGCATCGCATTACCACTCAGACTACCGTTTTCTCCGCTTCCGAACATTGGATAACACGAGTGCCTTGTGCGCATTCGGATTGGTAAGTTCTCCCCCGCTGCTCGCCCGTCACACGTTTATGATTATACTTCTGAGCTACCACAAAACTGCCCCTCCTATATAATCTGGTCGCTAGGTGATGGTCGCTTCCAGCAGCCTCTCTAGCTTCTCCGGAGGGGGACATGTTGAAGATTCCAGATCAGTCTGAACCATTACATCGCTCGTCCCATTCAACTCTACCTCGGACTTTTTGGCATTCGCTAACTCGCCATTGTCATCTCTTCGCAGTCCTCCGCTTTCAGCACCTCGCCCCAGAGGAAAGACTATTGCCGCACTCGTCCTGTTCGACTGGATACTTTACTGTCACCTTACGGGCAGCAGCTAAGTCGCCCTCGTCCAAGCACTGTGTTCTCTCTCGATAACTCGCATCAGCACGAGCTGTTACTACAGGTTTCAGTTTGCAAATCAGTAAGTTCTATCTCTCCATTCCCCTCTCCATTCCCCTCACCCTCCCCTGCAATGATATCAACCCGATTAGTTTCAAAGAAAACGCTTCTCTTTGATCCGTCGAGGAACGCTGCAACGGAGCTCGGCCTAACATCCTTGAGCTCTCCAGCAGCTGTCCAAAGAGACAGAACTAATCTTCTTTGATACGCCGGCTTCTTTCTCCACATGTTTCGTTCCTATTCCTTGATATCCGCTGACCTTCCGTGGTATCTAGACATGGCGCCCATCACTTCCTCGTCCACACGCAATGCAGTGGTCCAGCTCGGCAAAATCTACGTCCTTCGCCTGGGTGCCGGGTCGACAAGAGCAGTGTCCGCACGAATGTTGCGCCCCATACCGGTATGTGCCAACTCACTACCCTTACCCACTGCTACCATGAAAACAAACCGGGCTGTGGTTTAGCTTCTCGAACCACCGCCCTTGAGGAACGTTGCAACGGAATTCGGCGTAAAACCTTTGAGTTCCTTAGCGGCTAGTACGAAGACACACTCGACCATGCTGATAATTTGATCTGCCAACACCCCTTCTTACCATCCTTCATGTCTATCTCCTGGATTTCGCTGATCTTTTGTTATACCCAGAAGTACCACGACAGCGGCTGCATCGTCTCTTTGCTGCTCATCACGATGGCACACGAAACCACAACGGTAAGTCAAACTCTCCTCGTCATCTAGCGATACTATGATGATACCACCGATATTGTCTGAGTCCGTTGATGACAACATCGTACTCATTCCAGCTGACGTTCCCCGATCCTTTCCACACACGCTCTCCCTTTCCTCGATGAGCATTCGCTAACCATTACACAGAACTGCAGTGAGTTTACACGGTCCGCTCAGCTGACAATTCCAGCGACCTCTGCTTCTTGATCGATCAGATCAGTACCGGTACGTAAGCGCGCGTCCACTCCCTAATTTCTCGCAAGATGATCAACCGCTCAACTCCCGAATCGTCCAAGGGCCGCTTCTCAACATGAGGGTGCTAATCGTTGGGTTACGTTTCTGACGAGACCCGTCCCCCTCTTTCTGCTGCTCTCCGCTGTTGAACTCCGCTGACGTCTGAGAGATCAACTAGAGAATGGACGCTATTCTCAGAGCGCGCATTACATCGAATTTCGCGATTGATTCAACTACGGTACGTCTTTATCCTGTCCTCTTCCCTATCAGCAAATGATGAGATAGCGGTGACCCCACAAAGGTATCTGAACGCCTGAACTCTTCATTGAAGAAACTACGTCACCACTCTGATGCCTCTCTGCTCCATCCACTCCAAGCGAACGATTCCTCGAGCCATACTGATCAGATGTATATCAAGCAGTCTCTCCACGCCGACGAAGGCGGCGCCTCCTCCTACCAACGCGCGCAATTTCTCCGCACTGTCCTCCTCGAACGAAACCTCGACCACGCCGGCTTGCGCACACAAGGCATGAAGAGAAGAACCAGGACGCACATCAGCCACTCGGCATTTCGGCATACGTAGCAGTACAACCTCACAAGCTGGTACTCGCACATCATCACGGCACGGGCACGTAGCTTCTGCCTTCCCCATGGCGCTGCTGCACACCCACGCGCCGAAGAAACTCTGGTGTCACTCGACAGCCTCCGCCATGTTTTTTCCGTACTTGCTATGGCAAGTTACATGGCGGTCTCGACAGTGACATCTGCCCTTTGTAGTAAGACTTGACTGAGCTCAACCTACTCGGTCAGGTTTAAACTAGTGGCTAAATACCAACTTTGTCATAGCTAACCTGCCAGGTAAGTCACCTTCCCATTATACTTCGTTATTGCAAGTTACCCTTTACTCACATTGAACAGATCCCCTGGCTGCTCATCGTAGTCCAACTTCTGAGCGACACGTTAACAGTCCACCGTACTTCTTCCATAAGAACGGTGGTAGGCCGTGTCGCAAGATCAAAGATACCTCATTTATCCTCGTGCTCTCCGAGCATAGATGGGCAGTTGAGGTGAGCGCTACAAGGGGTGTCTTGAGCCTCATCATGGTCTTGGCATCAATAGTAGCAGCTTACATTTCGGTTCTACTGGGGGTTTGTTGGGGGTATGATGGAGCGCGAGGACGACGTGGAGCTGGACTTGATGCTTATGAGGATGTTGATATGGACTGTATTCGGGAGAGGGTGTGTGGAAGGGACTTGGTGCTACCATGAAACCGCCAGTATGCGTTGCAGACTGCAAGATCTTCTGGTTATTTTCGCGTAGATATCAAGATTGTAACTCTTTCAAACCCCCTCAATTCTCCTGTGCCTCAAAAGTGAAGGTGAACCTGCTCAAATGGCACTGAACGCATCAAGGACGAAAATCCAAAGGAAGAGAAAACTTGCACCATTACTGTTTCCTCGCCGCGCGACGTGCAATTTCCCGCTTCTCACGGTGAAATCTCCTCCCCCGCTCCTCTTCCCAAAGCGTATGTGTGAGTGTGAGGAGGGGGAGCAAGGTAGGTAGGTACAAATCCGCGTCTCTGGCTGACTTCTGTTCCTTAACCCATCCACCACCTCACACATGTACGTATCCTTCTGAACCTTCTATTTCAGCTTCAATTCGCAGTATTTGGTTACATGTAGCTAACGTAGATACATAGAAATCAAACCAAATCATCACCACCAACATGCCCGTCTCCTCCTCCGAGCTCGCCGAGGGCATCCACCTCGCCCGCCGCGAAGTAAGTTTCTACCTGCTACAATACATCCACAGCCCTCTTCTGCAATACGACATCATACCCAGGAAGATACAGTACTAATAGGATTTTCAGCTCAGGTTCGCCCATGCCGCCCGCCGCCGGCACGTGCAGTGCGGCACGTGGAGCGTCGACGAAGACCTGGCGCTTCGGCGCACCATCCGCCTCTGCCGGCGCGCGCTGGCCGCCTTCCTCCCCGCCTACTGGGTGGCCCTCGAGCTCGAGGCCAATTTCCAACGTAAGTTATATTCCTTTCACTTGTTTTGGTAGTTGGGCATTTGGAGCTGTATCAGCAGAGTGTCTTCACATCTACTCTCCTTCATCAACAACACTCACACTATACCTAATTGGAACACTGCTAACATGTAAACAGAGGCATAGAGCCGCCCGGCCCCCCTCCTCGCGCCCTCGCCGCCATGGCTGCCCTTCGGGGACAAGATGACCTCGGGCGGAAACTTTGGGCCCTAGGCCAGACGATTTGAATACATTAAATAGATCGTTTCCTCCTCGCCATATCATGCCGTCTTGATCTCCTCTGTGCCAGTGATGTGTATACCTAAAGACTACCTACGCACCTATCAGCTGCCCATCTCCAAGCCACATGTATGCCTCACGCCGTATAGCAAACTTCGTATCACAGCATGACGAGCGGCATGTAGGGTCCTGGCATGCTTGTATTCCTACTTGCAACGGGTATAAAGCGAATGTCTACTCCAGCCTCTACTCCTCCAACCAGTCCGCAGCACTACCAATAGCCCTACTAACAATGCCAACCCACCTCTCAACCCCCTCTTCACTCTCCTCCTCAATCGCCTCAACGATACCAGGGAACGTGGCACCAGAATAGCCCGTCCACTTTCCAGGAGCGAAGACGACGTGCTTGAACCAGCTTCGGCCGTCCAGACCGTCCGGGAACAGGAACTTCCTCTCCAGATACTTGTACTTTGTGTTGATGCCGCGGATAGCGAGGTACAGTTGCACCTTCTTCCAGGGCTGCCACCAGGGAATGTCGCCGATGTTTTCATATTGCGCTGCGAGATCAGCGGCGGTAGCGTCGTGGAGGATGGACGCGAAGAGGAAGTGGGAGACGGCTTCATCAAGAGGTTGGAAGACTTCGCTGGAGTGTTTGTTTGGGGGGCCGGCGTCGAAGGCCTTTCGTTTGACAGCGTCGACGTAGGTCTGGAGGCCGACCGCGTAGTCTGTGGCATTCAGTTGGAGAATGGGTGTCTCGACGAGCTTGGCCGCTACGAGTGCCCACATCTTGGCGATAGTGGCATGGTATTCGAAGGTCGGATCGCCGTACTTCTTCATCCAGTCGAAGGAATCGTAGTTGCTGTGATAGTGGTAGACTGCTGACTTGGCGTCAAAGCCGAAGCCCATGTCAATACATGGGATGCCAGCGAAATCCTGGAAGGCGGTGAAGTCGCTGCCAGAGCCCATCGTCTCAATGCGCTTGTCCCAGACATCGTAAACGGATTGACCAGCGACGGTCTGGTTCGGAGACATGACCATACGAGCTGGTAGATGTTAGCTGATGCTGAGTAACAGGGTATGATAGCAAGCTTACCGACTTCCTCCACCACACTGCTCATCAAGGGCGCCGCCGAGAGCTTGAAGTTCGGACCTGCTGTGGCAACATCGACATTCAGATATGCGACTGTAGAACCAGAGAGCCAGGGCAGGTATTCCTCAACCCACTCGGTGCTGCCAACCAAGCCGTACTCCTCTCCGTCCCAGCTCGCGAAGACAATTGTCCTCATTGGCTTCCAGCCAGCCTCCATGGCAGCTCCAAAGCTTCTGATGACCTCGTTGAGCGCTGCGCTGCCGCTGTTTGGGTCCCCTGCGCCTCCAGCAATCCAAGCATCACGGTGGTTGCCGAGAACAACGACTTCATCGGGAATGGTGCCGTTGATGATTCCAATGACGTTCCACAAGGGCGTCGTAACATACTCCTGCTCGTTAACCAGGTTGAGCACGAGGTCGTCTGGCGAGGGCCCAATGTTATATTCCACGCCCTTGTAGTCCAAACCGCCGCCGTGCCAGTGCTCGTTGAAGGATGAGGCTTTCGGACCGTGGCCATTGAGGGCTTTGAGAAGGGGAAGCGCGTCGAGGTAGGAGATGGGAAGAGATGGGATGTGTGGCATCGCGTGGTCGACGGGCTGGCGAGGGCAGCCAGGTTTCGAGGGATAGCCTGGAGTGGTAGGGTCACCTGGCGCGAAGCCTGTAAATTGTTAGCATGGCACGACAGAATGATGGGTAACAACTTACTCAAGAACTGAACGCTTCCTCGCTGGACGCTGCTGGGTTCTCTGGCCGGTCCGTCGGGATATGTCGCAACGCCGTTCTTTTCGGTGACCTCTCCATCATCGCCAGGGTCTGTGTACATGGCAACTCCCACCATGCCCAGCTCTTGCGCGCGCTTGACCTTGAGACCGCGGAAGACGCCTCCGTACTTGGCTAATGCAATCTTGCCTTCCAAACTGACGTTGGCCGCCTGTAGCTCCTCAAAGTCTCTGTACGTTCCGTAGTTGACGAATACGTAAGGCGCCGTCACGTTGCCAGAGGCGCTGTATCCATGGAAGGTCGGCACGCGATCTGCGAGCTGGCTTGACTTGTCCTCGTCCAAGACGTCTTCTTCCAGTCGCGCTTCGTATTTGACCTTCCACTCTTGCTTTGTCGTGCTGTCAGCCGCGTCTTCCTTGTCGCCAATCTTCTCCATGAGTGCCAATCGATGGCCCTTGGGGTAGTTGATGTAGACGTCGTAGTCGACAATGGTGCTTTCGACTCCCCATTCCTGCCATCTTTCTCTGGTCCATAGAGCCTGGCTAAGGTTCTTTCCGGCGAGATGCGGTCCGCTGGTGTAATACCTGCTCCATTCTTCTGCCTTTTCAGCACTGGGTGTTTCCAGGAGCGCCGCCTTGAGGCCTTCGAAGTCCAGGGTCGTCTTTCGCGCCCATCCGTCGGGTATTTGTGAGGTCGATAAGGAAGATGCCGAGAATCGTGATGCAGGGGCTACTTCGTCTTGAGTGGGTGGCGTAAAGGCGAAAAGGAAGACGGCAGCAAGTCCTCCGGCGATTATCGTCGCGCTCAGCAAAGTCGTGCATACAAATCGGAGGCGATGGTGTGGGTATCGGTCGCGATGGGGTCGGACATCGACGCGCTGAATCAGCGGGGTGCTTTCGTCGGCCATTGTCGCTGGCTTCTCATTGCTCGCCGGGAGCTGCATGTACAAACAAGAGGAATCTTTCACACCTGGCCAGAGGCATGCAAGATGGAAGTTGAGATAAGAGACAGCTGCGCGGAGCTATGCCGGACACCGAGGTCGATGGCGTCACGCACTTATCTCGTCCTATCTTAGCGCGGCTGCCATGTCAGGGGTCTGAGGGGCCGCGGAATTTGTTGCCAACATCAGACCTTCATCCGCATCGCACATCGCTTCGAAAGGAGCGCGCATCGTGACGGACATATCTACTTACCAGGTGAATCTTGAGGCGCTTTATTCTATGCAACAGACTGTTCATCGGCCACGTGATAGCCCTCCGCACGTTGCGCGCAGCGTCATCCGGCCATCGTACACCATGCATTCCACCTGAAGTTCTATATCTCTAATGATTTCGCAAACTACGGTAATGATGGCGAGTGGCTTCTACGGTCTAGGAAAGACTCTCTGTAACCTCGCGCAACTCCTGTCATGTCATCTGGCTCATCCTCTCAACTCAACCTCTCCACACAACGCGTTGTCTCTTTCGTCAATAATTCATGTTTATCAACTTCTTCCGATTCTTGATTTGCTTGGCTTTCGCACCTGCGGATCTCATGTTGCCGTCCCAAGATCAAGTGACCAGAATATCCAGCAGCTCTGTCACAAGCTCTGAGCGCAGCGACGCCGTTGCTTCTTCTTGTCATTTTCCGCACAATGTCTCCCTACGCAATTTTGCCCTAACGCTGTCTCGTCATAAGCTGGGCTTCGTTCTCGGTCAACAAAGACGCCGTGAAGGTTGCATGATGGCCGTCACGTCCATTGTCGCATTGTCAACGCTGAGGTCGACACAGGATCGAAGCAGCGCAAGTGTATATATACTAACGCCTGCTTCTTCCCTGTGATGGTTCAGAATCCACTCGAGTCCGAACTTACCCAACATTGCAATCTTGACGCATACGCAACACCCCGAGCCCAACACATCGAACCCGCAACACGAAATCCGTAACACAATGGCCACTCCCTCCACCCAAGCCCCCCAGCTCATGGGTATCACAGGCGACAACTGCGCATCCTGCCAGTCGACTACCGTCCCACTTTACGACTTACCTTGCCACGAGAGCGACGACTTCCACTGCCGCGACTGCCTCACCAAGACTTTCCACGCCGTCAACGACCAATTCGTACGATGCCCACACCCGTCATGCCGCCGTATTGTCGGCTTCGAGCAGCCTACACCCCTCGCGCAGAACCTCCATCTTGACAACGAGTTTTACGACCGGGAGCGCATCGACAAGATCCGCGAGCAGCCGGAGGTCATGAACAACCTGATCGCGTTCGTAGGCGAGGAGGCTGAGGTCATTTTACAACACGTCTACACTATGTTCGAGGACCAGCTCCTGGACCCCGTAGCCCTCGGCGGCGTCGCTGGACATTACACTGCGGGTATCGCAAACTCGCTCGTGGCCAGCTTCGCCTGCAACCCCTTCGTCTGCGGGCTTCTCGCTCAAATTAAAGATACGTTCAAGCTGATGGCTACCCCGTATGAGCTTGAAGAAGACCTCAATACCCTTCTTGATAGACTACTTCACGAGTACGCGCAGTTGAACTATGGGAACGAACTCACTCGGCACGGTATTGATTTGGAGCATGAGGGCGCGGTGCTGGCTGCTGCACTGAACAACTACAAGCCCTTCATTGAACTGAAGGAGAACTGGGAGCTGATCATCAAGAAGTGGGTGGAGCTGCTGGCTTGGAGGCACTTGGAGCGCCTGGCACCGCCTGAAGGAGGTGCTGCGGAGCGTAAGAACCGTCAGTTCTAGGGCATAACATGTAGGCCAGAATCACATCGCGAGTATATCATAGTATAACATGCCGTCTTTCCAATCAATATCACCATTCCAATCAATATCACCATTAATGCAATCTGTAGCCTGCCATATCTCTGCTCGTACGTCATATCAAAGATGCTGCCGCACTGACCCGTCCACGCGTACCTTTCCCGTCCGCGCCCAGCCAACCACATCACTCCCCCGCTCCTTCCCGTTGCAAAAGTCACCCTCACCACGACTTTAATCTCCCGGTGTTCCCCCGACAGCACCTGGGCACGACCCCCGACAGCATGACTAAGAAGCTCCGTGCTTTCAGGCTCTTGGCGGCTCTCCCTCGCACTATATAAACAGCCGATCCCCCTGCCCAAACCACCAACTCACCTTCCTCCGCCGGGCCTCTTTAGATAGTTGCTTTCTGCTTTGCTTTCTGCTTTCTGCTTTCTGCTTTTGCTTTCTTCTTTTCTGCACTTCCCCAAGAATCTGCTAACTCGGCTTCTGTACAGACTCGGTAAGGCTTCCTCCGCCTCGCATACGGCGATCCTCACCTTAGCTCGCAAGAGCTAAGACCGAATCCTCTTCGCATTTCGCAGCGATGGGGTAGAGTGTGGGCTCTCATTGAGTGCAGTGCTTTATGCACTGCCTTGAGGAAGGCTTTTCTGACTGTGACTTTCAAATTTGTTCTTGCTTTGACTTCAGTGTGCTTTGACTTCGCTTATATATGATTTGACTTGATTTGACCTTTGCTTATCTTCACTGCTATACCATGCTCATGATATATGTCTTCGCAACTCTGGCTCCTTATCGATAAGACTGTGCTATTCTCCATGTCATTCTCCCTATGAGTCTTCCTTTGTTTATCTGTACCAGCATGTTACTACGCTCAGGCAGTGCGATATCATAGTCGATATGCTGCTCATTTTGCGCCTATGTTGCGACTCCCAGCACTCTACCCGCTTCCATCAAACCCCGCGACACGCAGATTTTGAACCAGGTATCATTGTCCAGTCAGCTTCTGCGCCTGCAGTTCGTTTTGCTCAGCCTCTTCTGGCTGGATATCCAACGCGACCAGCGCAGTCGAGTGAAGGACGGCAGGACGACTGTGACTTACCTTTGGAAAACGAGCAGGACAACCGCCGCGACAAAAACCGAGGAGCTATCGTGGCCCTTACGCGTGACCACTCACTGATCAATAAGAAGCTAGACGTCGACTTTACCGCAGTGCAAGACGTCTCGACCATCCAGGCTATCACCAAGCACGATACGTACGTCCGTCCACGCGCTCCATGCCTTTACACGCTGACCTTTGACTACCAGTGTACTGTGCTACGAGCATACTCTCCCCCATCATCGCCGCAATCCGCTCTGCCACTTCGAAGTGAGACGAACACGTTCCCGATGTATACACTGCCAACCGTTCTTAAATCCGCGCGAGACACCCACCGTTTGAACGACTCAAAGGTTGCCGTTGAAGTGCGCAAGATCGGCAGACAAGGAACGTACAAGTATGGGCAAGGATACAGGAGTTGCTGAGTGCACACACTGGGACGCTGAACCTGCTTGACTCCCATGCTGTGTTATCACCAACGGCTGATGTCGATGCTGCACAGGAGCCTAAGACCAGGAAGAGTCGGACAAATAGGCCTTGGACGCCAGCTGAGGAATTGAGATTGAAACAAATGAGAGATGCTGGAAACAGCTCTCGTACGCTTGGAGGCATTGGGCAAGGCTCATTCGGGGTTACAAGAGGGTCTATCAGATGTCACAGGCAAGCACAAGTGCAACCGAAATCACAGAAACTCAAGTAGATCAATAGAAGTGTAAACATCGGTTAAATAACCAAAGCGCTATGCTACAAGAAACGGGTGTATATACACAATAGAAGCGAAACAGTCGTCGTATCCAACGAACGAACCATCAAAAGTTTATCTCTCTCAGAAGAAGGGTATCCATCAAATCATGTCATCCCCAGCGTGTTTCCTCGACGCTTACAAGAAAGAGCGAGCGTGGCGGCGGGCCTTGGAGGCAGAGCCGCTGGCCTTGCCCTCCAACCAGGTGATGAAGGTGTCGATGGTGAAGCTCTCGGGGAGGGCATCACCGCCGGTGGAAGGAGCAGCGGAGGGAGTAGCGGAAGGAGCGGTGGAAGGCTCGGCCTCGGGGGTAGCGATGGGGCTGGCGGAAGCAGCGGGGGCGGAAGGGCTGGCAGCGGGTGCAGAGGGGCTGCTGCTGGCGCTGGGAGCAGAGGAAGGAGTGCTGGGCTTGGTGGGAGTGGTGCCGTTGCTGGGAGCAGAGCCAGAGCCGCCGGAGCCGAAGAGAGGAGGACCGGGGACGGTGTAGTCGATGTTGGCGCCGTAGGGGCTGAAGAGAATACCGGGGTCGGTGGGAGTGTAGAGCTCAGTGCCGACAACGCCCTCTGGGGTCTCGGTTCCGGAGCCAGTAACCTCGATGTTCAAGCCTGGAGATTCAATTAGTGATTGGTTCTTCATGTGACTGGCGGGGTATGCTTACATTGAGGGTAGTTCTGGGCGCCGTTAACGTCACCACCGCCGTGGAGGGCGATGATCTCGTGGCGGAAGACGTACTTGCCAGCGGCAAGGCTCTCGGGGACAGTGACGGGCCAGGTGTTGTTCTGGCCAATCATCTTGACGGCAGCCCACTCGCCGTTCTCGTAGCCAACACCGTCGATCTTGGTCCACTTGAGCTCCTCCTTCTTGACGGCGGTAACGTCGCCAGTGTAGGGAGCAACGTAGGTGATGACGGGGCCGACGTGGCTCTCGGGCCAGGTGCTCCAGTGGAACTCAACGGTACCACCAGCGGCGACCTTGGCCATGCTGTCGGAGCTGCCCTCGGGGCTGGCGGCCTTGTGGCAGATGATGTCGGCATCACCGAAGGAGTTGGGCTCGACGAAGCCGTTGTCGAGGTTCTCGGCGTACCAGCCAATGTGCTCTGGCACCTGACCGCCGTTCTGCTTGGCGTAGTAGTAGTCGAGGCTGAAGCCCTGCTGGAAGACACCGTCGATGGTGACGCCGTTGACAATGCCGTGGGCAGTGGCGGTGGCAGCGAGAGCCGCGATGGCGCTGAGGGAGGTAACGGTCTTGTACATGTTGACTGATGTAGATGGAGTTCTTCGAAAGAATGGAGTTGGTAGGTTCGATAGAGACGAAAGTTCGCAAGTTGTTGAAAGAGTGTCTGCCGGCTTCACACAGTGAAGGACTTGATGAACGAATGTGGGTTGAAAAGAAGGGACTGGTATAGAACCGAAGATTGAAGCTGTAGCGATGGTGCTTGGAGTGAGGTACCAAGTGCCCTATTTATTCAGTTCAGTCTCTGCTCCTACAAATGCTCGGCATACATCGACCCACATCCTGGGCGACTCGCAAAATGAGAGCCCAGAATGGTGGGTTCATGCCGGGCGCGCAGGAATATGCATCCCGTGCTGTTTGAATCGCCATGTTTCCTGTTGCGGAGAGACAAGCGACATTGTCAGGATGCGCAGGCCGTTTCCTGCCTGCAGCCAAGAGCCATCCCACGGCTCCGGACCAGTTCCAGAATCACTGCGCCCTGCCACAAACCAGTTCTTGGTCTCCGGTATGCATCGTACGCAGCGTATCCGTCGTCATGAATCGTTCCGGTCGGCGTTGTTGTGGTTTCGGGTTCGAGCGATAACGTGCAGCGGGGCCGCGCGAAACGTGCATCCCGCGTGTTCCTGGATTCGCCCTTGCATACTGGCGCCGCCAAGAGCTTAGTTGTTTCTGTCAAACGAGGTGCCGAGAGCGCCCCATTTTGTGGCGCCTGTCAGATGTCTAGATCCGATCGTGCTGGGTTGGTAGATGTGGTGTTGATGAATGGTAAGGTTGATGTCCATGCCCGCGATCGAGGGCGGGCTTGAAATGTACGTCAGTAAGACGGTCCGGTTGCCGAACCCAGCTGCCGTGACCTCATCATGTCATCCCATCTCCAAGACACTCCGACCGACCAAATTTTGTCGCATGCAACACCAAGCTTCCTTCGATCCTGCACAATATCCACACCGATGTTGTCGACTCGTCAACTTCGCGCGCGCAACCGTTATGCACCCCTGACAGCGTAACCGATCCTTGGGGCCCACCGCCGAACTTCGCGTGTGCAGCCTGGTTTCAGACGTGAAACGGCCAATATTGCCCCCAATAGTAGTGAGCGGAGATGCGCCTAGATCGAGGCAGGCGTGTTTGACGACATCGTCGTCGATATTAATCAAGTCGGGTATTCGGGGGCGGCGCTTCTTGGACGGCTGGCGGTGCAACTGCATGTCAGGCGCGGCGCCGTCGACTTTAACATCTTTCTACCTCTGTCTTTAACCGTTCTGCCTTTTAGGCTGTCGATGTATATGGTGTGGGCCTGAGGCTGTTTCTTCTTCTCTATGTCTCAAACGTAGCTCGTGATGAACATCCACAGCAGGTTGGTATGACGGAGTGCCGTCTCTCATCTATTCCAGTGCGTACCTTTCAATCAGTCTCATAGTGTGCTGCAGCCGGATTCTACCTGGCCCTTTTCAAGCTGTTATACTGCGTTTCTTTTTCTGGGGCGTAGGCCCTATCTCCACCGCACATATTGCCAATATCCTCTCCAGATCTCCCTGCATACATGAGGCTAGGATGTTCGCAACTATCTGTCAATGTAGCGTTCCTCAAAGACCTCCCGGGTATGTCATTTCGTCGTTGTTTCCAAGGTGCTGGTATGACGCAGTCGCAATGTGCCGTCTAGCAACACCAAAACACCGCACTGAGCAGCCAGCATCTCAGTATCTCAGCATAGCATGCACCTCCAGGCACCGTCGTTACAATCTACCCGTCACCGCAAAACTCCTCGAGTACCTCCACGCAATCTCATCGCACTGCTGTCCCTCAAGTCAGAATACAATGTGCCCTCCCCGCCGCTCTCACTTATCCCACATATGCCGCGTAAACCCTCTATATTCCATCAAAACAACTCAACCCGGGTCTCTTAGTGGAGTGGTAACACGTTCACCAACAGTTCCTGTGAGTACAGAGTGTCAGTTGACGCTGGCACCATCAGTGTCCCGGTCACTTGACTGGTGATAGCTGTGCTTTGCAGTGTTTGTGAGAGACGCTTGTTCGACTCAAGCAGAGACCAAGTATATCATCTTTTTTTGCTAGATTCAAGTACGTACGTAAGGTAAGGTGAAGGAGAACCGCGTTTGCATGGGTGTGCCGCTCCAGTTGTGATTTTCGTTGGCGGCTTGTCTGAGGTGAAGGACAGTGCTTTTTTTTACCCACCTTGTCTTCAGTTTTCCACACAACTTCGAATAATTCTATATGTATTATGGAGCCGGCTCTCTCTTCATCAAAACACACCAGGCTTCTTGGTCTAATGGTATGACGACACAGACCGACAGGTTCTCCGTCAAGGTCATTTGTATAGTATGTGTATTGAAGGTAACTTCGGACCTGCTTGAAATGCCATCGTGGCGCGCCCTACTTGTGTAGATCAAGGTTCGATTCCTTGAGAAGCTATCATTTTTTGCTTGTGTAGACGTCACAGATCATGTCTACATCGGCTCTTTTTTTGTTTAACGTCTGAGCAACTTTCTCTTTTAAGGAATACGATGGCGACAGAGGTTAAGTATCTACTACCCACGACGTCAATGTAGACTCTACAGCCTATTATACCTTGCTGTTGCGTTGGTTGTGTTCTTTTTGTATCCTGTAAAGCTTGTTGTGGTATGGCACGCGTTGATTGAAAAGTATACGTAAGCGCCTACTCCAACCACGCCTGCAGACCGCCAACTAACAAAACAGCAATACCCAACACCCACTGCGCAACCCCAAAGGCACCCTGTACGTCGCCCTGCCTAACCGTCCACAGGATCGCGAAGACCGTACTTCCCAAGCCGCAAACACTCATCATCACTGCCCACACGCGCTGCGCAAGGAACCCCTCCACGAGATGAACGCCCCAGCCCATACCGAACTCCAACCGCTGCCTCCGCTTCGGACTGCGAAGATACGTAATCAGCTCGCCCTCATAGTCCTGCGGGTGCTTGAACAAATGGAGGAGATACGTGCTGCCAACAGGTGGCAGGAGGTCGTTGGGCTCGAAGGTGTACGGATGCTGAGACGGCGCTGCAGACTTCTCTGGTTCGCTGGTCGAAGCTGAAGAGGTAGCGGACTTGGGAGGCATAGACGGTGTCGCACGGATATCAGCGAAGCGATTGCGATGAACTTCGAATTGGACAAACTCGATGGTCGTCAGCCCGCGAAGACGAGCCCAGTTGAACCAACGGCGGTTGAGCTGGTCGTAATGCTCTCGCAGCGCGAGCGCAAGGTCTTTGTCGCTTCTTACGCGCCCTTCGTTGACATCGAGATGGACGATCTTTGGTGTCAGGCGGCCCTCATTTGCGCATGTCAGGAGCCAAGATTCCTGGACGAAGGACGGCATACGGACACTGAAGGGGTTGCTGGGGACTGTACGCGACGGGCTATACTTGGAAGGATCGCTGCCTCTAGTCCAAGAGTTAGGCCCACCGTATGTCGACGACGGCGTGGTTAATGTGGACGCTCTGCTCGACGAGTCGAAGATGGAGGCCATCGATGACGCGGTGCTGCTTTGGCTGGTAGGGCTATGTGGTGTATGAGCTCTCGGGCGATTGAGATAAGCTTCAAGAAGACGGGCAGCATTGGGTCGCTGTTCGATAAAGTCGTCATACAATGGCTCACCGCATGACTACGTCTTATTAGCATGGTCCAGAGAAAGAGTATGCCGAATCACTAACGCAAGTCCATCGCACCCGCACATGCCCCTGCGGCACGGGCGGTTCAGTACCGAATGTATCACGAAGCAATCGAAAACCTTCATAGGCTTTGTCTGACAACGCACTCAATGCAAGACCCCAGTACCTCAATGTAATGTTTCGATCCCCAGGAGATGCCATCCGTATTTCTGCTTCCGGGGGTAGCGGTATTTCGCCAACATGGTCGTCGATGGATGGTTCGACAATGGTGGGCACTACAGGCTTTTCAAATCTATCATCAAGATCCTCATTCCCTGACTCAATTTGATCTAAAGCTCTTCTTAGCGCTTCACGGAGCTCATCTGCGCGACTCGCTCCTGCCGACTGAGGTGATAGCAGTGCATTGGCATCCTCGGTATCTATTGACGAAGAAGAGGATGACGCGTGCTTCCGTATCCTAGGTGATCTCTTGCGGCGCGTCGCTGGCGACACATGAGCTGACTTGGTCTGAGGTACGTCGGTGTTCAACCGTAAACCATGTCTTGGTCTGGCAGGGACATTTAGGTCGTCTGCTGATACGTGCCGTAGATGTCGTGGCTTGACTGCGCTCGCAGGCCGCATCGGTTGCGACCAGGTGGCATACTCATCGGTCGCTAGATCAATTCCACTCGACTTTCGAGATACCGGACGGATGCGTTGGCGCAAAGTAGTCGTGTTCAACAAATCCTCTACAACTTGACTATCGGATGCAAAGGTTGTCGATCCCACGCGACGCTTGACGGATTTGTGAGCATCTGATCGCTTGAGGTCCAGGGTTGCTCCACGACTCTTTACTCGGGGACGCGTCTTCTTCTCGACACGCTTTCTCACAGGCCCTACAAGTGACAGACCGCGCGTTGGCGTTTTGACGATACTGGAGACCGAAGCCGAGCGGGTGGGAAACAGCGATGGGGCCTGAGATGACGGTTCTACATCAGTCTGATCTTCATCCATACGGTCGTGTATCGAGCGGATGTCTGGTATCAAGGTCTCAGCATCACTGAACCCGTCCTCTGCAATCGAAGTCCGGGCTAGACTGTGATGCGGCAGGTGACTCCTTGGTGGAATCGCAGACGGTGATGGTCGTTGAACGCCTGATGTGTTAGAGGTACCGATCTCGAAGATATCATTGCGATCCAGAAGACTATCGGAGATTGATGCAATAGTCGTAGGTGGCGAATACAACTCCGCGGGCAGAGTCGCTGAGTCAAGCTCTGGAGTCTCAGATGTCTGATTCGCAGCGTTATGCTGGCCCAGATCTATTTCTGCAATCTCGTTCGAGTCTGTCGACCCTTTCAGCAAGCGCACGACGTAGCCCTTTCCTTTCTTCTTGATTCTAGCTTTGATGTCCGTAAGTCGTTTGGATTGAGTAGAGGCTGTTGAGTCGCTACGAGAAAACGACACATTCCAGTCTGGCACGACCTTTCTAAGAAATTCGGGAGGCACGTTGTCCAGGTCGGCCCAGCCTTGCCTGTCGTGGAGAGGAGTGCTTGGCGGACTCGTCTTTTGAGGAACTGGGCTCTCGACACTAGACTTCAAGCCATCTCGTAGAGTCGTAGACGCGGCAACATTAGGTGCACAACTCAGAGGCACACCGATCGACGACTGTTGTTTCGGGCCCAGATTGAAGACGAGCTGAAATTGGCCAGGATTGCGTGCATCTTCTTGCAGATTGAGAGTGAACGGCACCGATTGCGTCTTTTCATATTGTGGAAGAGGTGTTTCGCGCCCCGCATCAGATGTCTTTGGATCATTGCTCATCGGATGTTGTTGATTGAAGCGCAAAGGCACAGGAGAAGCGATTGAAGAAGCCTATCGCGATGCACAAGTCAGCCACCAAAACCGTCAAATGTCCACTTCAGCCTTGCGATGACAAAGGGTTGCCCTGCCTGAAGCCTGAGCGGCATAAAAGACTTACCATGTTCGCATAGTGTTCACGCCGCGATGCAGGAACAATCGCCTGAGGGACGCAGAGAGGGGCGACATCTTGCTGATTTTGACCGGTCCAGGCTGCAGTCAGCTGTAGATTCGACGAACCGGAGAGGACTGCTGCGGTCGTTCCTGCACTGCCACCACTGCTGCAGAGCGATCAACGAGGCTGTCGTGCCGGCCCGCTGATTGGCGAACTTCATCAGCCGAACGCAGCCAGCATCACATGCGTGGGTTGCCTCATCTCTATCTGTCTTCTTAACTCTGCCTTACCCGCTGAAGCGTGGATGTACGATTGCGCAGCCCCGATACATTGTAGTACCTGCTTCTCGCCACCAGACGCGTCGCCGATGTCGTCTTTCTGTGCAAACCTCCTACGCGTCACGCTCTGACACGCCGCCGGAGCTCAACAAACCTGTTCAATCTTGTACAAGACGAAATGCGCATCGCATGATTGCTGGATGGAATGCGCAGTCCGCATCGATGATGTTGAGATAGACTTCGTGGCTCGAGGTAGCGAGCTGTCGCGTTCCATGGCACCCGTGGACGCGCCTTCCCGCTGCCAATGCCGTGCGTCATGCCACACCCATCTTCCACTTCCAGCCCCCTCCGACATATACATATACCACCACAACACGACTTCGGCATACCTCCGATTTCCAAGATCTTGGCCATGATGCTCCGGAGAGACTCTCATCACATGCTCTCGTCATTCTTCCGGACCAATCTGTTCAGAGTTCTTCCTCCGCGCCTCGGCACATTCGATGACTAGGCATTAGCTAAGTTGGCTAAGGCTTGCTCGGTGTATAAACTACCGCTTTCCCCGCAAGACACGAAGATCCTTGTTCCCCACAATTACTCCGGACAGCGGTCTCCAGATTCCCGCCATTGAACGACGTGTTTTCTGCGGAGAGCAAGGATGCTTGCCATGTGTGGCAGGGCGACGTGACGTTAAACGGGCAGACTCCGAGAACTACCTCGCACCACCGACCGGGAACAGAGTATCGATCACATGGTAGTATGGTAGATCCCGGTTGACTGGCCGGTAGAGTTGCATTGGCATTTGTTTATATACTTTGTTGATGCCGGCTGCGATTTTGGCTTCATCTTGCACATCTCTCAAGCCTTCAAGATGCGTCTCTCTACCCTCTTCCTGTCGCTCATCAGCGTCGCTACGACCGTTTCTGCGCACCCCAAGAAAGCGGCACAGCCTACCTTCTCCCGCAATGTGATCTTCTCACCACCCAGGGACGCCAACTGGACCGACCCCGGTGTCCTTTATGCGCGCAGTGCTCAGCTCGCTGACGGTTCGCTCCTCGCAACTTGGGAGAACTACTCGCCGGAGCCACCAAAGGTCTACTTCCCCATCTTCAAGTCAACCGATGGCGGAAAGTCGTGGAAGGAGTTCTCGCGTGTGCAAGACACAAAGAACGGCCTCGGTCTGCGCTACCAGCCATTCCTCTACGTACTTCCTGAGGCGATTGGTGGCTACAAGGCCGGCACCGTCCTCATCTCTGGATCCTCTATCCCCACCGATCTCTCTACCACCGACATCGTTCTATACGCCTCCAAGGACAGCGGCAAGACTTGGGAGTTCGTCTCCTCGATCGCCAAAGGTGGCGAGGCTCGTCCCAACAACGGCCTTACTCCCGTCTGGGAGCCTTTCCTGATGATGAACAAGAAGACTCTCATCTGCTACTACTCCGACCAGCGCGAGAACGCCACCTACGGCCAGAAGATGGTTCACCAGACAACCACCGACCTCAAGACCTGGGGTGCAGTCATCGACGATGTCACCTACCCCACTTACACCGACCGTCCTGGCATGCCCACAGTCGCCAAGCTCCCCAACGGAAAGTACATCATGACCTACGAGTACGGTGGCGGACCTGCCATCACCACGTCATACCAGTTCCCCGTCTACTACAAGATCGTGTCCGACCCCGAGAAGTTCGGCGAGGCCACAGGCATCAGTCTCAAGTCCACCGATGGCACTATTCCCACTGGCTCTCCGTACGTCGTCTGGAGCTCTGCTGGCGGAAAGAACGGAACCATCATTGCCAGCGCACACAGCAACTCAGAAGTGTTCATTAACAAGGGTCTTGGAGAGGGCCCTTGGGTCAAGGTTGCTACTCCTGAAGCAACCTCTTACACTAGGCATCTCCGCGTCCTCAAGGACCAGTCTAAGTTGTTGATTATGGGTGGTGGAGAGCTGCCTCCTGCTAGCAACAACTCAGTTACTGTTACCGTTGTTGATATTAGCAAGTGGTAGATTGGATATAGTAGCATTGAAGTAAAAATAGTATCAAAAGAATACACATGAAGTTACCATTCTTCCGTCTGATTCACACCTGTGCCCTGAAATGTGCGATATCTTCGACACCAATGAGTTGAAGATACTGAAGCATACAATTACACTGTTTTCCGTCTAAAATACCTGTCTCAGCGCTGGCGCGCGACTTCGGAAGAGTTTCAATGTCCACTGCGCATAGGGTAATACTTGAATAACGACCGACATACGGACGTGTTCCTGTTGAAGGCATTGGCTAGTCCTTGCCAGTATCGGATGAAACCGTATTGCAGTATCAACTATGTGAAGCACGCATGTTGGTGACCAGAGAAACCAATCGCTTTCGAGCGACGTACAAGAAGAGCTTGTAACGTGATGTTCAACTACACAATTGAATAATGAAAATGTTCGGGTGTCGATGTTCCACTTGCAGGCTTGGAAAGAGTGATGGTTCGCAAACCCCGCCTAGCGCCCCACTAGTGCCGGCCCGACCATTGTTCCTAAGCGAGCCACCGTGGGTCGCTGAATTTGGCTCTCGCGATATCTTCGAACGCCGCAGCATTCAACGACAAGCCCACGGAACCGCCTCTCTCCACCTCCCAATCCCAAACCAATACCGCAATCATGCCCGGAGTTTCCGTCAAGGACATCGAGTCCCACAAGTTCGTGGCCGCCTATGCCGCCTTCTTGAAGCGCCAGGGAAAGCTTCCCATGTAAGTTTTGGCCTTGCGCAAAACCACACGATGTCAAATGCTAACGTTCTGTCAGTCCAGGTTCGTCTCTATCCAGCGGGTGAAGGATGAAGCCTGAATCCCGTAAATGGGGGATAACCTCAGTTCGCTGACCACTTATCTACAGGCTGGGTTGACACTGTCAAGACAAGCCGTAAGAATCAAATCTCCCCCCACCCATGCGAGAAACTTCGACTAACATGCGCAGACTCCAACGAGCTTCCTCCCCAGGACATTGACTGGTTCTACGTCCGCGCCGCCGCTGTCGCCCGCCACGTCTACATGGTACGCGAAACCACCACCTCCACTACAACGGATATGTGAAAGAAGGACAGACATGCTGATGAATTACACAGCGCAAGACCGTTGGTGTCGGCCGCCTCCGCAAGGTCCACGGCTCCACCAAGAACCGCGGTTCGCGCCCCTCCCACCACGTAGACGCCTCCGGCTCCGTCGACCGTAAGGTCATGCAGGCTCTCGAGAAGATCGGTGTGCTCGAGCAGGACGAGGACAAGGGTGGCCGCCGCATCACACAGTCCGGCCAGCGTGACTTGGACCGTATTGCGCAAACCACTCTCGAGGCTGAGGAGGAGGAGGATGACGAGTAGATTACCACCTTCTACGCGGAATATGTGTAAAAGAGCTGTCTAGCATTTGATTGCGGGGCGGCATTATGGATCTACCACGGTTTACGGCTTATGGCGTTGAAAGACATGATTGAGTCGGGCCTGCTTTTAGCCTAGGACTTCCAATGACACTGGGCTTGGGCCTCAAAAGCAACATGATACCCTCTACTTCGACATCCGTGCAAATCATTCCTGGTATCGTGATTCCGCTATTGCTATGATCTCGCTCTCTCGTTGAAGTTCATGCGCGCTTGACCACGTCATGTCCAGGAACATGCGTCTTACGTCGACTTCCTTCATGTCGTGCACATGCCAATCAAATGTCAATATCTGCAATATCTGCAACCCTCTATCTTTCCAAACTGAGAGCTCACAAATATGATATTCGAAGGGCTCTCCCCTCAAAACAGATCCGTCATAGCCCCGTGACTGGCATCCCCCACCAACCTCGCATACTTTGCCAACACACCCCTCGTAACAGGCATACTGGGCGCCACCCACTCCCTCAACCGCCTATCAATCTCCTCCTGCGGCACATCCATATCAATCCTATTCTTCTCCGCGTCGATCGTAATCATATCACCATTCTGCACGACAGCAATAGGACCACCAACCGCAGCCTCAGGACAAATATGACCAACGATGAAACCATGAGAAGCGCCAGAGTAGCGTCCATCAGTGATGAGCGCCACGTTGGTAAGTTTAGCACCCATGATGGCAGCCGAAGCTTTGAGTTGTTCAGGCATGCCAGGACCGCCTTTAGGTCCTTCGTAGCGGACGACCACGACGACGTTTTCTCCGTGGGGAATTTGGCCTAGGTTGAGCGCGCGGTCGAGCTCGTGCTCTTTGTTAAAGACAATGGCTTTGCCGGTGAAGATGAGACCTTCTTTACCCGTGATCTTTGCGACGGCGCCCGAAGGCGCGAGGTTACCGCGTAGGATCTCGATGTGGCCGGTAGGTTTGATGGGGTTGGACAGGGGCCGGATGAGGACTTGGTCTTGGGGCAGGGACGGGTAGGATTCGATGTTTTCGGCTAGGGTTTTGCCTGTCACGGTGGGGATGCTGCCGTCGAGGAGTTTGGCTGCTACGAGCAGTTTCATGACGGAGGGCATGCCGCCGATGTCGAAGAGGTCGGCTGCCATGTACTTTCCTGATGGCGCGAGGTCGGCGAGGAAGGGGATTTTGTTGGAGACGCGCTGGAAGTCGTCGAGTGTCAGGGGGACGCCTGCTGTGCCTGCCATGGCGAGGAGATGTAGCACGGCGTTTGTGGATCCGCCTAGTACCATCATCATGACGAGGGCGTTCTCGAAAGAAGCTTTTGTGAGGAGCTTTCGCGGTGTGATGTTCTTCTCCATGCAGACTCGTATCGCAGCGGCGGCTTTGGCGCATTCGCGCATTTTGGCAGGTGAAGTTGCAGGCGTTGTGGAAGAGTTGGGGAGAGTCAGTCCCATTGCCTCGATCGAAGTACTCATTGTGTTGGCCGTGTACATTCCTCCGCAAGCACCAGCGCCTGGGCAAGCATTACGCTCGATATCCTCCATGATCTCATCTGGTGAGAACTTGCCCTCTGAAGCACTCTTCAGGTTCTTGTATATGTATGCGCCGTGGCTTTCGTAGCAGGTTGAGATGTTGATAGGCTTCTTCAGCGTCTCGGAGTATCCTGGCATTATCGAGCCGCCGTAGACCATGAGCGAGGGACGGTTGTGTCGCGCGAATGCCATGATGACTCCGGGCATGTTCTTGTCGCATCCGGGGATGGCTATGCAGGCGTCATGGTGCTGGGCGCATGTGACAGTTTCGATGCTGTCGGCGATGACTTCGCGGGTCTGGAGGGAGAAGCGCATTCCTGGACATGTTAGAATGTGTAGAGACAGCCAACAGTGGTGTACATACCCTCTCCACCCATTGTAATTCCATCAGATACACCAATCGTGTTGTACTGCCATGCCAGCATGTTGTCGTTCAAGACGTGCTTCTTGATTTCCTTCCCAAGATCCAGCACTATCCATCGTCAGTATACAAAGTCGGGACTACACTGGCGTATATCGCGGCGTTCGCATAGGTCACTCACAGTGCATGCTGTATTATCGTCAGTACTATGACAACGAATCCAAAGAGTATACTGACTTGCAAGGGTTGCCCTCCCACCACACGCTCGCAATTCCCACGTGGGGCTGCGTCTTCATTGCTTCCCGTGATGGTACACCAGCTGCGTATAGCATTGCCTATGCGACAGAAACCGTTAGTGACTGAAGTCCTTCAATCGTCGTGGCACCGGGCAGCGAACCTGGGCTCCGGGGAAGTTGTGACCGGTTGTGAGTGTAGATGAGTATTTGTTGAGCGCTGGCTTGCCATCCTCGAGCTTCGCGTCATCGGGAAGATGTGGAAAGCTGAGGAAGCGTGGCTCCTCTGGTTCACGCTGCTTCTGGAGGTTGCGCGGGTCCATGGCGGGCTGCTTGTAGTGTGCTAAGTGGTAAGAGGGATCAGTGTGATTGGAAGAGTAGAGAGGAATGCACAGGCAGCTCAAGAAGGAGTCAGAGAGGAAAGGTAAAGTTGAGTCAATGGACGAAGTCGTGAGAGATACGGAGATAACTAGCAGTTACCGTGTATACCCAGGTACTCCCGCAGCAGGGATCTACACATTCGTCGGCTGCCCTAGTGACGAAGGAGCAATCCGAATGCTCGCAGCGACGTCTGTGTGGGGCTTCGACAGCCCTTCGTCACGTTGCGCTGGAGCCAACGTTCGGAACGATGGAGGGGTCCGTCGGATGGGAACATGGTAGACGCGTGAGTTTGACACACGCTGCCATTGACCAATGCGACGGGCCTGATTGAAAGCCGATTATGACGATTCGAGACCATCTAGCGCCGTGTGGTGTGGTTTGGTCTGGGGAATTTACTTTGGCCGCGGCCAAATCCGGTGTGTGTCGGCGCAACTACCGGCGTGGCTTCGGCTTGACCACATGCGGCGCCAGCAACGGCGAAGTCGCTCGCGGGGTGTTTCTGGAAAGACGCCAGGTCGCGCTGGGAATGGCGGGAGCCTCTCGCATGCATGCTGCGAGCCTGGCGCTTTGCATGGTCGTCGCAGCACGCAAGGCTGCATGTCGGCTATGTATTCATCTGTCCATGTCGTACCGCGACGGCCAGGTAAGTCGATCTGACCCGAGTACCGGGTCGTTCCCAGAACATGTAGAGTACTGCATTCTGCCTTGGGCTGGGGAACTGACGACGAAGAGCACACGTCGCTGGTGTATCGGGCTGGCGTCGCACCGGAAGATCCGGATCACAAGAAAAGCACGCGCAGATTGGCAGCAGGTCTCAATAAGACGGGGAGATGGGAGGACTAAGTATCGTTCTCCATAGAGTTCGCAGTGATGATGGTCAGGGGAAGGCCGTTGGAAAGGCTCCAGCATCCCTGCCAAGTTCCCACGATGGACGTGAAAACGCCGCTTCCGAAGCCTGGCAGCAGCCCAACCCAACGTCATACCGCCCATGCGCCCATCACAACCCTCTCTACTAAGCAATTTCCATATCGCAAACACTCCCACGCCATTCCCTGCCGAGTTGGGGGTTGCAAAGCACTATCGCACAAAGCAAAACCGCTCGCTGCCGCTTTATCTCTCCATATCGCTGTGTCAGGATGATATCCTCGTCAGATATCGGTCGCGCCTTCAGATCCCAGATTAAGGAATATCCTTCGTAGCCGCGCATTCGCCGTTGCCAAACGTGCGCAAGGTTTCCAATAAGAGACGCCCTCAGCACCGGCTCTTTCTCTCCAGCGATCCGGGCACGAGAGGCACCATCTGATTCCATTGGCTGCCGCCCAGTGCTCGTCACCGTCCCGCACGCCGGCAACCCGAACGCCCCGTCGCATATACTTTCAGCATTCCAGCACGAAAAGGGACATGGAGCCTCATTCGCGACCTGGCTTGTTCCGCAATGGCACGTTGCGTCTTCCACAGGCTCCCCTCGCTGCCTCACCCAGCGACCCAGTGACACAGACCGCTTCAGACCTTAATCTCTGGTATGGGCTCAGTATAAAGCAATCCGCCCTCCGTCTGCTCCGGCTTCTCAACCCATTCGTAGTTAGCGGAGACCGGTTGACTCTGACTTTTGTGGGCATGCTCCAACTGACAGCCTTGTGTGGGTTTGGATCTGTGCTCTGGTATAGGAGTAAGGGAAACAAGGGAACCGCCATCAACACCCAACATGTATCTGATACCGCGGCTGGTGAGTGTTCTGCCTAGCGACACACATGGATGTCATTCATCACGTGGCCTAGCTGGCGATCATCTAGCCTTGTTTTACTAATCCTCCGCAGATGAAGCCGCTGGTACAGACCCAGGCCTGTTGAAGAAGTACTCCACCGTTCGCTCCTACACCGTCCCGTCAACTGGATTCGTCTACCCCAGGCTCCGGACCTTTTACCGCCCACATCACCAAGAAGACAAACTCCCCAAGGATCCGTGTCCAGTTCCGCTATTGGTGTTCATCCATGGCCTCGGAGGCTCTATCGCTCAATTCAGTCCCATCCTTATCAGTCTTTCCAATCTTGCCCCATGCCTGGCCGTTGACCTTCCTGGATGCGGTGTGTCAAGCTTTGAGCCAAAGACATGGGGCGCCTACACCACGGAAGCGTTGGTGCAGCTTCTTGCCGTCGTTATCGAAGCACATCGTGGAGTCAATGATGGACAGCCTGTCGTTCTTGTTGGCCACAGCATGGGATGTTCACTTGCTGCGCTCCTGGCTTCCCCAACTTCACCACATGCACACCTCCTATCGCAGCATGTCAGCGGCTTGATTGCCATCTGCCCCAAAGCTGAACCTCCTACTGCAGAAGAAGTCAAGAAGCTACGCTCTCTTACATTGATGCCTGCCGCTCTATTCGATCTGATTAGACGTTGGGATAGAAGAGGAGGTGTCAACAGCAAGAGCGTCCTACGCATGGCGGGAGTGGACTCTGACGACGAAACGAAGAAGCTACAATTGCGCTTCAACAAGCAGAGCCGAAGTGCTGTGTGGTTGAGGATGGCCCGCGGAATGTGTCCCGACTACTCCAGTGGCTCGCCGAAAGGGGGTCTCCCAGGGAAAGAGGCCTGGAAAGGACTCAACATACCGGTGTTTCTCGCCGCTGGTGAGACTGACACAGTTACCCCTGCGTCGAACGTCAAGCAGATTGTGGAGTTTCTAGGAAGGGATGTCAGCGCCATCCAACCACCAAGCGAGATGGCGAGCCTGCCCATTGCAGCAGCCCCCTTCGTACCTTCCGCAGTCCTCCCTGACAACGACAATCCGGGACGTACAGAGCACCAAGATTCCGGTATCGATGTCAAGGACCTACCAAGACTAGAAGACGACACCAAGACCATCGAATCAACCGCTATATCCACCACGGACGTCAGCGTCTCTTCAGTCTCGGAAAACACAACAGAAGGCAGCGTAATCACCACCGACGGCCCCCTCCTATCCGCCACCACAACTCCCATGACCCCCACCACCCACACACCCTCCCCGCACCCCCGCCGCCTCGTCGTCAAAACCGCCATAATGCCCAAACCAGCCGCGCACTCCCTCCTCTTCGCGCCCTCCACCTCGCGCATAATCGCCGGCCTAATCAACACCTTCTTCATCGACTACATCGACCCGCGCCTCTCCTTGGCCTGGCAACTCTCCTACCTCTCCACAGAGGGAAAATGGGACGTCAAGAACCTCGCAAAATGGAAAGCCGTGCCCCCCGTCTCCGCACCCATCGCCGGCGTCTTCCGCGCCATGAAGACACTAAGAGAAGTCGATGAGGAGCACACGCCCAAGGTATTGACAAGACAGTGGAAGGGCAAACTATGCGCCGTAATCGACATCTCGCACGACAACCCCGTATACGACCCCAAAGGCCTAGAAGAAGGCGGAATCCCCTACCACAAATTCCCCACCGTATCCAAGCAACCGCCCCAAGCAGCCGAAGTCAACGATTTCTTCGATCTCGTCGATAAGATCCGTGCGGAAGGGAGGCCCGGCTTGATTGGCGTACATTGCCATTATGGGTTCAATCGCACGGGCTTCTTTCTTGTGAGCTATTTGATTGAGAGGTTGGGGTATAGTGTTGAGGATGCGATTGAGACGTTTAAGCAGGCGAGGCCGCCGGGGATTAGGCATAGCCATTTTATTGATGCGTTGTATGTTAGGTATTGTCGGGGGTTGAAGAGGGCGCCCACGCTCTGAGTGGTGGGAGTACTGTTTTGGATTGGGAAGGGAGATTGGGTGGGTGGGGTTTTTGTACAGTATTCTTTCTTTCTTATTGTTTTCGGGATACTAGGGTGGGTATGGTAGAGCGGAGTTTGGGAAGCGTGTGCGTTTGGGCGTTTGGTTGATGCTGGCGGGGTATGAGCATGGTTTATGGTTTTGGGATCATATCCTTGAATGACATGACATGACATTGGTATAAACGTTTCTTCCTGCGTCGATATGTTGCTCGTTTCCAGGAACTCGATTCTTATAGGCAACAATGCATTGTGATGCGTTTTGCAAATCGAGAAGGACGTGTTAGTTGTACAATTTAGTTGCAGTACTACACAGACAAAGTTTTTATGACGATGTTTATGATTTAATCAGAACGTTCATGTATGTACATTGTTAACGAAACCGCGAGACACGAACTCTATACTTCACGATATTTCGTTTGAGTAAAAACGTAATAGAAGTATGAGAATACTTTCTTTGTTCTGTTTCTAGATTCGGGTACCAACAGCATATAAGATGCCGAGCCTCAAGCACTCAACATCAACACCGAGATCATGAAGGAAGAGAGAGATTTCTCGAAACAGTCATGTATTACAGAAGACGGCGGTTTGATATATAAAACCGCCTCTCGCTCCTCGCACCGCTAAACAAACGTGAGAATTTCAATCTCACACTCTCCTCCGTCATTACTCGGCTTGCTTTCTCTTTCTAATAATCACAAGCCGAGTGTCGTTTCGTCAAGATAGAAAAGAGAAATGTACAACTACAATGATAGTGATATGTCCACACCATGTAAGCCCAGACCGTCCGACATGTAACAACCTTCGAGATCGTGGTGCCCCTTCCTTTCCTTTCCTTTCTTTGCGGGACCGGCATGCTCCCATCGTACCTGCATCCTTTCCTCTGCTACCGTGACAACAGTACTCCCCCATCGTATTCCGTTCCATCCCATTTTGGCGCCCTGCTCCGCATGAAGAAGAAAGAGAATCCGCTATGCCGAAGAATGCGTTCGTTAGTAAGAAATAAGAGACTGGGTAAAGACATGGGTTGAAGCGAATGTCGTGAACGCGTTGAGCATCTTGTTTCTTTTTGCACCCAGCCAAGCCATGCTACGGTGAGGGGGTGGCTATCCCTTTGCTCCGGTGGGCAAGTCTGTCTGCCTGGTCGTGCATGGGTCCAGCACCCCTTGCTGTAGCTCTGCGGAGTTTGGTTTCCGGGCTTGCCCATGGTAAGGCAAGCGACCTTACGATCTTCATGGCTTCTGATCTTGGGACTGAGGCTCGGGTGTTGACTCGACACCCTCCATAGCGCCAGTGTCTTTGCTTCTTGAGAACGGGCCGCCCTCGGTGGTAGTAGGCGTCCCGAGCCTGTCTGTCGGGTACTTCTCCAGATCTTTGTGGCTGGTTGAGAAGGTCGATATGACAGGCGTGTAGTTCTGGGGGTGGTCGGCCTGTGTGGGCGTCTTCGCTTCGGGCCCAGCTGAGATCGGACTGAGTAGGCTCTCAGGCCCGTTGTTGGCTTCGGGTGGCAGTAGTTCGGGCTGAGGTTGTACCGCGCCGACTAGACCATTCAAGCCGCCTTCAATGTCGCGCAGCAGGCGGACGTATTCCTCGGGGACAAGCCCGCTCTCGCCAGTCTTTGGGTCTTGGGCTACGAGCCAACCTTGGCCGTGTCTGTATGATACCAATATCACCTGTCCTTCTACCAGCGGTAGCTCGTTGTCGTTCTCGCGTGCGAAGTCGAATAGGGCGACGGCCTTGCCGTGCATCTCCTCGTCGGGCGATGCGATGGTGAACTGGTAGTCGCGCGAGAATCGGTTGTCATCGTGGATGTAGTCCTCGGGCTCTGACATGTCGTCGTCTGAGTCGTATGGCGGGCCTTCGACATCGGCGTCGGTCTCGGCGTATGCCCGTTGCGGGAGGGTGGTTGCGAAGTGCGAGTCTCGTCGCGAAGCTCCTTCTGGTACACCGAGCCGCGACGACTCGGGTGGAAATGTGATTAACTCACCCCCGGGCCCGTTTGCAGCCTCGTCGCTGACAAACTGGCTGCTCTCGCCGTTCATAGGCAGTATTGAGCCCCGCCGTTGCTCTTCGGGGTATCCTCTCCGCCCGCGAGTGTGGTCGAAATTGACAATGTTGGACTTGTGCTTCTTATGCCGCGCGCCATGGTGGCTTGTGACTACCGGACTGGAGATGTCGTCGTCCTCGCTGTAGGGCGGGCCGCCGTCGTATGCTGTCTGTGGGAGCTGCTCGCCGTTCTCGTCCCAGGACCCCGCGGACCAACCGCCTCGGTCGCTTCGCCATGCCACGGGTGGCGGGTCCGAGAGTCTCCGGCTGTGTTCGCTGGCCGGTGTCGAGATGTCGGAAGGTTGTTCCGGGAGGGGGCCGTAGAAGAGCGGGTGCAGCGGGTCGTAGGCAAAGTCGCGGACGAGCGAGTAGGGCAGGCTCGAGTGGAAGATGGGGAAGGCGGTCGACTGCGGCCTGGAGCGGACGGACTGGTGTGTGTTGGACGTGTTGGAGAAGGTCGAGAGGCGCTTGTTCATGTAGGAGCTGGCGCGCTCGAGCTTCGCCTTGGATGGCGGGGAAGTGACGAGCGGCGGGAGGGAGGTGCGATTGACCCCGACTTGCGCCGATGCGCCCGGGTCGCTCCTGGGTGATAAGACATCGGCCGCCATGTCTTGCTCGCTGTGGTATCCGCGGACAGCCACTCCTTCTGTGATGTTCTTCAGCCGCTGCGAGTCGGCGGCCGTCTCTGGTGCGGAATTGGCGTCTGTCATGCGGTAGATTGCGTGAACAGACAGGTCGGGCGTTGGCGGCAACTATATGGAGTTTTGAAGCGCGGTCGAGGGCAGTGCGGGTGGCAGAGGGGGATGCGACGCAGCTAGTGCAGTACAGTCTTCAGTACTCAGTATGCGGTATGCGGTATGCAGTACTCGGGAAACTGCCGCGGGAGCAGAGACGGGCTCCAGGTGGCCAGCGCACAAGGCGCACAAGCAGCGTTCGAATCAGCGCGACGTGGACTGGCGACGGCAGATGGCGCAGTGACTCGATGTTTGTGTCGGATGTTTCGAGGCGACAGTGACCAATGGCCCGGCGGCGCGCTTCAGGCCTTCTGGAAGCAGCACGTCGGCTGTGCAGGTGCGCCTGGCGATTGGGAGGTGCGCGGCGGGCGTGAAGATATTTCCACTGGAGAGCGGCTGGAGAAGCGCTCGCTGGGGGTTGTGGGGGTCAGGCCTGGCGCTAACACTCGCCCAGTGAACGGTGGATGAGGTGCGCACCCGAGGGCCAACGTGGTGGCTTCGAGGGTTCCGTGCAGGAGGGGAACGGCAACAGTGCGGCTAAGGGGCGACGCGACTATGGCGAGGCCTCTGGCGGCTTCTGGATGCTGTGTAGACCAGCGCGCGCGTGGTGGTGATGGCCAACTCTATTTTTGGCACCAGGCGGCGGGGAGTGCTAGATGCCAAAGTGTTTCAGGATACTTGACAGCGCCGCCGGTGGGCAGGACATGCAAATGTATTTGTGCGATTGTCGATATCAAGCAGAAGTAGCGAGTCAAGAGGCCTCGAGACAGCCTTGCTGGCATCAACGAGGGGTGTGTGTTCTGACGGCTCTTCCTTTCCATGATTGCAAACCCCATCAATGCATGCTTAGGCTACTTTCACCTTAGTAGGCGTTTCAGGTCATCGCCTAGCTGCATGGGGACTGCGCGCGCACCGCTGGTCGAATGCGCTGCCAGGCCCGCGAGCATCTTCCTTGGGCCCTCTTCACCGCGTCCTGTCACGAGGGCAAACACATCATAGTCGACTCGGATATCATTCCTTTCGCCATGCCATGGTCCTCTCCCGACCACATTCCCCAGACCACGGCGCTGTGTGACAGGTGCGTTTGAGCCGGGTTACCTAGGCGTCCCGTTTGGGTATACAGTATGCTTGCGCAATTGCATCACGTCACCGCGATCGCTTTTAATGAAGGCGATCTCCCTATACGAGATATGCTATGTCCAAGCGCTTCAGGAACAGGTAAGAGTCTGTTCCAAGATTCTCGATATGAAGCATCGCGACCAGCCCCTCCATTTCGAGGTGCCCAGGTGTTCGGCGCCCCGCGTAATCTTTCAGCCGAGCTTAGTCAGCCGCTAGCAGACTATGACCTGAGTGAGCTCGAGCTCGACAAAGATTCAACCTCACAGGCCTCGTGCCTTTCACAACCACAACCACTTCTACCACTTACTCATAGGCGTCTCTCTATGTATGAGACTATGAGCTTGAGTATTTACCTTTAATACTGTAAGTTCCTCCCTCCGTGTGCCCCCGTGCCCTGCCCTTGAGATGATGAACCCATATTGGAGCTGTCCTAGGCAATTCGCAGGAATTACCTCGGATGTCGTTGAGGACTCACAATTAACGCTGAAAATTCTGATCTCCCGTGAACCTTGTTATGATTGCTGTCTATAATTGCGTGGAACCATAACTAACGTTTGTGAAGAAATTGCAGAGCTGTCCGCAGACGCGCCAGCACCTGTCCCATCACACCTCCGCACCGCCCCATACACCTCCCGCACAACGACCCGACCCCGCCGAATATGGACGCCCCTGCCGACCCACGACTGCGCGCGAGGCAGCAGGCTGCCGCCGCTGCACCTCCACCACCTCCGCCGCCGCCAGCTGAGCCCGCTTCCATGGGCATGGACGGCGCCAGCGACGCGCACGCAGAGCAGAACATGGTACCCGACGATAGCTTCAAGCTCAAGTTCTGCACTGTGTGTGCGAGTAACCAGAACCGGTATGTCATTCGCTGATCCGCAGGCCAATCAGATCGCTAACTTGGCTAGCTCCATGGAAGCTCATCTTCAGCTTGCCTCAGCCCATCTCCCTACCATTAGCTTTGGCACTGGCTCTCTCGTCCGTCTACCCGGTCCGACCATCACGCAGCCCAACGTCTACAATTTCAACAGCACCACCTACCGTGCCATCCACGATGAGCTTGCCGGTCAGAACACTGCGCTCTACACCCACAACGGCCTGCTTAACATGCTCGGTCGCAACTTGAACATTAAAGGCTACCCTGAGCGCTTCCAAGACTGGGTGCCTGGCAAACCACGTTTGGACCACGCTGAAGACAAAGGCTCGCAAGGTACTGAATCTGGTGTCGTCGACGTCGTCATAACGTGTGAGGAGCGCTGCTTCGACGCTGTGCTGGAAGACCTCCACAACAAGGGAGGAAAGCTCAATCGCCCTGTCCACGTCTTCAACGTCGACATCAGGGACAACCACGAAGAAGCTCTCGTTGGCGGCAAAGCTATCCTCGACCTTGCGCTCAGCCTGAACGAGGCCGCAGCCAAGGAGCGAGAACAACATGGCGATAGCGGGTGGCAATCCGGTGGCGGAGCTGCTCGATCTGGCTTCGACGAGCGCGTCCCCGACATACTTGCTACCTGGCAAGAGCGGTGGCCCAACATGCCCGCGCTCTGGAGTTTGGCTTGGGTCTAGTTTCCTTACGGCGTTTGTTATTCACACTCGATACCCATACTGCATAGCGAGGCGTTTTGTTTATCTTACGAATCATCAACGAGGTCACGATAAACTTTGGTATTGGCCGTCTTTGCCGTGTTTGTGTGACGATCGCGATTGTTTTGATTGTGACATTTGACATGACGTTTGTATCACCAACGCCATAGCGCGTCAACGCACAAACACTCCGTCTGCTGTAGCTTCGAGGCACGGTCTGCGGCTAGCCACGTGTACGGTACCACGAGCGTTGATGCCAAAGTCAAAAGTAATTCGACATTACTGTAATTTCCTGACATTTCGATCTTCCTCCTGCAAGATTCCTCGAAGGGGACATTCGCCACATACATACCGCCGAAAGATAGTCATCGTCATTCCTGGCGCGTCAGCACCATGGCGATAACATCAGGAAGCCGCTGCTGCGGCATGATACTGTTAATGATCGCCATGCTCGTCGCCAGTGTCGTTTCATCGCCAACATGGATGTCACCGTCGACATCGAGCTTGAGGAGACAAGGAAATGCTACAAAGTACTGTGGTTGGGAACTCATGCAACACCATCGTATGTCGATCTCAACCCCTACACCCACATCCAATTCTAACACTGTCACCCCAGAAATCCCCATCGCCAAACTCGGCACCTGGTACGCCGAACAAACTGGCGATCGCTCCTTATGCGTAAAGCAAGATGACGGGTCCGAGTATTGTACTTGTGTTTATCAGTGTGGGAATGGCGTTTGGCAAGAATGGAAAGAGCATGGCGGAAGCAAGAGCAATGGTGGCAAAGAAGATGATGAAGAAGGAATGGATAAAAAACGTCAAGATGGAGATGAGGAAGGAGGGGATGCAGGAGAGTATGCGCGGTACGGGTACTATATACAGAAAGGCCTGGGCGTCAAGGTCGGAAAGTGGAAGTACGAGGTCGGCTGCAAGAAGTATTGTCATGCTGGGGTTTGTGATGGCCAGGACTGAGGGGAAGAGCAGAGGGAGTGTGATATGGGTATACGGAGGCAAAGGGCATCTGGGCATGGTGGTGATTTGTTTTATGACGGTTTGATCCTACGAGTTGACCCAGCAGTTGGGTGCGATACTGGGAGATGGAGGTTCCAAAACACGGTATCACTTGGGAATGTTTCTTCTGGCAACGTGCGGTGAGCACAGGCTTAGATGGTATTACCAATGCAGCTGTGTCCAGATCGATGTCGCAAACAACAGTACCGAGTTCGTTCTGTATCAATCATCAACGTCCTCGGGCTTGGTAGCCTCGGGGTCAGCGATGCGTGCTGGTTGCCAGCGGTTCTTTGAAGTACCCACGCTCTCCATTCTAGACATTGCCTGCAGTAAGCGCCATCACATGATGACTTCTTCACTCCGACTTTCTGTAAAAAGACGGACTCTTCTTGATTACTTTGTATCAGAGCTTACTTTGCCATTCAAGACGTAACTACGTACTGCACTTGCGCCTGAATGATGCAACTGAGCGTGTATAGCTGATTGACCCCTCGACTCAGGCAAAAAAGATGGATTCCACCAAGCGAAGTCCTCTGTCAGGAGGATGCAATGGCCAAAAAGATCGACGTTGGCCAGATTCGAACTGACGCTCCCGAAGGAACAAGATTTCTAGTCTTGCGCGATAACCACTCCGCCACAACGCCCCCGTCTTATTGGTTGATGGAGAGAAGCAGAGGCTGTGCATTTATAATCCAGATGATAAAGCGTTGCGGCCGAAGAGGGCGGCAGCGTATCTCGTACAACATAGTCGGGCCGCTTTAGTCCACCGAGTACGCCGGATCTTAGTCCATCCCCCGGAAGGTTCCATGGCACGAACGAAACCTCCATAGCCTGCCCTAAAACAAAGTTTGGACGTTTTCAAACTTCCCGTCCCCATCTGAGCCAGCGAACTCAAAACACGTGCAATCTGCCTTGAACGTTCTAGATCACATCGTTCACGATCTGTTCACGAACTGCTCACATCGATTGTCCAGTGTCATCACTCGGCGATCGGATCTCGCCAGACTAGCCGCACGAGGAACTCGTGTTCGTTGAGTTTGCCCTGCAATCAAAATCTGCACGGACGTCACGTCTGAACACCCAAACACCCGTTCCTCGCATGTCTTGGGCCATTCAACGACACAATGTCACAATTTTCGAGTTGAAGTTTACGGCCGAGTACCCGGCGGCATCAACTCCAGATGCAGAAAGAACGACGAAGAGCCAATCGTCCAGCTTCCTCGACAGGGTAACGCGCGACAGGAAACGTGCGCGCTAGCGCTAGGCGTTCCGTCTCATCACCGCCCTTCTGCATGCTGAGAAACCCGTTGCCTTGGTCATTGAGTCCGTCGGAACGCCAACGTCCCGCCATAAGCTCGGCCGTTACAACACGACATGCGTCAGTACGGTCGGAATGGTCGTCTTGGTTTGCAGTCAGAAACACGCGTCGACGTCTATCGTGACCAGCCAAGCGCAATTTCACCTGAGCAAAAGTCGCCGTCTATCCTTTCGTCATCAGTACATCGCTGGGAAAATCACTTCTAACTTCTAATACTTCTACCTAATCTTTACTATCAGCTGCAATCGTCTGAAGGCTTCGTCTACCGTCGTCTACCGTACCCTTGATGCGATAACGCTAGTCCAGCATGGTGTATCGCGGGAGACCGTCAACAGGGTGCAAGAAGTGTCGCGAGAGAAAGATCAAGGTACGTCCAACTCTCTTATATGTAATCATGTAACCTGGCTTGGTTTTCCGACAAGGGCATGCAGTGTGCGGTGTTCGCGTTGGGCGCCGCAACCCGCGACTAGCTTCTTCCCAACGCGGTATCCTGTGCGAGAGGCTATCCGCAGACACAGCACCCATTCGCAGCGGGAATTCTGTCCGTCCGACTTCTTGACTCGAGTCGCTGACTAGATTGTAGTGCGATGAACGGCCAGAGGGCTGTATCAAGTGTGCCGAACGCAACTTCAAATGCCCGGGATACGATCGAACCGTCGACGCCTTCTTCCACGACGAGACCAAACATGTGCAGACAAAAGCAAAGATATCGAACGCAAAAGCCATCGCCGCACGTGATGCGCGAGATATCAGAGATGTACGCGAGGCCTATCTCCAGATCATGGCGAAACAATGTCCGGGGACCGCCATAACCGCGTCGCTCATCGATCAAGGCATCAGCTTCTTCATGTCGTACTATTGCACAGGAGTAGACCAGCCGTCCATACAGTCAATCGAGTACCAGCAACATCTGTCTACGCATGGCTTCCATCCGCTCGTCTCTACGACCATGACAGCGCTGGGCATCGCCGGTGTAGCCAACCTCTACATGGACCCTCGTCTCAAAGCCGAAGCGACACGCTGGTATCTTGAGGCTATCAAGATGGCCAACAAGGCAATCTCTTCGCCTGAAGCTGTCAAGGAGGACAGTACTCTGACCGCCGTCAACCTGCTCAGTATGTTCGAAGCAACGTTCAACGACACCTCCCTCGCTGGATGGAGTAACCACGTCGATGGTGCTGCATCTCTCATCAGACTCAGAGGCATGGAGCAATTCTCCACTCCCGCAGGACAACGCATGTACCTCCACACTGTTGGCCTACTCACTATGAACTGCATGGGAAAGGGCATTCCCCTTCCTCAATATGTTCACGATCTGAACAGCGAAGTCATGAAGCATTTGGATACACACGACCCCAGAAACCGATTCTTCTTCCTCCACATCAAGACCATCGACCTACGAGCTCGCATCCTCAATCAGTCCGCGTTCGCGCTGTCGGAAATTATAGAATCAGCACTCGAACTTGAAGACATCGCTGTCAACATCTTCAAGGATCAAGGGGCAGACTGGGACTACGACGTCGTGCATTGCGAGAAGAGTGAACGTATCTTTGAAAACTACTACCACGTCTACCCGACCGCGACAGCAGCTCAGACTTGGAACTGGGTGCGCTACAACAGAATCTACTTCCACGACATTATCCGGAACTGCATCCTGGCAGGGTTCGCAACTAGCCCACCGACCCTTGCTGGCAGCAGATACCACGAGCAGCTAGCAAAAAGCGCTCGCATGTTGTACCAGTTGCAGTCCGATATCATAGCAAGCATGCCCCAGTTCATGCATGATGTTCCCGATTCTGCGCCGAGCAGAGCGACGACCCCACCCGATGACGATTACGACGAACCGCGCACGTCAGGACGAGGCGCACCATGGACGGCATCCGCTGCGCCAGCAAGCCCATACCGTATAGCCCTCAAATCTCTTGATGGCAACTTCCGAGGTAACACATACGGGCTCGTCAAAGCTCTTCTGGGGAACGGATCTGTGAAGGACCGGCTTCCTATCGTACGCGTCGCGGGAGGATACAGTACTGTATGGGCGCTTTACGTGGTACGTCTATTCATCGTCAGCATGCGTTCTTGCTACTAACAACCAATGTTTTAGGCCGCCGCCATGCCCATGGCCTCACCTGAAAGCCAAGACTTTGTCCAAAAGTACATGTCGCGCATCGAGCACGAGTTCGGCATCAAACAAGCCCGCGTCTTGGGCCAGGCCCTGCGCCTCAAGCGGTATCTCGACCAAAAAGGCGCGATTGCGTTTGGTATCTGTCCGGAGTACCTACCGCCCGATGGGACAGAAACATATGTTTCGCATCAGCATTTATACAGCAAGGTTGTCGAGGAGACGGACGAGTCGCCGTAGAAGTCGTTCGTTGACGATTGAGATGTGGGGTCAGACGAGGCTGGTTCTCGAGTCTTCGGTACGGCAAAGTCTGTAGACGCTGTTAGCGACGACCCGGGTGTAGCAAGACTCGGTCAACTCCACGGGTTCTGCAGTACTACCGAGTATTAGCAAAGGCTCGAGCAACGTCGCAAACAGTCTGTGCAAGGCGGAGAACGGGAATAGTGGTCCTCCGGCGTACACATCGGCTTCTACCGGTCGGGCTACGGCTTCGTTTACGCTACAAGTATCAGCGGGACAATGAATACTTCACAAACGCGCTCGTGCGTACCGTACCGCCCACTGCGGGCAAATGTTCTGCCGCCGCACGATGCATTTATACCCCTCCTTTCTTCGAGCCCCAGGATATCTTGAGCGTCCAGACTGCACGCCTTCCGCAGTCACTTTGCACCAGACTCGACCTCGTCGACGAGGAGCTTCTGTCAGCCATGTCGATTCCCTTCCTCCCACAGCCGGGCTCGCCTTTGCTTCAACTTCCCGGAGAGCTCCGCAACAAGATTCATCGGAACGTCTTCAAGCAGGAGGGCCACATCTTACTGGTACCATCAACCGTCGTACCGGGGCCGATCATGGTTCGCGCGATTCCAGACATCGAATTGCTTAGTACCTGCCGCCAGTTTTACCACGAAGCCAGAAGTATACTTTTCTCGGACAACACCTTCATGCTCTCTACGCAGATGGACGCTTTCACCGACGCTTCGACCCTGGGACTCCTGAGCATGTGGATGGCAAGTCTTGGTTCCAACCTCGATTACGTGCGCAAAGTCGTCATCGATCTCGAGCCTCTTTGCCCGGGACTATGCCAGCCTGCCAATGATAGGATCGACCTGAAACCTATCATGATGATGATCTGGCGATATCAGGATATACTCACAAGCCAAGGCAACCGACAGCGCGCCAAGATTGAGGTGTCGTTCGCGTTTTCGGGACGACACCTTCGTTCGCATACTCACTGGGGCATTCCAACCCCATACCCCATCAACGAGTCCAATCTCAATGCGATGATCACACTGTTGACGCCTCAGCGTAGTCCGGAAATGAGCCCCTATCTACGAGCACCCCGGTCGCTTCACAGCATTCAGGCCACACCCGACGGTCTACAAGCCACGTTCATCCTGAGAAGGTCTAGCCATCAACGTCCCGATGATGCCGCCCTTCCAATCATTCCATACGATGTGGACAGCAACGGACAACTTAAAAGGATGCAATTCCTCCCTAACCGGAGGCTCCGTCTTGCGAACCTCCTTTACTCGACCTCGATCAAGCAGAACCTCCTTGGTATGCTTATGGAGTCAAACGACCATCATTGTCTTACATACAACATTGAGAGCCGAACAATCTCACGCCGCCTACCCGAGCTATTTTCGATGAATCGCCAGTTCCGAAGAATTGCCCTCAAACAGTGGCAGCACATACATGTCATTGGAAAGATGACGTCACGTAGCGCGCAGGCTTCGTTTGATGATTTCGCATCGATGCAGGCTTGGTGTGCGGCTAGTGGACTATTCTTCCCTGATAAGTGGGATGAGCGCCCTGAAATTCCACCCACTCTGAAGATGCGCTTTGAGCTGCCGGAGCGAGAGAACTTTTCATGTCTCCGGATCTCGATCACCAACATTATCATGGCAACACTCGAACTCCCTGTGAACTCACGGCTGTGGGTTGAGCAGTTTAATGGCGGCCTGCCCCTGCAAGCCAAGACGGGAATGCTGTACAGACTTCAACGGCAGATGTTTGTCTTTCTCGCCGACGTACTGCACTCACACCCAGATCGCGGTAACGAAGCCTGTCCCGACGTTATCATGGACGGCAAATGTATCATCAGAGACATCGAGTATGAGCGGGATGACGGTAGTAAGTTTACAATCAAGTACGAGAGGGCGGACGAGGACCTTGAAGAAATGGAAGAGGACATCGAAGACTGGATCGGCCATTTCATCGAACAGGAAGAGGTGGATATAGCGGCTTACGTACCCACTATCGCCTACCAAGATGATGACCCTTTCGGCAACATCGTTGAGAAGTTCCGGTACGATTTGAGCGCGCCCCACCACCCTTCTTTGCGCGGAGTGATTACAAAGCTCGCGTGCTTCCTATACGGAGCTGATATAACCGGTGAGTACTGGGACTGATGTTATTGTGGTGGAAGACACGAGAATAGGCATCCAGGTTAAATAGTTTGATGTATGCGGTAGCGGTCAAACAATGTTAAATGATCATCTGAACGTCTCATGCGCCATGTAAAACGCAAAGTGTCATTGTGATCCAGCGCGTATACCTATTGAAGTTTCCTATCCTCTCCCTACATCCTTCGCTTTATACTACGCCAACGTTCGCGAGCATCTCACCCTCATACAATGATTCCGATCGAGATGATGTCTGCGAAAAACACGCTACCACCTCCTTACACGACTTGCCAACTCCGCCGTTACACTCGCTACCCCAAACTCTACGCCGAGCGAAGATATCCGCATCCATCCCCTCCCTCCAGCCAGCCTAGCCAGCCATTCCGGCTCATGAAGCTCCCCGCCGAACTCCGCTGCATGATCTATGCCTCCGCGCTCACCTTTCCCTTCCCCATCGAACTCTGGCCCGAAACCGACAACCACATCGCCTCGCACCAAATTGTGACCGCAAACCGCAACATGCAGTACCTCAAAGCCAAGATGCGGCAGCTCGGCGTGAATTTGAACCTACTGAGAGTAAGTAGGCAGGTAAGACATGAAGCTACGTTTTACTTCTACAGAGAGAACGAGTGGCGTTTCAGCGGGATGAACGGGTGGATGGTCGCAAGCGCGTGGATGTTCACGAGTGCGTTCATGTTCACTTCAAGAGAAAAGTATGCGTGGCAGTACATCAAGTGTATCACATTGCCGTTACCCGTTCGACACACGGCCCAAGGGCGGGCGCAACAGCGATGGGGGATGATTAGGCCGGCAGTAAGTAAGCGCGCGGCTGTCAGACTGGCGAAGCAGATTCCCTTCAACGTTCCCGAGGGATGGACTTATGAGAGTAGTGTTAAGGATGTTTGTGTCGCGTTGGGGAAGTGTATGAATTTGGAGGTGCTGAGACTTGTGCTACCAAGGTGGTGTGATATGGACGTTGTTGATGAGGAGGTGATGAAGGATTGTGCTGGACAGATTGAGCGGTCAAGGGAGGTTGTTGGGGAAGGGTTGAAAGTGGAGTTGGTCAAGCTGAGTGGGGTGAAGACGGCGATAGGAGATTTGATCACGGCGGATGAGAAGCAGGAAAGGTTTGTAAAGGGGCTTACGGAGAAGGGGTGGAAGGTTAGGACAGCGAAGTGCGACAAGTTCGGGAGGTACGATGTTGGGGATATGTGATAGGAGTCAACTATGTGACCCGTCGGTGTTACTCTATCGTCGAGACAAGTCTTCATCCCAAGCACAAGATGCACGGTGAAATTGAACTGAATACGTCTTTCTCTAGGGCATAGCTACCGATCGGAGCTCCTCTTGATCTACGAAGATAGGGACAGTCTCTCTGCCGATTGCATCGGAAGAGGGTCTGGCCTGGAATTGATAAGCTCACCGCTAGCTTCCAATCGATCTAGAACAATACGAAAACCCACGCGGGTTAGCTGGACACGTTCTTATGCGGGCGGATACCAGCAGCCTAGATGAGCGATCCATTTCGGAAGATACGCCACCATGCGATTGGCTGCTGCGGCACCGACGAACTCGGATCTTAGGGGCGTGAAATGACTTTGGTGTTCTTAAAAGTGCGATTGAAGATCTTTCCACACTGTTTCAGTCTCGCAAAATTTTCGTGTCCAATCTGCGCTTGGGCATCATCGCAGCGGTCAAGACGAGTTGTGCATTGCTTCCTCCATGACGACGTGTACAATCGTAGCTATCTGGGTAGATGCATGTTCTTGCAGTACGGCCAAGGATTTGAAGGGGATGATTCTGGACCGGGCTATTATCGTTGCTTGTGCCGTGTCGGGGACTTTCGCAATCGGGAGGAAGTGGAGACGCGCAAACCCCGCGCCACATCCCTGAGCCACATCGTTACGCCACACTTGTCCGGTCCGCTGCTGCGGCCCTACGTGAAACCTGGGCAGTACATTCTTACTTTCGATATTACTCCGTCTTGGACATCACGAATTCGCATTTTCCAAGCATAGCTACAAAGATCTAGAGATCGCAAAGGACCGAACAAGGGTCGTGTCGACGCCGGATTGAAAATAGCAGTCGTGCAATCGGAAGACGACTACCCGATCGCGACCAGCGAAACACGGCACGACACGCGCAGTACCCACGACTCCACGACTCTACGTCGATCAGTAATCGAGGTGCCATGACACAGTACTACTAACTACAACAACATGTGTATTCCGTGGATGGGCTGAGCGTGGTTTGACGACCAGCCTTGGACGTCGTCTCGAGTCGCGACGCAGCTACCTTAGTAACCTCCAGGGCGGTTGGCGTCAGCCGGCTGCATCAACCTGGCAAGCAAGTCCTGTCAGCGACTCTTGAACACGCGGAATCCTAATCAGCGTGGTGAACAGAGGTACACCTAGGAATGGCACCTGGGCGTCATGCACGACACCTGTTTGCGCGACATGACGTGCCAAGACGCCCCGAGCTGGTGTTTTACGCCCTCCAGGAAGCGTCGCGATTGGCGGAGATATCGAAAAGAAAGTCATTGAAACTATCTCACACTCTAGCCAGATTCTAGCGCAAGGCTCGCCCCGTGACACGAATCGCAAATGTGTCTTGGCAGGACCCCAATGATGTTCCCGGAGAAATGCTTGACTGGCCAGACGTTTTCGAACAACGAGCGGAAATTTCAGTTCTCCTTGGCGTTCCAGATAGGTGGTTACGATGTGGATATTTGAGCGGTTTCATGTCAAAGCTTGGCATTTTGGCGAGCGTTGGCGTCGGTGTGACAGGCTGGATCCAGCACTAGTCGATCGGACATGTAACGACTTCCTGGCTTTTGGTGGTAAATCCATTGTCGTGTGCGTTCGTGTGGCGTTCCAGAACACGATGTCTCTCAAGTCGTCTCCCAGAACTTGTCTTTCTGAGATGCAAACTGATGTCTTCTCGCGCTGATGATGATGAGAGTTGAGTCTGGAAGACAAGACGGTGCTTACTGGATAATTCACTCTCTACCAACTCCACAGTACAAATGAGCCTGGCATGGGTGCTATCGAGATATCCCGCCATGAGCGTGTTTCCGACCTCCAAGCCCCACCAGAGCACGGCCCTGACGTCCTCGGAACCCTGCGAGCGTCTTCTTCTGGGCCATCCTACTCACATTCGCATGACACTCTGGGCCTGGGCTCATGAGTACCGCCGGAGAGGAACAGTACCCTGTCTTCCACATGGCACATCTTCGGACGAATGTGGAGTGCCTCAGTGTGGCACCCAGAAGACGAGTTGAGGGGGAGTATAAGTATCACAGCGACCACCGGCAAAAAGGAATCACCACCACCATCACATTCATTCAGTCTATTCTTGCTTGAAGCATCCACTTTCGCTACCTCTTTCAGAGACTTACATTCTTTATACATACTTTGTTCAAAGCATCCTCTTCGACTTTCCAGTTTCGATCAACCAACTCAACCGTCAACATGAAGTTCTCCATCGCCATCGTTGCTGCCATCACTGGCTTCGCCGCCGCCGGCCCTGCCGCCGTTACTCCTAGCGAGTTCTCCTCCTTCGCCAAGCGCGCCTCCCTCCCGATCCCCGCCTCCAAGGGCTCCGTCACCTACAAGGCTCCCCAGCAAGTCAGCGGAACCTTTGATGGTGGCATGAAGACCTACGGCCGTGGTGCTAGCTGCACTGGCCAGGTCGAGGGCGGTGACAAGGACGCTGTCTTCCTCATCAAGAACGGCGGAACTCTCAAGAACGCTATCATCGGAAAGGACCAGATCGAGGGTGTCCACTGCGAGGGTGAGCATCCTTCCGTACAAACAACGAGTCATAGATACTAATCTGAACCAGGATCCTGCACCATCGAGAACGTCTGGTGGGTCGACGTTTGCGAGGATGCGCTTTCCCTCAAGGGTGACGGAAACGCCATGATCAAGGGCGGAGGTGCCCAGGCCGCTGATGACAAGGTCATCCAGCACAACGGAAAGGGCACGGTCACCATTGACGGCTTCAGTAAGTCCCCCGACACTACACTCCTCTGAACACCACTAACAGCCCCCAGCCGTTATGAACTTCGGCAAGCTCTACCGTGCCTGCGGTAACTGCAAGAACAGCGTCGCCCGCTCCGTCGTCATCAAGAACGTCAAGGCCTACAACGGAAAGGTCCTTGCCGGTATCAACCCCAACTTCGGCGGTACCGCTACCATCTCCGGCACCTGCGCTACCTCCGTCAAGACCATCTGCGAGGAGTTCAAGGGCACCAAGCCCGGCTCTGAGCCCAAGTCCGTCTCCAAGGGCCCCTCCGGCAACTGCAAGTACACTGCTTCTGCTGTCAAGTCTTGCTAGACGGGTGATTCGACTCGCTCGGCACTTTAGTCGGGTGAGAGTGGGGAAGTCATTGGAGATGACTGGGTGGTGGATGTGAATTTTGGAACTTTTGAGGATTCTTTGTATATATAACCTTTGCACACATGCAGTGCATGTAATCAACTTGCTTCAGCACATCTCTGTTCTCGATACCATGGTGATCCCAATCTTGCCTCACGCCCGGTTGAGTTTGTTGGTGTGATGCTAAAGTGACAGCGAGGGTGCGACGACTACTCCACAATTGATCGCTGTCCTGCCTAGTCACAGGGCGAGGCATACAAAACTACTGCGCCACAGTAAGGCGTTGTCGTTGAGATTCATCGGTCAGTCTCGGCGTTACTGGGGAACTTTTGTAAGATTGATTAATCTATCGTCGGCTACCTGCACCTCATTAATCTAGTACGGAAGCATCGGAGCTAATGCCTGGGCAGATGAAACACAGTGAGTCTTCTCAAAGCTGTAAAGATCGGCGGTAAGATAGGTGGAGAAGGGTATGACTTTTGGCATTGAAGTTGAAGACAGTAACACGGTTACTGCTTGCGACACAGGCCCACTACATAAGTTGAAAAGGCGCTGTGTGTAGCAACGCGCTTTTGGTTTGAAGGAAACGACAAGCTCATAGGAAAGAAACGGAAGATGTAATACAAGTAAGCGGGGCTGCGACGTCATCGCTGACACTGCGCCGAGCTTTGAAAAGAAGAACAGAAAGCAATTAACTCCGCCACCCTGGGTATAAAGCGCCGGTAATATGCAAGACAAAGGAGCAAACCATCATGCGCCGCTACGCTTCTTCACAGGCGCTTTCTTGCGAGGCGGTTGGCCCGCCGGGTCCTCCGCAACGAAGGTCTCTTCGCGAGCGCGCTTCTTGCCCCTCGAGGCCTTCTTGACCTTTGTGGACTCTTCGCTGTTGGAGCCCTCCTCGCTGTCCTGTTGTTTTGCCTTGTCGTTTTTGTCATCGCCGCCGGGAGAAGTTGTTGTGCTGCTTTCTTGCTTCATCACCTTCTTACCTGCCTTGATCTGATTGCCTTTGTTGACGTTGGCAGTCTTGTTGGTCGCCGTGCGATGGATCAGGTTGCGCGGGTTGGCGATGATGGTATAGAAGCGGGAACCCTTCATGATATCTTGACAAGACGTCTTGGAGTACTGTGTACGGTTAGCATCAAGCTGTGTAATTATCAAGACAAAGTACTTACGTGAAGCAGTTCCCGAAGACCTTCAAATCGATCTTCAAACGTGTAGAACTGGGTAAGCTGACATTGCTCACGCTCGTTCGAGTCAAAGATCTGCTTGGTCCAACCGTCGGTGTGGATTTTGATAAGCTCTTTCTATGTTACGTTAGTGATGGCAGAGGCATACACTTCGGTTTAAACTTACCACAAGCAGGCCAGCAGCTGCATTGTACTCTTCCGGGAAATAGTACTTGGACTTAGAGTTCCACCGATTGTTCGATGACTTGACATCGGCCTTCTCCCGGATGTTTACGACGTTGTGCATTGCCGTGTCAAGAGCATCGACGCATGCCTTGATCTCCACTTCTGTTGTAGGAATGCTCGTATCGTTGGCAGGCGCCTTCCACATCGTACCACTGAACTCAACTCCAGTGTTGGTACGAACCATGGTGATAGACTCGCCCATCTGCCCATCGATACTGAATTTTTCCTTCAACTTCCTGATCGCGGCCCGGGCTTGCTTCTCTTTGTCAAGGATATGCTTGGGTGTACTAGGTTTAGCAGCGCCCGCGCCGTCAGCGCCGTCAGCAGCTTGCTCGCCAGTTCCAGCGTCCTTGTTCTCGGACTGCTGGGGAACAGATGCGTCACCGGTCGCTACTGTGGGGTGCGTGACGGGTGCGCGATGGTTGGTGACAGGCGGGTGGTGCGCCGCCGATGTATCAGGAGTCGCGGATGTGAGTGATGGCGCTGATCTACTGCGTGATTCAGGTACATGTTGCGGCCCTGGTAATCGTTGTGGGCCTGGTGGATGTCGCAGCTGTCCGTACTGCCAGTCTGGTGCACGTTGCGGTCCTGGTGCTTGTGGGGACCATGATGCATATTGCGACCGTGAGGTCGGGCGGGCGACTTCTCCGCGTGGAGTCATTGGTCCACGAAACGTTGATGACGGGTGGCCTGCTGTTGACGGGTAGAGCGTGAATGGCGCGTGACCCGGCTCTGGCACAGGGCCTCCGAGATGTGCGAGTGCGTGACGAGAGTCTGGTCCACGATGAGGTGGTGGCGTGATAGAGGGCGATGATGCAGTGCTCAGAGGCTGCGCATAGCCTGGCGGCGGTCCTTGCATCCTGGATGAGCGGCTTGTATGTGATGTATGAACAGGCGATGATGAATAGTTCCGAGGGATTCCAAGGTCTTGCACTTGCCTATGGCCCAGCGCTGGGTCCCGACGTATGAAAAGCGGACGGCCGCTCGATGACGCCGGGGTCGGCGTTGAGATCTGATTCCCGAATGGCGCATTCGCCGACCCACTGATCGAGGTGGGCGTTGGTGTACGATCATGCGCTAAGACTGGATGTCCAGTGTTTTGCACTGGGTTAGGAGCAGTCGGGGGATACGTAAAGTCGTTTCCCAAGCTGCTGGGCGAGCCTAGAAGAAGTCAGTGTGAGCGCGCGAGACAGAGTGTATATCATATCGACTTACCGAAGGCTACGTTATTCTCTGGCTGATACTGTTGGCCAGCCTCTAGGTGACTGTAACCTCCTTGCAAGTTCCAGTCAGCGGCCGACTGTCCTGGTACGCTGTCGCTAGAAGTGTACATGTTGTCTTGGAAGTTAGACCAGTTGCTGTTGTCTACGGAGCTCTCAGAAGGGTAGATTGGCCAGTTGTTGCCGTGATAAAACTCGCTGGGATCGTTCTGCCTGAAGCCGTCCTGTTCGATGGAGCCAGGATGTGTTGAAGCTACCGGCGCGATAGAAGAGCTCGATGAAGTAGGGTTCTCCTGCATGAAATTCGCAAAAAAATGGTAGTCGATTTCCTCGGTGATTGAGCCGTCGTTGTTCATAGCGGAGGGGTCGCTGGAATTCATTGTAGAGATGTCGTCGTCGTATACAATGAATCTTGTGGGTTGCAGTTGTGAATCGAAGTGGTTGAGGGGGGTAATCTTTCCTTGAGAGTTCGAAATGGAGCCCCAGAAATACTCTCACGGGGGTACCACGCGCTAGGAGTTTGTTTGTGGCGCGGAGCAGAGGGCTCCCAACTGGGATAGAGTGGGTCGAAGGGTGAATCACGTGTTCACACGGCGGTCGCTCCAAGGCGGGGGAGGGGCGATTAAGGAGGAAATCACTGCAGCGCCAAGCCCAAAGCGTGAGGGCGACCGAAGTGTTCATGCAGGCGGCAAAACTAGTAGCGATACTACGTATCAACTTTGGCGGCATCGCGCTGTTTCTTGCTAGCCAAGTATATAAACTCAACTAAACCAAGTATAAGTAAGCCAGAGCCCCTCGAAGCTGTCTAATATAGCGAAATGTAAGTGCAAGACTCCTACTGTCGACTGTATATATCTCTTTCTAGGCTTGTCCTGCTGCATCCTTTCCGCCGTACCATTCCAAATGGTACGAACTTGGTGAATGGGGTTTGAAAGACAGTCCTCAAGGGGATGTGAAAGAGCAAGGAAAGCGAGATTGCTTGCGGGACCGGGAAAGACAGCCTACCCATAAGTGTTCGAGGATTCCACGTCACTACTTGACTACTACCGCCCAGGTGTTTGTCTCAACCGACAAAGCACTCCCAGATGTTGCACTCGACAAACTATTCCAGCAAACGCAAAGACTCTTCCAAGATCAACCCTGACAGCTGCGCCGCTCAACCGAGCATGCTCGCTTCGCCTGGAATAGTAAGCGGGAGACGACAATACCGACTCAACTAACCTCCAGGTAGACGTTTGCTGTGTCGTGCTGCCTCAACCAAGGCATGCCAAATGGAGCAACCAAGAAACCCGATCTCTATTGGACTTTCAGTCGGATCAGAGAGCTCAAGACAAAGAAAGCAAGTCCATCCATCAGCCGCTCGGTAGCTTATGACTCGGACGGTATTGTGTCTTTGACGGCACGTGCTCGCTGATATTCGCGACAAGAACTTTCTTCGAAATCATGCCGAAGGCAGCGTCTTCAATTATGAGATCTGAAAAGGAGAAGTCGAGCGATTGAATGTGATGGCGACGCGGAGCGAGCCCATCAACCTGCAGTCGCTGCAGCCGCGCGTTCGCCGCGGAGAGTGGCGCATCGCGACAGTCCGAGGAGCATTCCCCTGGACATGGCTGTACTCGATGAAAGCTTACGGAAGTGTGCAGCACCAGTCCTCGCAAGAAGCAAGAAGCGGCCGTGCACCAGGCGAAGTCCATGAAGGTTTGTCGTTGATTTTGAGGTGGGATCAATGCGCGCTAGCGACGGCGAGCCTGCTGCCCCTCGTTCCTTCCCTCCTTCTCCGCAACGTCCAACTTCGTCCGCTTCCACCAAACGTCGACAGCATCGTCAATCTCGCCACCGCCGGGACCTTCTCTGTATTGGTACTTTCACCCACTTGAGTGGCAATGAACTGTGTCCTCATGTGACAACGATCCAACCATTTCCCGACGCTGGCTTCGATGGCTGTGCTGCCATAAAAGTCGACGGGCTACGCCGACGCCCACCACCACCACCGCGACCCTCACAATGCTGCACCGAACGCGATCTTGCCAACGCTTCTCCGATTGAGATCATCGGGAACACAGGCCCAGCTGACAGCGTGGTACCGTCACTGCCCTTTTGACGAGTCTGATGACCGCCATCGTCCTAGACAAACATGACAAACATGCCAAGGCAACATTCCCTCCTTGCCGCGCACCAGCCAGTTTAGGTATGCAAACTCATTGGCCTTCGAAACCTTTTGCACTCACACTGACAACCACTAGCATCCAACTCTTCCCCACACACCGCGATGGCATACCACGTCGTGGTCGTGCGGCTACCGATGCCTTCTAGCCATTCAAGTGGCGCAACCACGACTGCACCTCACCGAAGGAACATCTCCTAAGCAAGAGCGAATTCCAACGCGAGAATACTGTACTCAAGTGTAATGAGAGTACCCTCTTCCACCTTATCTTTTCCCGGTCTCGTCCCTGATCAAAAATGTCCACCTTCCCGCAGGGTAAGGAGGTCACATGACGCATCCCGCCTGGACCGCTCTTGCTTGGAAAGACCCCGGTGATACCTGAAAGAGAAGGGACTACATTATCTCATGATACTGTGTCGCATGAAGTGTATTGCTGCTTGCCAGTCTTGGTCGACGAAGATCTGTTCGCGTCTTTATGATATGGACTTGCAGGACATACAACGCCCCATGAGAAAGCCGGACAGAACGCGCGTAGGTCTGACAAGATGTTGCTTTGCTTGCAACCGAACGGTGTGTAGTCGGTTGCGCGCTCTGTCGCTGCCAGCTGCAATCGCACATGCTGACGGGCCTGCGACGGCCTCGCGCATCCGTATTGTCGCCGGTCTTCATAAGGTTCCTATGGTACGCCATTAGCTCTTATGTCTTTCAGTTCAACAAGAAGTCATTCTATGTAAGGTAGTCAGTGTGTTAACATAGGTCACAGGCAACATCGCACGCGACAAGGCCATATCGCACGACGCCGACCTCGCGCAGTATCCCAGGCAAGACGGACATCACGACACCACACGCTATCGACATGCAGCAAGTGCTACGAGGTCTTGTGGATCGGGGCAATGGGTCGTGGGTGTAGCAAACGCTCAGGTCCTAGGTGAATGCGAGGATGCCAAGACCCTTGGACGCACGTTACTCACGCCTGTGCTGTCGATACGCACGCAGGCCCCCCAGCAACAGGCACCGATCATAACAACAGACCTTTGTCTTCTTTCACAGAACGCACCTGATATCCTCTTGGCTTACAAATCGTCCGCGCTTGTCAGAGTCGACCTTCAATTTCCTACTTCACTCCGTCGTCGCCTAGGTAAACATTACGCCATACCTACTTCAATACCCGTGGACGCATCTTTTCACTAGCGGCGCAGTCAGCCTTGCACATATAAAGATCGGGGGACGCAAGCGTTTCACCTCTCACGCCGTGTAGAGTAATAACAGTTTTTTCAGTAAGTTCCACCAGAGCTGGAGTATAGATGCTGGGGTTCACTAACAGGTGTCTTAGTTGCAAGCAGTAACCGTTGAAACCAAAACCCCAGCCGCCGCCCCAAGTACCCCAATATGACCAACCACGACCCCGATAAGGACACCCCCAAGGGCATAGCCAACAAGAACCTAATGGTGATTGAGAGCCAGACTGCATCTCCCTCAACTCCCGTTGGTGCTCGTGCTCCCGTTCCCTTCGGTCCTCCCATTCCCCGCCTTGCGGACACGCGCCTGGAAAAGGTCCCCGGCGGTCTCAAGGATCCGTCTCGCCTTAAGACCAAGATTTCCCAGCTTCTGGACAAGGACGATGACTATCCAGAGGTCGATGGCTTCCGCTTCAAGACCCTAGAAGAAGCTAGGGCGCCCATGGACGAGCCTCAGTGGTATTCTCCAGAGGTCGATTCCTCCATCCCCGAGACCGACGCAGAGTATCGTAAGTTCGTCAAAATGTTGATGCTAGCTTTCAAGGATATGACGCGCGCCAAGGACACCAAGGGTAACGCTTACCGCAAGCGGCTAACTCCGGGTGAAGGTGTCTATTACCAGGACTGGGCTATTGAAGCGTGCTCCTGGGACATCGTCGGCATGGCCAAGGACATTCACCTGAACGGCTTCAAGGTCCGCATCTACGATAAGTCCATCATCGACAACATCAGCCAGACCAAGGACTGGACCTTCGGACAGCGTATAGAATGGATCTGTGCGGTGCTGAGGACCTCCAAGCAGGTTGGCGTTACTCTGATGAAGAACGAGAAGACCTGGACTACTATTGGCGCTCCCCACAAGCTGTACAGTAGCACCATCGTCAACTGCGTCTCGAACGCGCACCGCGGCCAGTGGATCAAGGTCGGCCGTGACAACGACCAGCACCACCAGAATCGTCCGATTCGGGGTAGGCGTACTGCGGCTGAGATGATCGCGTCCGGTGACAACGATGACACTGATGATCCTGGAGTGACTCCGGGGTCCCAGATGATGTTACAACCGCGACAGTCGGCTCAGAAGCGCCAGAAGCGTAGTCAACCGGGTATGAATGTCATTCAGCGTGACCACCCAGCCATGGCCACTGACTCTGAAGGCGAGATGTCTCCCGGAAAGATGAAGAAGAAGCGCAAGACCACAACCCAGTACAACTCGTCATCCCCCACCTACGTTGTTCAGTCAGAGACTTCGGCATCTCAGCCGGACGAACAGTACCCTGGTGCTGCTATGGGCGTTACGTTTTCGAATGTACTTCCCGTGAAGCATGTCGTCGCTGTCCCCGTGCAAGCTGCTCGAAAGAATGGTGCCCAAGCTGATGATGTTGTCTTCAAGGATGCTTTCAGCAAGGACGTGTTCAGCGAGGGTGCTAGTAGCAAGAACGTCTCTAGAGACGGCGGTGACGGCTCCTCCGAGGACAAGGGCAGGAAGAAGAAGAAGGACACCGGTTTCGTCAACTACCACTGCGGCACCAAGGGCATCGACGAGCTTGACTCTGACAGCTCTGAGCTCTCCGATGCACCTGATGATCTGCTATCTCCTGGCTCTGGCTCTGGCTCTCCAACTCCCAACCACAAGCAGAAGGAGCTGCTGGACGACCCCGAGGACAAGGTTTCCATTGAGGAGTACGCCAAGCTTCGGGGTGAAATGGATGAGCTGAAGGCGGCGCAAGCTGAGACCGACAAGATTCTGGCGGCACTCCGCGCGGAGAACGCGCGCTCGTTGGCCTCGTTCCATCAGGGCTCTTGATTAGCACGAGATGGCAACGCCTCATCGCAACCCCATGCGGAAAAACAAACTGAAAAGTGCGCACAGTGATTTTGCCCTGCCTTTCGGTAAGACAAGATTCGGAATGGAGTTCACATGGAGATAGTTCACGGCTTGGAGGTTGAAGTAGCACATGAAGTCACGACGATTAGACTGTAGTTCTTGATTACTGAACAACGTCGCGACGGATTAATACAAATACGTTGAAAAACATCCTTGCCTTACCTTGTCTGCGTGATTAAATTGATGTCCATGTCGTGTGTATGCAGGTCGGTGATACTAACCTTCTTGCGGTCAATCTTAGATACGTCAGCGCTAAACTTTATCACCAGTAACCTCGGAACCTGAGCTCCCTGCTTTGCAAGAAACGCGACGCGCAGCGAAATCCGACCGCCCGACCGTCCGACCGCAGCTATGCCTTATATCATACCAGCAGCCTTATCGCATGGGTTTCCACCTCCACGAAGACCCTACATAAATCATCCTCCACCGTTCGCTCGGCGCCAACACCATACTCACACCCCCTCCGACCTACGATGACGACCCGAAGAAGAACCGAACACCTAGAAGACCTCACCGCTCACGAATGGTGTAAAGCTCTCTTCGCCGACCCCTCGATAACGCACATCCACGATCGCCGCCTGTTTGAGGCCCGCGACGGCTGGAACCTGCTCTTCACGCGCGGCCTCTTCACATCCGACGCGATCCGCGCGTTTCTCGACTTGTGGAAACCGGGTCATGGAAAGCGACGGGAGGTTATAGATCCCAACAGTGTAGTCACACACACGGACACAACATGGGAGGAGATTGTGCCGCCCGACAACCCGAAAGAGGCGGCTAGACAAGCAGCGAAGAAGGACATACAATACGATCTCTCCGATCCGGAAGGAACGGAAAACATCGTGCTGGTATCGCTAGCTCACGATGCCGATGGGAACTATGCGAGTCTTCATGGTGGCATTACGGCGTCGCTGCTAGATCATTGCATGGGCTGTCTTATAGTCAAGAACTATGGCATTCCGAATGCGACGAGTGAGTTGCGGGTCAAGTACAAGAAGAATCTGGTGACGCCATCTGTGGTGAAGGTTAGGGCGAAGATCATGAGGGAGAAGGGGAGGTATGTTGAGGCTGTGAGCTGGGTGGAGGATGGCGCGGGTGGAGTGTTTGCGGAGGGGTGGGGCAGTTTCGTCAAGAACAAAGTCGTTATGTCGAAGATGTAGACGGCGGGGTGGAAGTGGACTGTAGGAGTGGGATATAGGGCGGATGGGGTGTGTATGATGGGATGCGCTGAGGTGAATGCTCGTGTTGACTGTACACAGCTCCGATGGCATCGCACGAATTCCAATGTTAAGGCGCGTCCGTCCACCGTCTTTGAATCTGAGCCGACCATCCTACGCGATTCATGCATCGAGATCAACAGTCCAGATCTTCAACACCAATCCCCATCACACCTGGCCACGCTCATCCACACCCACCACCTCGGCACATCATCACAACCCACAGCAGACCCCATTCACCACGCCAATTCAGGCTCTATCGCAGCAGATCCGATCTTTCCGACCCCTACCGCCCAATTCTCTGCGTCCTCTCGGCCTCTCCAGTGTTCTCAATACCCGACGAATCACATCGCGCAACGTCGTCGCGTCGCGTTTCAGATAACAACGAATCCGTTCTAGACCATCCCTTCCTAGTTGTCGATCAGGAGATTTCTGCAGAAAGCCCAGAGAACTCTTCTTATCGACAACGCACATGCATGGCATTTGTTCATTTACACGTGCGGGTGGATAGGCCAAGGCGCATGTGTGACACCTGCTAATTTTGGGTCGGGGCACGGCGTGGGTGCCGAGTATGCTAGATGGATGAAACTAATGGCATTTTATGCGCTGGATTGAGGCTGAGTTGTGTATTGTGGGTTGGTTGAGTGGTATCTCATTATCTTTACGCGTCAGCCCTCGTCCTTGGTCCTTCTTCCCTCCCTTCGACACCTTTTCCGTCATTCTTTGTTCGTCGCATCTTTTTTTGCGCAGACACTCTTTGGTTGTTTTTTATATGGTTCAGTGAACCTGTACGTTCTTTACACAAATCACATTCTTTTTTGCTTTGATCAGCACGTTCCATTCTACGATACCATTATACCGATTCAATCCTTTAAAATGATACCGAGCACCCTCAGCAAAGCCGTTTCACTCGTTGTGCAAATCGCCGCCATCCAAGCCCCACCGCCATCGCCTCCAGCGCCAGCCGCCCTACTATCTTCATCAAGCACCCTCGCCGCCTCGCTCAAAGTCTCATTCCCAAACCCCGGTCTGGCACTCCTCCCTCAACCATACTGGTGGTGGCAATCCGGCACCGCAGTCGAAGCTCTCTTAACCTACGGCTCCACTACTGGCGACCTCCAGTATGAAGATCTTCTCAAGACCACCATCCTAAGTCAAGCGACCCCCGCGAACGACTTCATGACCGTCGACGCGACTGGCAACGATGATCAAGCGTGGTGGGGTCTCGCTGCTATAACAGCCGCTGAGATGAAACTCCCGCAGCAGGGACCCGTAGCTTGGGTAGATTTGGCGACGAACGTCTTCAACCAGCAAAAGCAGCGTTGGATCGACGGCAACGATACTTGCGGCGGCGGCCTGCGCTGGAAAGTAGACTTCGGCGAAGACGGTCAGAACGGCTGGCACTACAAGAACGCCATTACCAATGGTCTTTTCTTCCAACTTGCCGCCCGCATCGCGCACCTCACAAAAGATGCGGAGATCCTATCCTGGGCAGAGAAAACATATGCTTGGAGTACAAAGGTCGGACTTGTAGACCAGGACTTCAATGTCTACGACGGCACGAGTGAAGACAACGGGTGTTCAGATCTAAACCACAACATGTGGAGTTACAACGTGGGCGTCTACATGTACGGCGCTGCTGTCATGGCCGTGCACACCAAAGACGAGAAATGGTCGGAAAGAACGAAGGGGTTTGTCGCTTCCGCAAAGCGCAATTTCGTTAAACAGGATACCGGCGCGCTTTTCGAGAGCAAGTGCGAGGCCAAGGACGCAGAGGAGCCGTGCGACACCGATCAGGTTTCTTTCAAGGGGTTGTTGGCGCGATGGTTGGGTGCTACAGCTGTGTTGCTGCCGCAGGTTAAGGAGGATGTGGAGAAGATTGTTAACCCCGCCGCAAATGCGGTGCACAATGGTACCATTCTGGACTTGGGTCCTATTGAGAGTGCGTATGCGCTTGAGGTTGTTGATGCGAGTTTGAGGATGCAAGGGTTGGGTGGTGAGGGCACGATTGGAGTCGGCAAAGTCAAGGCAGCGAGGAGTGTTGCAGGAAGGATAGCATGGTGATGCAAGAGATAGAATGTGGATACCCCCGATAGATTTGCTTTTTCCAACACGAGGCTGCCCTTCACGATCGTATTGTGCGCGACCATCATCCCAAAACCATCTCCACGAACATTCAATTGCCGGATTAACCCCTGCTTTTAGCGTCATTGCAATCGTATCGCGGCCGATCTCATCTTCGATCCATGTGCGGGTGCGCTACGCGGATCGATGTTCCGGTTCCACGGGGAGGCTAACGGCGTGGCTTGCAGCCCCTCAACACCAATGGAGCTGTTGGAGCTCTCATAATGACGTCGCAGGTACGGAAGCTTGCCAGGAACGTCAACAAACATCATTTAAGGTGCGGTCGCGCGTGTCTACTGACCTCTCAACTTATTGCGCAATTGTTGCTTTGTTGTTGTGCAATTGACTCGTAGCGACATCATGCCTTCTATTAACTCAACTGTTAGTTGTTCTTGGGGCATTGGATCGATTGAATGGGTGAGAGCTGACTGGTGGGCATAGGTATTTCATGCGTATGCCTATGGCACAGCATTCTGGTACGGCCTGCGTGGCTTGTGTCGCGTGTACGACCCCATCATGGTAATCGGCTGTACGTTACCTTGACTCTCCAACCTTCCTACCCCGCTCATCAAAGCCTCAATCCCCTGATGCTCACTATCTATTCCACAAACTAACACCAACAGGGTTCCGGCCCCCATCGCAACTAAACCTGGCGCCCAACGACCTCGAAGCCTACAACGTCCGCAACGACGGCTGGTGTCTCGTCACCCTCGCGCTGATCCTCATCTCCTTCACCAACGCCATACCGTTCAACTCCGCGCCCGCTACGAAGCTCACCACGATCCCGTATGCGAAGGCGGTAGTGGCTGCGACGGTGTTCCATCACATCACGACGGGCATTGGCGCGTACCAGCATTACAAGATGCCGAGTCATTACAATACGAGTATGAGCATTGGAGTGTGGGGGAATGTGTGGTTGACGTTGACTGGACTGTTTACGCTGGCAATGCTGCAGTCAGATAAGGGGACTATGCCGGTTGAAGAGGTAACTAAGAAGGTGAGATAGATGTTGGGTGGATGGAAGGAAGGAAGGGAAGAGGAAGGCATAGCCATGGGGATATGCACTTTGTGGTGCACTGCAAGATCAAGGCCGTACAGTCTGGGCCTGAGCAGTCGCGATCGAAAAGTAAGATGTGTATACAGCGACAGAGTGTATCTAAAAAGAGAGAAAGCAGTTCGATTATCACTATCCGAAACGCGTGCACTGATGCCGAGCTAGTTTGTCACTCCATCTACATTGAGGTAAATGTCTAGTCTTCGAGCATCTTTCCAAGTACTAAATACCCTCTCACACCAACATTCTTCCCACCTTTCCTCCTCTGTGACCTCACTGTCACGTCAACCTAGGGAAAATGAACACCCTGGAGCCTACGTTGACGTTGGGTTACCCACTTCGCATGTTCTTGTCTTGATGTAGTCCGCAGGTCTGTTCAGCTTTTTACTTGTAAGAGGTGTCACTATCCCTCAAAACCCCTGCGGTCTATACCTCGGCCATCCCCCAAACCCACTGTTATACCCCCGAAAGTTCCAACCCTGCCTCGTCATCATACATGGCGTGCAATAAGCGTTGCGACGGAAGTCAATCTGGTTCTGCTCGCGACACCTTCGAGATTGGCGATAAGGGATGCCGGGTTGATTGAAGTAGCGTGGGTCGTTGATCTGGTTCAGACCGGTGCGGAAGTGTAGGCACGGTGGGGCTTGGATGTATTCGTGGTGAGCACAGCGTTCGTAGTGGCGGTAGATGTCTCGGCACATGGCGGTGGTTGGGGGAGTCGAAGTGGCTTCGATTGATTTGGGTGGGACGATGATTCAAGACAGGAAGGTCAATGTATCTCAAGGAACTCTGTTCAGTGTCTCGCAGGAAGACAGCGATAGTCCTATCTCATCTCCCCTCTTATACACATCCTTCAGTGTTGCGATCGTCCAACACACTCATGTCGAATCTCATGCGAACCAACAGTCGACCGCGGGGAACTCGGGCAGTGAGTTTGGCGCAAAGTCTTACCTATACTGTATGAACAGCGAGTAGTTGTTCCAAGTGATCTTCACGCTGCCTCCCACCGGTGAAGAGTATACGTACTGAGCTCTGTGTGGCTTTGTCAACTGCAAGATACTGTTCGCAGCGAATACACACCCTTATTGTAAGGTATGGAAACTAGCGCAAACGTCTCTTGTAAAGCCACATGGCAGAGGCTCCGAACCGTACGATGTGAGAGGACAATCTGCCGGACTGTTGGGGACAAATCGGAATGAAGCCATGTGTGAAGTAACCCGAAGAAACTTGCTCAGCCTTACGCAAATTGACCCAGCTCCCCGGTTCTGGAGGAGGACGGGCGCGATTGACGGGTGCGGATGGTCTGGAAGTTCGTCGCGTTGCGATCCCGCTGGTCTAGACCTGATGGCTTTGGACGTAGTACAGATGACGAGTAAGTTTGCTGTCCGAGCCAACGAATCTTGATGAAGGTAACGGTCGTATACGGGCCGCGACCCAAGTGGAAAGGTGCGTTCGGCTCTTTGTCACAATGAACGGCGTTGCGTCATTTTAGAACCGTAGTTGTTCGCAAGGGTCGATGCGGATAATGCTCCGAGCATACGCGCATCTATTCTGGAAGCGATCCGAGAGGCTCGGCGTCTGGGTAGAAATTGTTCACGAAAAGTACTCAATATTTCGGCCGAGGTTGTGGACGTCACGTTAAAGTCGCCTGACTTAAGACGTTGAAGTCAGAACACGTGGCTGCACGTGGGGCAGTAACACAAGCTCGTAGCAGTGAGAATGTGAAGCGAGACAGTCGCGATCTATGATATGACAAGACGCGGAGGAAGTGAGTAACCTGTGATTGCTTTTATTGATGAACGCCTGACCAACCCACCTGGGTACAGGTCATGAAATGCTACCCAAAACGCCAATATGTATGCAAGGGGTATCGCTGGATGCAAAAAGAAAAAGAGCCTCCCAACCTTCATGATCATGCAATCGTTTTCATGCAGTCATCATCATGTGTGTCCGTCATCAGTACCCGTGGCCTGCCACTGGAGGGCGCAGTATGTGTGTAACAAAAGAAAATGCAGTAACAGAAACAAAGCAAAGGCGAGTCTTCAACATCTACAAACCCCTAAACTTGGCACTATTCCTGTGGTAGATGCTGTGCATTGCACGGGGAGTGATAGCTGGAGGAGCGACTGCTGGGGGAGCGGGCGGAGTAGCAACAGGCGCTGTTGGAGCGGGCGCAGTGACTGTGACCATGACAGTGTCAGTGACTGTGACAACGCCGTTGTCGCCGGCTGGTGGTGTTGGTGCGGCACCGGGGCGGCCTGAGAGTGTTGGGATCTCCATAGTAGCGCTGGAGGCCGCGGAGTTGCTGGAAGATGGCAGCTGGGCGGTCGCAGAAGGGACTACGGCAGAGATTTGAAGAGAGCTGCTAGGAGCTGGAGGTGCAGCGCTTGGAACGGGAACAGCGCTGGTGGTGACTGGAGCTGTAGGACCCGCGGGCGGAGTGCTGTTGGTGGGGAAAGGAGCTTCGCCACCAGAGCCGGAGCCAGAACCGGAACCTCCACCTGGCAGTGAAATCTCGGTCAAGATAGGGAAGTCCCACTCGTTCTTGGCAAGGTCGGTGAGAATAGCGGTCCGTGAGGCGAAGTCGGAGACGGCGGCTGTGCCTGCATCTTGCTGGACAAGAGCGAACTTGGGCGAAGCATCGGCGGACAGGGCAACATCCGGGGATGTGACGTCGACGTCCATGCAAGTAGTGTACCACTCGTTCTTGCCCTTTGGAAGACCGTCGTCACCGCCCTCCTTCACGCCACCAGGCCTAGTGTTCCACTGCCATGTCCAGTACAGGGTGTATGGCTTGCCTAGCTCAGCGCTCTCCGGGATCTGGACATTTGTTTCACAGAACTGTGCGTAGTTGCCAGGTTGGCCTTCGACAGCCTGACCGAAAGCATAGGCCGGAAACTCCTTTGAACGCTCCTTGTATGTGGGCGTGTTGTTGATCTCGTAGCATCGACCGTCGTTGTAGTTATTCACGGCAAGCAGCTTGCCACGCTTGTCTCCGCCACTCCCGTCTTTGGTCCACTCCATGACTGTGGAAATCTTCTCGTCCTCCTTCGGTTCAGTGGTCCCATACACCCATATAGTGCCACCCGCCTCGACAGGTGGCTTGCCAGGCATGTGATTAGCAGGCTCTGTGACGTGACCATTTTCCATGTACCGCAGCGCGACAAAGCCACCGGGTGGCGCTTGAAGACGAGGGTACTTCTCCTGAGACTGTACTGGCTTTCTTTGCGAAGGGTGACATAGCGCCGTTTTCTTACTGATGTAAGCGCCCTCTGTCAGAGGAGGAACTAGAAAGTTCATGGAATCTCCGTTGTAGCCATTGTCGGTCTTTGCGACGTATCCTCGGGGGTATCCGTATTGGCCGACGTATTCACCCTTGTCGTTGATGTTGCGCATTTGCTCGATCCAGCTGTGGCCCATAGCGACAGGGAAGGCGACGAGCGCAGCGGTGAGAGTTCTCCGTATGCTAGGCATCTTGATGTGTGTCGTAATGTAGAAAGTGAAATCTTGCCCTGCAAGAGTAGGTGTGGGATGGTCGTTGCCGGATGTCTTATCAATACTGGCGATACGTATATCCTGACGTGAGTGTTGTTGTCGAAAGCGGGACAGCTGGGAATTGGTGTACAGGAAATTATATCGTGACGAAAAGTGAAGTATCGGCTTGGCGGGCACTGTGAGTGGTCGCTCCGTCAATAGTCGTGTGACTCAATCCGTCTTCACCTCGCACGTAACGATGCTATTGTTCAATGACAATAGTACCGGACCTTGTGAACGACGCACTGCGCGCTCTAGGCTACAAGAAAATAAGAAATGCAAGAGAAGAAGTGAAGACGCACAAGCCGGATGTGAACACAAACTGCAATATCACGCGGCCATGGCCCTTTATTCAGGCGGGTGAAGGTGGTGAGACAGACGCTGTTGAGCGTTGTAAAATCTCCGGCCTAGAAGGGAAGAAGCGACAGGAGCCAATAGAGAAGGAGACACACGAGGTGTCGAAACACAGCGCCACTCCACGCGACGCCGCACGCAAGCTTTCGAGCCTGGCTGTATGGGTGTAGGATGTGCGTTTCAACGCTGGCCGATGCTGTAGCCGCCAGCCATGGCTTTCCCGTCCCGCAGCGTGGTCGCGGCGTAGCGCGCTCTTTCTGCAGCCTCCCGTACTCTCCGGCGCGAAGATCGGCGTCTGTTAGTCGGTAGTTGGCAATACATGTGCATGGCAGGGCTACGCTAGCCATCCTCAGACATCAGAGGGGCCGTTGAGTGTCAGAGGACCGTGTGCCGTTGATCTACAACACAACGACGGAAGCTAGGCATCATCTAGATCGATGCGATGAAAGTGGAGATGAAATAACGATAGATAATGAGAGCCAGTGATTGCGATATTGTGAAGCTTTCTGCATCGCCCATCGTGAACCCACAAGCGTGACGTAAGAAATCGCGCAAAGTGCACGCAAAGTGGATGACAAAATCATCGAAGTGCCAGAGCGAGCCTGGAGCGACCCCACGACAGGTGAATGTGTGCCGGTGCAGCGCTTCGAGAAGGAAGGTGAACCCGCAAGCGACGGGTGGTGGGGTGAAGGTAGTTTGGTGGAGGCTCCACGTTGTTTCAGGTCAGAGCGCACGCGGGCGTTGATTGGTCATCGGCCGCCACGCTAGGCTTCAACCTAGGAAATAGAGATATCGCCTGATTGGCGCGCATCTCTCCATTTCACGATGCCCGCCAGCTAGCCTTTTCCCACGACCAGATTGACGCCCATCCAGTCTCTATATTTGACAAGCGAGATTCCAGACACCTGGCCAGCTTCATGCGCCTTTTTTCTTTTCCGATGCCGAGCACAGGCCGCGAGATGAGATGTTTATTGCGGTACCTCTCATCCATACAGGCACGCTCCTATCGCTCCCTCGTGTTTCATCGATAAGGGAAAACGGCGGGGCGCGGAACAGCCCTGAGGCATAGCAAACGGCATCAACGGGGGTCTGGCCAGCATCCCCGCCTGTCAAAACGGCTCGCAGATTACAGGAACCAAACCCGAGGCTAACCACGTCGGATGTCCTTAGCAGGTGACCTCGTGCGGTGGCTACCCAAACCTAAAGGCCGAAATGTGTCTTCTGGAAGGTGCCATTTCATCTCTCACAATGTCCTTACATCTTGAAATGTTATTGCAAACACGTCGCGACATTTGGGTTTCGAGGTTGTCCATGGAAGGTATGCCAGGTGGTGCCTGTTGGTGTCGTCGCTTTCTGGGTACGGTGGCAAATTGATGTGGGTAGCATCTTCACACCGTTGGTGTTGAGACCGTCTACAGCTTGATCAAATGTGCTCACGCAAACAATCATCTGCTGCCTTAGCCGTCAATATGCAATAGCATAGAATGGCTGGTTGAGTGATGGGCACACCAGACGTGAAAAGCTCGTCCATCACAACGACAACCTCATATAAGCACTCCGAGAAGATGACTTAGCGGTAATAAGCTGCTGTCAAGAATAACAATATACTACTGCCACGCTTGGAAACATACCACGCGCCGAAACTACGATTAGATCTCGCCCGAGCTACCTGCTTTAACTACTTGAACATGTGCCAATACACACTCGTCATTTACACGTGTTCTCATACATCCCGCAAAGGAACCTTTTGGTGCCCAGCAAGCTTGACGTCGTCACCAAACCGCTTTGGTCTCTGCAGCCGCGCGCAGTCAAACATCATCGAAGTGCGATACGAGAAAGCTTGCAATGCGTGTCTATTGAGAGAGCATCAGGAAGCAAGTGCGAAAGAAGTTGAGATACGGAGAGATGAGGGCAGACAGTAAAGTCACGGGGGTAGTGAGTGAGGAAAGAGGAGCATTCTTAATCAAGCTAGCGTTGTTTGGCAATCTATGGGGTTACAGATGCACTCTGAATACTATTCTTTGCAACCTCAACGTTCTCACTACCTACCTCTCCCAACATTACCATATATCGGACAAACCATCACACCACTACATCATCCAAATCCACAACAATGACATCAAACTCCCCCTCATCACCGCTAGAGTGGCTCGGCGCGATGCTGTAAGTTCTGACTGTCTGTAGTGCAGTTGAGACATATACTGACTTCGTGTAGTAAGGAAGCCCATGCAGCCCAGCGGGCAGCGGAAAACGAACTCGACGAAGTCAAGCGCCAGCTTCGTACCGCCCAGGACACTATCGCAGCGCAGAAGCAGGAACTTGTGAAGTCGAGGCAAGATCTGGAATTGGCGAGGACGGAGACGAAAAATGTGAGAGATCTATCGGGGAGGGCAGTGGCACAGATTGCTGAGAACGCGCAGCAGTTCCAACAGCTGGCATTCCGAAAGGCTACGCAGCAAATACAGACTCAAGGATTTCCGCAAGGCTGTAATCCGCAGACACACCGCTACCAGCTCGCGCAGCACTATTTCCGCCAATTGACCCGGTATCAGCAGCAAGGTGAACAGCAGCGTGAGGAGGAAGGACAGTGAGCTGTGATGGAGGCTGTTGAACATAGTGCGGACCGCTAACATGTTCAGTGTCGTCGAGACATGCATTGCGAGCAAGAGGATAAGGACTAAGATGTACAATGCGATGGATTAAGGGGACTGTTCGCACGGGAGGGAGGGGTGCGGCGAAGTACGCAGTGACCGTCTAAGACATTTCACAGCATCACGATAATGCTCTGCATGCATTCAAGTCTCTTCTCGCACCATCAATCCTTTGACATGTGATTCCTTCCCGTCGTTCACATGAGCTCTTGCATAACTTGACAACTACACTGTGCGCAACTCCTTTCCACTTACCCCCCTACCTCACTACCCCCAACCGCTGGTAATAGGCACCGCCACCTCCCCGACATAAGCCATGCCAACCCTCAACATCAAACCAGAAAACTGTATTTGCGCTGCGACCATCCACTCTTTCTCCTGCCACTGCCACAGACACACTTACACCATTACTTGCCCAGGATCAGCTCGCCATCATCGCCCAGTAATCGTAGGCGTCGAGCTACACTTAAAGCCGTGCGACGAATGTGCGGAGAGACTGGAAGATGTAGAGCGGGCGTGGCGTGAGAGACGAGGGATTTGTCCGTATAATGATGTTGAGACGAAGGAGGAGGTGGAGGTAGAAGACGCAGAGAGTTCCGGATCAGAGGAGTACGAGGACGCGGTTTCGATCATGACTGAACATTGAAGGAGTGCCGCATGCCGAAAAAGACACAATACCCAAGTACAGCAAGAAACGCAATAGTAACCCAGAAGTTCACATCCCATCAAAGATTTACAAAATTTGACTTTTGATACCGATGTAGACTCCAGGGTGTTTGGTTTTCCTTGAATGGGGTGAGCGATGTGTGTGGCACGCCAATGCAGTGTCGTCGGCAACCCATGGTACCGCATCGCGATTCGCGCGCACATTACCAATGTATGCTTCAGACCCTGAGAGACCTTGCACGACCTCACAATACTCTCGCTTTTGATCAACGATGTATATCTCCCGAACTCGGTTTCAGTCACCGCACCTCTACAGCACAAGCGCATTCTGTCCTTCCCTGCATCATCGCCAGTTGCGAGCGTTACAATGCCGCACTTTGTAACCACTCGTCATACGCTTGACGTGATTCCGCGTTACGAGATACCGACAAAGACTCGCTTTGCGGTCTACTGCTTTTTATCCCTACATTCGGTATTCTACTTTCAGATGCGACCTCTACGTGAGGAAACCATCGCCGCAGGATTTCCCTGGTTCGCGATTCCCGTACACTTACTCTGGATGGCGTTTCCCCTATTCTTCGCCCTAAGGTTCTATGCTGAGAACGACTACTCTATCGATCCCAACGATCATCTTCCAAGATACGTAGACCCGAGTCCTCCCACATCATACAAAATACTACTTTCAATGACGCTTGTCAACGTTGGTCAGATCGCAATCTGGACACAAACATACCTCGGCGTCCCTCCCACCTTCCCCAAAGACCTCAGCGCAGTTGTTCAAGAATGCACGCTCCACTTCGCAATGGCCTTCTGGGTACTGTCAGAATGTGAGTACATGCGCGCATACTGGCATTCGCGCCTCCAAGAGTGGCCAGTCAATCTCATCACACTTCTCCAATCTATCCCCCGAGCCAATTTCGACCTTACTTTCCTCGTATCACGAGACTGTTGCAGTTACCGAATAACGCCACCGAGGGATGGGAGGACATCTATAGAAGCTCTCTGTCGAAGTCTGCTTGACTTGTTCGACATCATTGCTTTTACGTGGATGGACTTGGTCTTCCTTCTTTACCCTGTCAAGCGCTTCGCGAATCCCGGTCCTAATGGCGATACTTTCTCAATAGCAAACAGAAGTTTTGGAGTGTTCTTTACACCGCGGTCGGACTGGTTCATCTTGCTTGATATTGCACTCCAGCGTCCGGTCCGACTATTAAACAGGATGCTGTTCGAATCGGCTGTTAATGGTGTCAAAAGAGGTCTGGATTGGTGGAAGCGGCGTGATCTACATGGGAGAGCTGATAGAAGCGACCTCGAGAGTACGAGTGACGTATCCGCGTTGTACATCCCTCCTGCCGACTGGTCTGACCTCTGGGTGAATAGCGAAGAGATTGCCTGGTGGGCGGTATCTCGACAACTCTACGAAACGCCCTGGAACGACTGAGATACCTTGAGTCATGATGGCACTTCCCCCGGACGATTCACTTCTCAGCCTCGCGGAAGCTCTCCATCGCTTTTTGGCATACCTAGGTATCTCCGCTGACGTCGCGTCGAATCGCATACCTTCGTTAGATGCGAAGACGAAAGCGAAGACTCCAGTATGGGCAGCTGCAAGTGACGGTTAAAAGAAACGATCCAAACAAAAAGGCTCTGGTCAATACATGAAGCGCCTTCGGTGTTACACAAGGAGCAGGCTGAGCTTTCGACCGAGATCTTGAGGAAAATGGGTTGAGAGGAAGGCGAACGGGAGAATGAGGTGGAACGCGTCGGCTCGAGAATTAAGATACTCATGGTGGTTGCTTTTTTCATAGAAGGTCGCCATAGTCGTCCCTTCCTCGTTCGGTTAAATTGGTCAAATGGTTCGCGATCGTACTCAGAATAGCAGGCGCGCTGGGTCTACAAAGGCCACAACTGCGCCATTAGCGGGCCACAACCAACGAGGGTCTCGAATTGGACCACAATAGATCTGTAGTAATGCTGTAAATCTATCATTGATGTCGAATCGTAAGCATGCCAAAGAAAGAGTGAAGGTGGCGTTTCTCGAGCATTCCTTGGCGCTCTTCAGCTTTGTCAGCCACTAGCGTCCGCGACATTCAGCCTAGCTTCGAGCTCCGCGCATCGCGACATTTTCCCAACACCGCGCGCGCGACAACCTCACACACCACGCCATCGCCGTCGACCTCGCAAACGCCGTCGCAACCCTTCATACACCTCACCCAACACCTCGCACGACATTCACCATGGCCAACTACCTCGCCTCCATCTTCGGAACGGAGCAAGACAAAGTCAACTGCTCCTTCTACTACAAGATCGGCGCGTGCCGCCACGGCGACCGCTGCTCGCGCAAACACGTCAAGCCGTCGTACTCGCAGACGATTCTGCTGCCGAACCTCTACCAGAACCCCGCGTACGACCCCAAGAACAAGATGAACCCGCAGCAGATGCAGATGCACTTTGATGCGTTTTACGAGGATATCTGGTGCGAGCTGTGCCAGTATGGGCTCGTGGAGGAGCTGGTTGTTTGTGATAATAACAATGATCGTGCGTTCCCCCATACTCATACCTTTACTCACTTTGATTAGAAGAAGCTTGCTAACGCAAACTACAGACCTCATCGGCAACGTCTACGTGCGCTTCAAGTACGAAGAAGACGCGCAAAAAGCCTGCGACGCGCTCAACTCGCGCTGGTACGCCGGCCGCCCCATCTACTGCGAACTATCGCCCGTCACCGATTTCCGCGAGGCCTGCTGTCGTCTCAACAGCGGCGAGGGCTGTGTCCGCGGCGGCTTCTGCAACTTCATCCATCGCAAGGAACCGAGTGCCGAGTTGGACCGCGAGTTGGATATGTGCACGCGCAAGTGGTTGAAGGAGAGAGGTCGGGATGCCAGGAGTATGAGCAGGAGTCCTACACCGCCTGCGACTAAGAGCCGGTTTTAGAAAGATTTGGTGGCCGGGAGGATAAGGATGGGGCAGGGCTGAGGAGGAATGAGTGTGAAAGGAGTTTCGGCGTTGTGCATGCTCGCGCTTTTGGGACTGAGATATCCGTTGCGGGCATGGCGTTGCAGATTGACATTTGTATATTAGGCTGGGAAAACGTGCTGAGAGCGGATAATGGGCTGGACTAGATACACAAAAGCACTCTGTCGGTTCACATCAATCTATTCGTATGCCTGGATAAACTTCGTGAGTCGTGCGTAATCTCAATGGAACTGACCCTCAAAGCAGCGCACTTCAGTCGTTTTGTGTTCAGGTGTTTCTTGTAAGTCAAGTCACGTACGCGCAATATTGTGAAATGGTCTCGAAGAAAAGAAGCAGATATCGCATTGGTGGCCATGTAAGGCCTGGTATCATCTGAAATATAAACATCGAAAAGAAAGAAGGCCGCGGATAGCAGCAACGAGCATCCAAGTGCTCAAAAACACCAGCCCAATCCAACCCCCAGAAAAAAGACATTAAACGCCCCATACACCCCGTCTATTCCAAAACACACTCATATATACACATTCCTTCATTCCTCCCATCCCCCTTCATTCTCAAATAATCTTATGCTGTTTCAAAATAATAATCGTAACAACCACACCCGCAACAAGCAGCAAGAAACATATCCAGAAACACCAGCAAATCCACGTCCTTTGCTTGGCCTTTCTCTGCTGACCGGCCAACCAACTATCTCTATGTGACGCGTCAGCCGTGATGGTCGTGGTAAAGTGGAAGCGCGATGAAGGGCGTCCGGAGAGGTGGCTCAGTGAGAGGGTGGAGAGATTGGGGGTGCGGAAAAAGGAGTGGGGGCGCGAGGAGGAAGATGGGTGTGGGTGTGTGGGGGATGAGGGGAGAGGGGAGAAGGGCGGTTGGTAGGCGTTTTGGCTGGTGGTGGAGGGGAGCTCTTGGATGGAGATGGAGGGGCGGAGTAGGGGTTTTGTGGACGGCGTCTTTTGTAGTTTGGAGCGGGGTCTCTCTTTCTTTTTGTCTTTATCCGTCTCCTTCTCCGTCGTTTGCGTATGTATTCCGCCCGAAAAGATCTCCGCTGATAGTGGTGATAACGGATTTGATGCGGCGTAGGATGACCGTGCGGATTGCAGTTGGACCATGGGTGGGGATGTAATGGGTAGGTGTGTTTGGGAAGTGGGGGATCCGAGGGGAGGGGATAGGGAACTGCTGACGTACGATTGCTTGAGGCCCTGGGTTTGCGTGGTTTTTTCTAGGTCGTCTTGGTGGACGGCTACGCTGAAGCGTTTCCAGAATTGGGGGTCGCGGACCATTTTGGTATGTGTGTGGGTGGACTAGATAGCGACGGTACGTAGGAGCTGGCGAGTTATTGTGGTATGCTGAGCATGCACGTGTGAGATGGCGATGGAAGTAGTTGTTGTGGTAGTAGTGACTTCGTCGTCGAGGTATATGTATTCGTAGTAAGAGTGATAGCGCCGATGGTAGAGGTTGATGAAAACAATCGATGTCGATGTAAAAGGCGATAGTTGACTATTAACTTCTGTCGAACTGCCACTAGCACGAGCGTTACGACGCCGAACGACAGATGCACGATGTCGCACAGCAACACGCGAGATTGTGGTGGGTATTCAGATTGGAAAGGGTCCAGCAGAGCCAGGAACCCGCCGCGTGTGTAGTGAATGACACAACGTAAACCTTAACTCGGGTAGCTGATCGACGATGGTTTGGGTGACGTAGCAAACGAACGGAAGGGAGCGACGGTGGTTGGAGATCAGAAGTAGATCAAGGCGATCGTTTGCAGTTCTTCGAAGGTGCAGCACTTCAAGGCGCAGTCGTGACGTGAAAGGAAAGTAGTCGTTAAGGCCAAAATGAGGAAACCGCCATACTTAACACCTGCCTGTCTATACAGGCCCCTAAAACAACAGACCATGGGGCCTTGCACCCATGTGATGTAACACTGCTTGCCTAGACTCTCATGTCCAGGTGTCAAAGCAGGACTGCGATATTGTCGTGTGGTTTTCGTTGGTTTCGAGGTTCGGGCTTGCGGGATGGACATGGCCAATCAGGACGCGCAGCGCGGGTGGCATCCCTGTAGGCCATCACGCTGGACACATGGCGCCGATGGCGGTAAGGCGCGGGAAATTGGGGAGTTGGGATTTGAGACGAGGGATGCTGGTTTGATTGGCAAGGCCATGAGGCTGTTTGATTGCGTGCAGCGGCTGAGGCTGAGATGCAGATGTGTTCTACGCTGTACATACCTAGGTATTCTGGCGGTGTGTTCAACTTCAGCTTCGTCGCACTTCTCCTTACTAAAGTCGTCAAGGAATCATCGTTGAGGTTGCTTGAACTCGCCCGACTTTCCATAGACGGATGCTAGATGGAAGCTTGATGAATGCTTGAAACAAGGCGTTCTACGCAAAACATGGCTTGACATGGCTTGTCATGGCGACAACGGCCTTGCAGCCTCAGCGCGGTCCCACCCGCTGTTTCTGTCGTTCAACATGCCTAGGGCTCACCGCTAGGGTTCCCTAGACTGGCAGCTCATCATCCCTGCTGCGCAATCCCAAACCTTGTCATCCCAATCTTGTACGACTACAGTACGCAATTGTTTACTTTCCTATTTTCCGGAATTAGCTGCTGCACAAGGATGCCACACGAGGAGCTGCCGTTCTGGCTCGTCAACGTGCCTCGAGACCAATGGCCGAGCGAGTGTCCCGACTTCCTGAGGGATATTAGTGACAAAGACAAGGGTATCATCGGGACGCCTGACGAGGAGTACAGGGTATTGAGGTGGGACGAGGTGCGGGCTATTGTGGGTGAGATTGATGAAGACGTGACACGCGATAGGCGAAACGCTGATGGCTGTGGGTAGATAGCAACCGGGTGGACAAGTTTCATCGCTTGCCAAGTGAATTGAGACGGTACCGGCAGTTTACGCATCGGCTGGAGAGGGACTATGGCAGTATCATGAACTTCATTGTGAATGAGCGGCTGAAGTGGGGAAGCATGGAGCCGAGTGGCAAGCCGTTCCAATTTGATGGTGCGTTCGATTCACCTTACCCGGCTTGACATCTATATTTACCCGCGCAGAGGATATCAAGATCCTGTACAACGACTGGCCGTATGGAATTGATGCCGACATTGTCCATCTTGTCGTGTGGACCAAGTTTGAACTCGACGATGACCCAGAAACTGGTCTCTCGACGGCAGAGTCACATAAACAGATTGATGAGTATGTGCAGAAGACGTTTGCGACAAAAGTCAAAGAGCTGGTGTGGTTCAAGAACTGGAAGAGCCTGAAGAGCGTGCATGCAGTCGAGCACTTTCACGTCATGTTGTACAGGCCGGATGCAGCGTTTTTGAAGGAAATCACTAACGGCGACGTTCCGATGACTGAGAAGTTTGAGTGATGGGCTACTACTACCGCGTCCATTCCGGCCTGTAGTAGGAGACGGAGGATTTAGCAGGCTTGCGGGGTATTCCAGACGGCGGCGGGATATTTGAGAAACGACGGGGTATTTCAAGGAAGTTGGCAGAAAGTCTGTAGACATGCTCGCGCGTCATAGAAAGATAGAAGCGCATCAACGGAATGTTTAATAGATTGATAGAAACAGCTGTAGAACTGCATAATCTTATCGATACCACAGCACATTTCACGTTTTCCAGCCCTGTTGTGGCGGATCCCCTGAAGATCATTCGGTTGCTGGGACTGATTGGCGCGTCATCCAGTGGCGTACGTGGCGTGTGGCGCAGATTTCGCGTGGCGCAACTTCTTCAGCAACCGTCAAGCAACAACAACACCGAACTACTCTCCTTTAACCCAAGTACGCTGAGCTGGACACACGAACTAGAACTGCTAGGCGCATATTCCTGCAGGACCCTTTGCTATCTGTCGTCTATCGTCGAATTACAATCCATCCTCCGACCGGGACCAAAGCGGTGAGTATCCGTCGGGTCTAGCGCGGACAAAAAAGTCGCGGGACGGCAAGGGGCCTCCTCCACATTTCAGTCTGGTCGGCACCGAGTGTCGTGAGCACGCCTCTACTCCCCCTCCTTCTTTCTTTACTTTTTGACTCTGCGCGTCTGACGGTGTGTTGCGACGCCAATTGCGGGTTTCGGTATCGCAGGGCCTAATTGCAGAATTGGAGACTTCCAAGTTTGACAGCGTCTGGTAGCAACCTCGGAACGCCGACCACGGAGGTACAGGTACGCCGCAAGAACGAATATCCGGCGTGAATGTACTGACAGCAAAAAGGTCTTTTACTCCAGTCACACGCGAGACTCGCATCCAATCCCACCACACGCCGCGCACAGCCACCCTACGCGTCATCCCATGCGAGCGCCTCTCTAGGCCTACAACACCACTGAATCAACTTCAGTGGAGACATCACATTCTCACCATGCTCGGATACCTCACCAGCCGCTGGCAGGGCGAGCAGAAGAAGACGGGCCCCGCCTGGTTCGACCGCCACTTCAACCCCATCCTGCTCTCCGTCGCGAAGAAGGCATGCACGCATCCAATCCACACCATTGTCACCATTGCCTTCGTGGCCAGCTACTCATATCTGGGCGTTCTCGACAAGGGCCTGCTGGAGAGTGGCATTGAGGAAGCAGCTTCGAGCCGCGTCGACTTCACCACTCTTCTCGCCGGCAGCAAGAGACTCAGAATCGGAGAGGAGACGTCATGGCAGTGGGAGGCTGAAGAGCCCAAGACTGCCATCTACAAGGATAAGGTAGGATTTTCCGAGGATATATAAAAGACCCTGCTAACAAATCAGACCGCTCAGGAACTCGCCCTCGTCACCCTCGTCTTCCCCGAATCGAGCATCATCAACTCGGCGCCCTCGCAGCAATCCGTCCCCAGCAATGTCTCCGCCGAGCTCCTCCCTAGCTCGTCCAGCTCGTTCTCCACCTTCTCCCACGACACTTCGCTCGCATTCTCCATCCCGTATACCGAAGCCGCCGACTTTCTCCAGGCCATGCAGGAGATTTCTGCGCCCGAAGATGCGGCTCAGTCGAAGGGCTCGGAGCAGGAAGGCACACGCGAGGAGAAGAAGTGGATGATGAAGGCATCCAAGAACGGCAGTGCCCCTGGTGGTGTGCGTAACTGGATTCTGGACTCGTGGACGTCTTTCGTGGATCTTCTCAAGGTATGTTGTTTGGCGATTTGACGTGGATTTGGCTAATTTCTGTAGAACGCGGATACCGGTGATATCGTCATCATGGCCCTGGGGTACCTCGCCATGCACCTGACCTTTGTCTCTCTCTTTCTCGCCATGAGGCGCCTCGGATCCAACTTCTGGCTGGCTACCGCAGTTCTTCTGCAGTCCGCCTTTGCTTTCCTCTTCGGTCTCGCTGTTACAACCTACCTCGGCGTCCCGATCAACCTGATCCTGCTCTCCGAAGGTCTCCCATTCCTGGTCGTCATTATCGGCTTCGAGAAGCCCATCGTCCTCACCAAGGCCGTGCTCTCTGCGTCCCTGGATGGCCGACGGGCCGCTGAAGAGAAGCGGGGCGCGCCCTCGACTATCCAGTCAGCTGTACAGCTCGCCATCAAGAGGACCGGTTTCGAAATTGTCCGCGACTACTTCTTCGAGATTCTCATCCTGGTTGCCGGCGCCATGTCTGGAATCCAAGGCGGCCTGCGACAGTTCTGCTTCCTCGGTGCTTGGATCCTCTTCTTCGACGCCCTCATGCTGCTGACTTTCTACACCGCAATTCTCACCATCAAGCTCGAGATCAACCGAATTAAGCGCCATGTGGCTCTCCGCAGGGCTCTTGAGGACGACGGTGTTGATGGCAAGGTCGCTGAGAACGTCGCCCGCAACAACGATTGGCCCAACGCACGCGACGTCCAAGTCGCCAACCACACGACGACTGTGTTTGGAAAGAAGATTACCGTGCCCAAGTTCAAGATTCTGATGGTCGCTGGATTCATCCTGGTCAACGTTCTCAACGTCGTCACCCTCCGTTTCGGTCTTGCTCCCAGCAAGGTTGCTCACGTTGCTGGCGTCGGTGCCACTCCCCCGCTGGATCCCTTCAAGGTTGCTGGAAGCGGACTGGACCATATCTACGAGCAGGCCAAGGCCACTGCTACTTCTACCATTGTCACTATTCTCATGCCCATCAAGTACGAGCTTGAGTTCCCGTCTATCCACTACGCTGAGCCGTCCATCACCGACAACGAGTTCGGTTTCGGAAACAACATCAGCACGCACATCGTCGACGGAGTACTGAAGAGCTTGGAAGACCCCTTCCTCAGCAAATGGATCGTCCTTGCGCTTGTCATGAGTGTTGTACTGAACGGCTACCTCTTCAACGCCGCCCGCTGGACCATCAAAGAACCCCACCAGCCGCTTGCCCCAGCTTCTCCTTCAGAAGTTCAGGATGGAGCGCCCACTGTGCCCGGAACCCCCCGCGTACCTTCAATGCACATGCCCACGCCGCCTCGTACACCCGGCCCTGAGGATACTCGTCTACAGCCCCTTACTCAGCTCGTACCGCAGACGCCAGTGCTCCCTATCGGTCCTTCGGAAGAACAGCAAAGACAGCCAAACCGTGCTACTGAGGTCCTGGAAATGATGATCAAGGAAAAGCAAGCCCCCAAGATGACTGATGAGGAGCTTATCGAAATGTCGCTCAAGGGCAAGATCCCCGGTTACGCTTTGGAGAAGACACTCGGTGACAAGACCCGCGCTGTCAAGATCCGCCGTGGTCTCGTCTCACGTACCCACGCTACACGCGAAACCTCCACTCTCCTCGAACGCTCGCTCCTCCCGTACAGGGACTACAACTACGATCTTGTCCACGGCGCATGCTGTGAGAACGTCGTTGGTTACCTGCCCCTCCCTCTCGGTGTCGCTGGACCTATCCTCGTTGACGGCCAAAACTACTTCCTCCCAATGGCAACGACTGAGGGTGTGCTCGTAGCTTCAACTTCCCGAGGTGCCAAGGCTATCAACGCTGGCGGCGGTGCTGTTACTGTTGTTACTGGCGACGGTATGACCCGCGGACCTTGTATCGGATTTGACAGCCTGACACGCGCTGGTGCGGCGAAGATCTGGCTCGACTCGGAAGAAGGTCAAAGAACGATGAAGGATGCATTCAACTCCACCTCCCGCTTCGCCAGGCTCCAGTCTATGAAGTCTGCCATTGCGGGTACCAACATCTACGTACGCTTCAGGGCTACCACCGGTGACGCTATGGGCATGAACATGATTTCCAAGGGTGTCGAGCACGCTCTGACCGTCATGGCAACCGACTGCGGCTTCGAAGACATGCGCGTAGTCACTGTGTCGGGTAACTACTGCACAGACAAGAAGTCCGCTGCCATCAACTGGATCGACGGGCGTGGCAAGGGTGTCGTCGCCGAAGCCATGATCCCCGGTTCTGTCGTCAAATCGGTGCTGAAGTGCGAGGTTGAGGATCTTGTCCAGATGAACATTTCCAAGAACTTCATCGGATCAGCCATGGCGGGTGCTATGGGTGGTTTCAACGCCCACGCGGCGAACATTGTCGCTGCCATCTTCTTGGCTACCGGACAGGATCCCGCGCAGGTCGTTGAGAGTGCTAACTGCATCACCATCATGCACAAGTAAGTCATATCCTTATGGACGACATCAAGTTCACAACTAACATGCCTAGTGTCAACGGCAATCTCCAAATCTCCGTCTCCATGCCCTCAATCGAAGTCGGCACCATCGGCGGCGGTACCATCCTCGAGCCCCAATCCGCCATGCTCGACCTCCTCGGTGTACGAGGCGCTCACCCCACATCGCCTGGTGACAACGCCAGGCAACTCGCCCGTGTCATCGCCGCTGGTGTCCTGGCCGGTGAGTTGTCGCTGAATAGCGCTCTTTGTGCGGGTCATCTCGTAAAGGCGCACATGGCACACAACAGAAGTAATGTTCCTTCTCGCGCGCCGACGCCTGCACCTGCGACGCCTGTCACAGGCGCTCAGACACCTGTCACTGGTGGTGGTCCTCTGTCTGCGTTGAGCTCTGCGGGTATTGCGCCGAGGCGGTAGATATTCTTGGAGAGTGTGATGGTTTCGGCGTAATAAGGATAGGACTGTAGATACGTTGGGAAGATACCTGGATTTGTTTTGCGCATGTATCAGGGTAATCTGGATTGAAATGGTTCGGTAAGGAGATGAAGACGGGATGAAGATTTATACATACGCGTTCGCAAGAATATGGGTCTTCTGTTGTTATGTCGGATCAGGAGAGGGGAGAAGTATATACACCATTAATGCATTTGAGATAAGATCAACAGCGTGTGTCTTCTGAGTGTTGTTATGTTGTTGTAGTCGCACCCTCCTAGTTGGGTCAAAAAGTTCGTCATTGTAGTCAAAACAGCAGGTGCGTTGGGTGGGTACTCTTGTTTGTGAGTCCCGAGAACCTCACGTCAGAACTTCACGTACTCGGTAATAATCTGATCGCGATACGTACAGTATTGTACTGCACTTAACAATAACAACGTCTAGCGGCTACATAGACTTACCTAAGTAACTTCGAAGCCTTTATAGGTAACTCTAGAGGCTACCTGCATAGATTACCTATTCTGTTAATCTCGCATGAAAGACGCTAAGGATTACTTACGCCTTACTACTACAAACTAGATCTATAATAACTACGTCTGGCGGCTACATAGGCGCGCCTAAGCAGCTTCTAAGCTTTTATGTAGGTCGCAAGATAAGACAACGCTCTCGCGAATGGGTACTAACACAATGCTACTGCGGTGAAATGCTCGCACCACTACCTTCGCGGATTGCACAAATGAATGGAAGGTGGCAATAGCCTTGGTGCCGCTGCATTTCACTTCACGTCAACCCCCTCACCAGTTATAAACGATTGCGACTTTCGTCAGAAAAACGCCCACCATTCTACTCCTCCACCGAACATCACCGAGAATCAACCACACAGTATTTCAGATTCAGGCACCATGGGCGCCTCCAACAGCTCCACCAGCGTTACGCTCGCCGATCTGCTGAGCACTCGATTTGCCCCCATCCAAGATGCCATAATGGCCTCCCTGGGCCCGTCGGAGAGAATCGCTCTGATGTTGACAAGCAAGACCGTCAACAAGAATATCAACGAGAAGCTCCTGAGTGGGACATTCAACATCGACGTTACACTACAGCCGTTCTTCCGGAACACAAAAGCCTTCCGCTCATTACAAGCTCGTTGCAACGCTCTTATTGGCGGCCCCTTCGCCTATTGCCTCTTCGCCGGGCTTCCTCGTTTCGACTGTATCTATCTATATGTCGGTCAAGAGGTCGATGCTATGACCCGATACCTGGAGGCTGAAAACTACGTGCGAGATGAACCCAACGCAGAAGCCCCCATTCGATACCGCGACGGAGAGGTAATGTCAGAAGACGTATATGAGAAGGATGGACCCGAGGGACGCAAGCTGAAAGTCGTGATTACCGGATGCCAGACGCAGTCTCTAACACACATGGTTCTGCGAGACGCGTATGCGACAGGAATGCTAACATTCATCGCCTGGAACAAGGCTTACCATCTATTACCTTATACCACGTTCGTCAAGAGGGAGATGTTCCTGCTGCGTAATACCAAGGAAATAGATCCATATGATCTGAGACTTGCCAGCCTACGTGGCATGAAAATTAAGAGCGTACATTGGAACGCGCACGACGAGATTCGCCCGACAGATTGCCAACTGCTTACCCGGCTTCGACGCGTAGGAGATCAACACACCTGGGTAATGCGTCTAGATACAGATGGTGTTACGCCATCTCCTGTTCCAGACGCCGTTCTTGAGGCCTCCACGTTCCGTCTTAGCCTGCCAAAGTGGAACGACCACAAAACTCTCTTCTACGAGATGAACGTCTGCACTGAGCTTCGCCATCCAGTACTGCGACATGCATACTCAACTACGATGTTTGACTCCGGAAGCAAGACACTGTATCACGAGAAATTATCAAAGCTTTACGACCGACTGAGCGAGGCGACTGCAATTGAGTTGACGAAGATGGACGAGGATGAGCGGCCTAAAGAATACGATCACTTGGTGAATGGCTCGGCCATAGCGTGCGATATGGAAAAGTTCGTTCAACCAGACGATTGGTGCTATTTCGATGAAGATGTTAGAGCGTTCCTGATGGCTGCGTGGAAAGAGCAAGTAAGGCTGGAGGAAGAAGAAGAAGCAGAAGAGGCGCTAGAGCTAGACCATAGATCGGCGAAGCGAGCAAGGTACACTTAAGATGCGGCTTGCAGAGCACGGGAATGCACGATAGTCAGGTCGGAATGTGGGGTTGAGTAGACATTCATGGTTGTACCTAGGTAGCAACATATCACTTTACATGAAATCCGATGTAGAAGTTCGGCATTTGATGGTGCAATCGCGGTCGTATGATGTCATGGTTCGCGTGTTTCGAAGATCGCCAAAAAGCTCGGGTCTAACCTCAACACGAAAATCTCAGCCTTTCAATAGCGTATGGCTTGCGCGACCTCAACAATAAGCTTTGACAAGCGAGCGCGATTGCTCAACTCTGCGAACATGTGGAGCGAACATGTGTGCGGCGTGCATACAACACCTGGGGAAGTTGCCGACCAGCAGTCACCGGAGCAAACACCGCGGCAATATACACGACACTCTCCTCGAGTCAAGCTACCGAGCCAAGCATACAGCCAAGATCTGCATTTCACCGACCATATTTCCGTCGACTATGGACGAGCATCGCATCGGCAACTTGGCGGGTGAGTGACGTTGCAAAAAATCATGGGACCGTGAGGTGTCCGGCGCGACGATCAGTGGAGAGGTATATAGGAGATGGAAGGCCAGGCGATGGTGATGTGCAGGTATCCATTTTCGCTATCATCACGAAATCATGTCGAGCATCATCCCCGTGGACCTTCTATCATATGCGACGGATCCGTCGTACCTGAGCAGCATTGTCACCACCAATGCTTCCAACCCAGATATCATCAACCTTCTCGCATACGATGAAAGCTTTGCGTCTGTGATCGGCGAGAACGCAACAGGACGACTACTGGAAAGCCTGGATTGGGATGCTTTCCATGAGGCTGGTGTTTACAACAAAGACACAAACAAGCTATACGTGACGAGCAGCTGGGCCGGAGACCTAAACAACCCCATCAACGTTACTGTCATCGATCTCGCAGACAACTACTCCATCAACTCAACGCGGATTCCAGGTGTCGCCGAGGCCAACGGCGCAACATCCTACTACCCACCCGGCACGCAGACTAACGGCTCAACACCTTCACGAGTGCTATACTGCGACCAAGGTGACTTCGTCAACCCAGCAGGTCTCGTCTCCGTCGACCCCGTGACTGGCGAGTCCGAACTTATCCTATCGAACTTCCTTGGACGAAACTTCACATCACCCAACGACGTGCGCCAACACCCCGTAACAGGCGATCTCTGGTTCACCGACCCAGACTACGCATTCGTCCAAGGATTCCGCCCTGAGCCATCTCTCCCTAAGCAGGTTTACCGCTTCAGCCCATCTACTGGCCAAATCGCCGTCGTAGCAGACGACTTCGTCGAACCCAATGGCCTCGAATTCAGCCCTGACTACAAGACACTCTACGTATCTGACACTGGTGCCGCAGGGTACAGCCTCAACGTCACACGACCAGCCACACTCTACGCATTCGACATCACACACGACGCAAAGAGACTAACCGGCCGCCGCACATTTGCTTACTCCGACAACGGCATTCCCGACGGTCTGCACACCGATACTGAGGGCAACGTGTGGGCTGGATGTGGAGATGGCATTCACATTTGGAATCCCGAAGGCACGCTGATCGGAAAGATTTGGGTTGGTATTACGACGGCCAACTTTGCTTTCTTGCCGGGGGCTGTCATGGTGTTTAGTAATAAGCAGTTGTGGATTGTGGAGAATTTGAAGGCTGTGGGAAGGGAGGTTGCTAAGGATTTTGGTTTGTCGACTCATTACTGAGATGAAAGGCGTTTTTGCGGCAAACCACACGCTTGACTGCGATGATTGCAGGTATTACGACCAAAGAAAGGAGACAAAGGGACATGGTGTTTGTGCCAATTGGCTAAACAGCAAGCACACTACACGACGCGGCATATATACCTCTTGCACAAGCTTCATTACGCTGTTTAAGAAGCTACACTCCTGCCTTCTTACTTCTAGTATATATACATTCAACAAGTTCTGAACGAAAAGCTGCTCTTTCACTCTACGATATATACACAACGCATACACCTATACGAGGCAGGTGGCGTTTACAACCACGCAGTCATTCAGTGTTTCACAAAGATAGGAGGCATGTGTGAAAGGCCTGACTCCGGCTGCGGTGGACTGCCATTGCGCTCACAACCTCTCTCTCTTGCAGTATTTGGAGGCTCGTAACCTGCGTTTCTTACGGTGCCAACTTCCACCACGACTGGCACCAGCTCGATTGGCACCACTGGATCTGACAAACATAAAAAATAACCCTTCCGTGCGACACAACACAAGATGGTCAGGCCGGTACCACACGACTTCAGCGGCCCTACTCTCTTCAGCAGCGGCGCCGAAGCCCAAGCCTTCCAGCGCAACCGCGGCATCAAGTGGCATCCACCCAGCAATGACACGACAATCCCTCAAACCGACCCTCAGCGCATGGCCTACATTATCCGAATGAGGCGAGCTATGGTAGACGTCAGTCGAACAACAGAGACGTCCAAACATTTCATCGAGCGCTGGAAGCAACCACTCCAAAACGGCCAACGACCTCTGCCTCACTCCCTCGTTAGCATGGAGGCTATATGTTGGGATCTTCTCGATCTCGCAGAACGCCTGCATACGCAAGGTCCAATCTGCCTATCGATATACGACCCCTCTGCGTTGAAAGCGGCGGGAAAGTACAGGCACTTCACGTTTTCGCAGCGCATCGATGCGTTGATTGAAGACTTGCTCTATTCGAAGAAGACTGTTGATGGTTTGATGAGGACCGAGGGGCACGCCATGTTCGTCGCATGTTGCAGGCACAAACCAGCGAATAGGAGACAAGACAAGATGATTGGCATGAGGGAGGCACGTCCGCCGACACTCGATGAAGGGGTTAGCAATCTTCAGATTTAACTCGAAGAGCTCCTCCCCAACCCTTCGTCCCTGCCGGTTTCTAGAGAAAGACGTTTAGGAATTGTGGAGGGCGGGGTTCCATGTTGTTGTACTCGCGTAGTCGTGCTTGCCTAGATGGGCGATTCTTTCGTCAGTAGGCACGATAGACCTCAAAGAGGAAGGACGCTATTTTATGAAGTAGCTACATAGCTGCTTCTAATGGGATCACTATTTGCATGTACTTAATGATTATCGTGAGCATTACAAACACCACGTTTATCGTAAACCGCCTCGTAGTGTCGAACCTGCCGAGGTCTTCGGACTCTGGAAGCAAAAAGCAGGGACTCGCTTATCGTGCACTAGCGCCATTATCCCTGCCCGGCCAAAGATCGGTCTGGCCAGGCACGACCGACACAAAATCTCTCGCCTTCTGTCAATCAACAGTCACGATAACGTATCCACCCGCATACCCAATTACCCACAATGGCTTTCCTCCGATCTTTCAATTCTGGCATGAGTATACGTGACATACGCAACTGACCCACAGCCCGCGCGACCGTTAGCCATCACCCTCAATTAGACAAAGAGGGGTGTAGTCTCTTCACCGTATACTCTGTGGACTCGACGATAGTATTGCTTTTTGACTCCCGAAAGGAGCATCAATTCATCCAACGATTCACTCACCTGCCGCTTGCTGTGCTGCTAATCCCATCGACACTGCTACAATGGACGCCACCGAAAGCGACTCGTCTATTCCTGTAGCCAGTGACTCGGTCTTCAGCATCTCACGCCCTTCTTCAGCCTCCTCGATACATCCGACCGAAACCTCGAACGATAAACCGAGCGATCTGCCAGCGGGCGCACCGATATCTCCCCTCTTCCAAGTCCGCCATACACCGACCGCCGGCCGCGCTGTCTTCGCTTCGCAGGATATACCAGAGGGCGCAATAGTGTGGCGCTCGGAAGACCTCTCCCTCTCCGTCTTACTGCGCGAATACCGGCGCGAGGTGTGTGGGCAATGTTTTGGATACGATTACGGGCGGGATCTGAATATACGGGATAAGACGGTAGGGTTTGCTTTCTGCTCGGAAGCATGCCAGGAGAAGTGGTGGGAAGAGAATGGCGAGATCGGAGTTCAAGCATGGACTGCGGTCGAGACGTTCGTCAAGAAGCGGAGCAAGGAGGATAGCGACATGGTGGACACCGACTTACCACGCCCAAAGGCCAAGGAAATCCAGCAGGCGTGGGAGAATGTCTCTGCACAGGCGGCGCTGATACGGGCTGCACGGGAAAGCGAGCAGACGGCCGGAGTTGCTGTCACGAAGCAACACAAGAAGGCCGTGCAAAAGGCACTACAGCAGAACATCACACCCGACGTGATGAGCTTCTGCGTCAGCGGCCTGGTCTGGCGGTATCTCCACCCCGACCAATGGGAACGGGTGGAGGCTCTCGCAGACGACAAGACCCCCTACCACAGCTCCGACGACCTCGGCGCCTTTACAAGAACGTACCTGCACCTCCTCGCCATCCTTCCACTTCAACTTCTCCCTCTCGTAACGGCAGAGTCGCTCATCACGCTCTCATCCCGCGACTCGCACAATTCCTTCGGCATTCGGTCTCTCGAAGACGACGGCTCGGAGTTCTTTGGATACGGGTGCTGGCCCGCTGCGAGCTACTTTAACCACTCTTGCGGGCCGAACATCGAGAAGAGGAGGGAGGGGAGGACGTGGTTCTTTACGGCTGGGAAGGATATCAAGGCCGGGCAGGAGCTGTGCATCACGTATCTGAGTGGGGAGGAGAGGAAGCTGAGTCGTGGGAAGAGGATGTTGAGGCTGAAGAAGACGTGGGGATTTGATTGTGGGTGTGAGAGGTGTGAGGCGCTGTAGTTGGGAGATAGGCAGGTCAAATTGAAGTTTAGGTACGGTGTCAGAGCTATGCAAACACGTGTTCCATATGCCTGACATCTTACATACCCTGTTATAGCGTATGGTTTATTCGTGGTATGTGGAGAGATTGGATCCGTCAGCTAGGTGTGGACTGGATTGCGTTTCAGGCGCTGCCAAGTGTGGACTGCTGCTGTTTCCGTGCCGGCCGTACCCTAATCTTCTCACGGCTACCGGCTCACTAGTGACTTTGAGCGCATACGGTAAACTTTCTTCTACGTTTGCATTCGTCGCATTCCTCATCCAACGTTAACTGACATGACGCTGTTTTTCTTGGTGTAGCGAGGCCAGCACGTGGTTGCCATCCGCGCTTGGCGACGTTCATTAGTCATGCCACGAGGATCCAGATGATTGCCACGAGGATATCGTGGGAAAGGGTCTATTAGTTATCAGATCCAAATATGACAAACCTGACCCCAAGAACTCTACCTGCCCCGTCCCATGTCAGTCCCCGTCAGTCCCCATGTCAGCTCCGCTCGCAACCCTGCGAACGCGCAATGATAGATGGGCGGACCGAATCCCATGCGTCAAGGCCTTGGATTTGGGCCGACATGGCCGGCGCGACCGAGACTAGAGCTACCTACGTTATTGAAAAGGTCTCGTGGCCTGCCCAACACGATCTACGTGAATTCGTCTGGACGCCGTAAGCGGCACATGTGTTTCAGCCCAGAGGTCTCGAGAGGGCGAAATTGACGTCTTCAATGAAGTTCCCCACTAGACGGTGACGTAACGGATCCGCCGCGCTAGCTGGACCCTGCAGGCTGCTAGGCCGTTGGAAACGCGAAGAGCGAGAAATTAGAACTGCGGGCGCGCTGGGAGGACGCATGCGCCATGAGATTGCCATATCTCGCCCTGGTCTTATATGCGGTCATTGGGCTGCGTTCAGGCCGTCTCGGGACCCTCTTCCAAGGTCGGAGTGAGGTTTGCATGCAGCGTGGCGTCGGCGGCAGCGTCCCTAGCGAGCCTCTCAGCCTCTAGATGGAGCCAGGCTCGACTGTGCGAGTCTACTGGGAGCTGGGAGGAGGCTGCCGGAGATTCCGCGGGCGTCAGCGTCTGCCACTATTGCTGAAGAGTATTCGCGCGGAGTAGCGCAGTGGCCTCGTCCAAGCAAAAGACAAATAATCTAGAGACGATACATAGAGTTCGTTTCCTCTTCTTTTTGACACCGCCGTTGCTCGCCTCTCCTGCCCATCACAACCCATCGCGATCTAATAATCCTTCCAATTCCAAACGCCCTCAAACCCAACCCTTGCGCGTGCTAGCGGAAGCCACGAGATCTCCCAGCCGGGACGCGGAACAGAAACGAGCGTCATACCTCCACCGCAGAGCGAGTCAATAAGCAGAGACGAAGGCGATCATCGAGATCGAATCCCTACATGCAGTCCAAAACCACGTCTCCCCGCGGCGGACGCAAGAAGATGGGCCTCCCAGTCATTGAGGTGAGATGATTTCTACACATTTCTACACAGTTCGATATGCGTCTTCTCTGCACGCAATGCACCACGGCTAGAGCTCGAGGCGCCACGGGCAGCAGCACGCATCATATCGTGTGCGTGTGGTGCAGCTTGTTTGGCGATGATGTAGCCTGCAGCGTCATGAAGCCCGTGCACCAATGACGCAACGTCGCTCCTCTCTTGTTCCGGCTTCACTCCTTCCTTCGTCCATGCATGACCTTCTTTCCAACCAGCGCTTCTCCCTGACTTCCCCTCACCACCGAGAATTCCCGCCGTGCTACCGCCCGTCTGCCCTTTGCCCCAACAAACGGCTGCACCCGCTTGTTTTTTGCATTCTCCATCGCAGCCTCGACGACCCCGCTATTGACGGGCTTTGTAATACCTCCCAGCGTCCAGACACTAAACATGGCCGCGATACAGAATTTTAAGAACTTCCTGCGCCATGGCAAGCAGGCCCGCCAGAACGCGGAGCCCACGACCAATGTCTCCAATGTCCACGCCCAGTCGCAACATCAACGGTACAACCAGCACCCGGACCCCGTACACCATGGCATCTCGGAGCCCGTGATGGACCACAAGCCGCTCCAGAACCACGCTGCCCCCCATGGCGACTACTCCGTCGGCGCTGGCGCTGGCGACAACCGCAACATTGCCGCCCAGGCAGGCGACGCCGCCGCGCACGCCGCCCAAAAGGAGCACAAGAAGCAGGCCGCTGCCAAGGGCGCCGGCGTCGACCCCCAGGTCCTCGAGCGCATCGTCGCCGAGGAGCGCGAGGCCAAGGGCAAGCTGCCGAGGTATCCCGGCCTCGAGCGATGGACGCTCCTCGAGAAGATGGGCGACGGCGCCTTCAGCAACGTCTACCGCGCACGAGACACGACCGGCCAATGGGACGAGGTCGCCATCAAGGTCGTCCGCAAGTTCGAGATGAACTCACAGCAGGTTAGTATTACCCCTCCAGCCCCCTTCCTCCCTGCCCATTTCCTAGTCACCCCTATCCTACACGTTGAACAGTTGGGTGTTTTTGGACGTTACCAACGCGAGGCCGGTGTAGGACAAGCATGTGCATCCGGACTTCAAGACGCCCAAAGCAGCCGAGGTGCGATAATATAACCCCCGATGCTCGACTCAGCATCTCCCTTCACGACGGGCTTAAAGGGCAGACACTAACTGCCCTATAGAGAGCGAACATCCTCAAGGAAGTACAGATTATGCGCCAGCTCGACCACCCCAACATCGTCAAGCTCATCGACTTCTCCGAGTCGCGGCAGTACTACTACATTGTGCTTGAGCTGTGCCCCGGAGGCGAGCTGTTCCACCAGATCGTCCGTCTGACGTACTTTTCCGAGGACCTGTCCCGCCACACCATCATCCAGGTGGCCAAGGCACTGCAATATCTGCACGAGGAGGCAGGTGTCGTCCACCGGTACGTTCTTATCGATGCAAGTCACGATGCCAAGCATAATTACTGACGTCATTCACAGAGACATCAAGCCTGAGAACCTTCTCTTCTACCCCACACCATTCATCCCCACCCGCAACCCAAAGCCGCGGGGACCGGACGATGAAGACAAGGCGGACGAGGGCGAGTTCGTCAAGGGCAAGGGCGCCGGTGGTATCGGTCTCATCAAGATTGCCGACTTCGGTCTCAGCAAGGTCATCTGGGATACGCAAACCATGACACCATGTGGTACTGTCGGTTACACCGCCCCTGAGATTGTCAAGGATGAGCGCTATTCCAAGTCCGTCGACATGTGGGCGCTGGGCTGTGTGCTCTACACGCTGCTCTGCGGTTTCCCTCCGTTCTACGACGAGTCTATTCAGACCCTCACAGAGAAGGTCGCCCGCGGCCAGTACACATTCCTGTCGCCATGGTGGGACGACATCTCCAAGTCTGCCCAGGATCTCGTCTCCCACCTGCTGACAGTCGACCCCGAGAAGCGCTACGACATCAACCAGTTCCTCAACCACCCATGGATACGTGAAGCCGACGAGCCTACCTACTCCGCTTACGACGCCCCACCGCTCGCCACACCCGCTGCCAAGAAGGAGCGTCTCCAGCCAGACTTCTCCCACCTCGAGTCACCTGGCGCTCGCCGCATGGACTTCCGTTCGCCTGGCGCTGTCAACCTGCGAGAAGTGTTCGATGTCAGTTACGCTGTACACCGACAAGAAGAGGAGGGCAAGCGGAAGAAGCAGTTCAAGCAGGGCTACCGCGGCGCCAACGCCATGAACTCGCTCAACGCTCTCGACGAAGGTGAGGATGACGACGAGTACGCCGCTGAGTCTGCACCATACGACCCAGCGTCGCAACATCCGCCCGCGAAGCTGCCCAAGTCTCAGGGCGCCGATGTATCCGGCATGGAGCAGAAGATGCGCAATACCACACTATCCGCCGCCGCTCAAGCCCGCCAGCAACAACAAGCACAACCGCGCCAGCAAGAACGCGGCTACGGCCAACACTCCCCAGCTGTTGCGGCCGCGGCTAAGCGCCAAGTCAGGAACAAGGGCGCGTTTGAGCTCAACATGGACAGCTCGACATTGCTCGGCCGCCGCAACAAGAAGGGTCCCGAGCCCAGCGGCCTGAGGAACAACATCTCCGTCCAATGACAATCCTCGCTCGCGAAGGATTGGTGAGACGGCGATGAGTCTTGTGTCATGATGGCGTTTTTGCGTTTCCTTAATCACTCTTTTCCTGCCCTCCCCCGGTTCTCTCTACGATTTTTGGTTATATCATGTATGCGAGCTTTATCTGTGTTTCTCCTCTCATGGCATGGCTTTACGGTCTCTTGTCTGTCCCCCGGGATGATGGACATGGAGATAGGAGAAGAGAGGGTTTAGGCATAGTTATGAAGCTTTTGGCATGGCGATGGATGGATGATAGTAACGTGCGATGTGGCATGGTTGTCCATGTAGCATGAATGATAATGTTTGAAAACAACTCTTGATTTTCTCGTGTACATAGCATGATGATGGCGCATGTCTCACTTCTTCTTCCTATACTCCGCCAACCACGCAGCCGACTTTTCCTCCACGCTGCGTCTCGGAGGCCTATTACCCAGGAATGCTTGCGACTGTTCATTCAAACTAGCCCCAGATACCGCCGCATCCTTCCAACGAGCAACCCCAGTATCGTGTGCCGCCTTCTCGTCGTCTGCAACCTTCTTCCGCTCGTTCTCGCGATCGGTTTCAGCTTGCTTGTATTCTTCAAGCTCCTTCTCCGACGCTTCCAGCTTTGTCGCGAGGTCTTCGTTCTTCTTGTTGGCGAGCTCGAGGTCTCGCTTCAACGCAGCGTTTTCTTGCTCGGCGTTCTCGGCGCGGATTTGCATTGCGGAGGGTGGGGATGACATTGTTGAGGGTGACGACGATGATGGTGATGACGCTGATGGTATGTAGTCTTGAATGATGGAAGATGTTGGAGAAGTAAAGATGTGGTAGCTGTTTGAAAGGAATGAGGGGAGTAAAGTTTTGTTATTGAAGGCACTAGAGAAATCGAGAGTTCACCCTCACCTTCACCGCTGGTCTTGACGATGAGACACAAACGAGGGTACCCGCCTAACGCACCTTCCGCATTGACTACAACCGTGAAGATTTCGGCTAAACGAGGAAGGCGTGATTGCAGCAACTCCAAAACAGTCGCGGCGTGTGCATGGATTGCTTGTGACATGATACTACGTTCTCAGCTGCGTCACCGGATATAGACTCCAGCCTCAAGGCAACATTATCAGTGAATATCTCGTGTGTGTGGCGGTTGCGTTGGCTGGGATATAGAGACTATATTACAGATGTGGCGCTCTAACCTTTCCAGAACCACGCATCTCTCCTCACCAATTAACAAATCTTGACAGCATCAGCCATCCCAGAACTATGACCTCTCTCATCGACCTGCTGAGCCCGCGACTCGGTCCGATCCAGACTTGCCTTCTGCAGTACCTCGATCCTGGCGCTGTCGCAACATTGGCTGCGACATGCAAAGGCTTCGGTTGCCTCTGGCCCAGGCTCATGGCCTCGGCCTACAATATCGACCACCAACTCCGGAACTTCTTCACCAACCCCAAAGATTTTAGGTCCGCGCAAGGAGAGTCGGGTGCTCTGATCTTCGACGGTGTTTGCCCAAACTTGCTAAGGTTCTTCACGCGAGGCGACAACCGTAGGGTGAAAACTCTCATTCTTCACATACAAGATGAACATACAGACCCGATGGTCACATACCTCGAAACGGAAGGGTACACCCTCCAAGATCCAAACGAAATGTATCCTGGTACGCCGCAATGTGGCAACGGACAAATGGCGTTCCGGAAGAAGCCCTATTGGGTGAACATCGAACACCACAAAACCTCTCCAATTCAGAGGCTTTTGGAAAGAGCGACGTCAGATAGACTTATGTTCCTGTCGTGGAATAAAGCGTACGCCATATTCCCGGTCGAGACACTGGTGAAGCAGGAGTGTCTTTTGCTGTCAGATGGGGACGCCATTCTTGAGATAGAAGTTGGTCGTTTCGAGCGCCAGCGACGTCCTAAGAGCGATGCAATTATTGCAGTCTGTGGGATTACTACAAAAGAAGGAGAAAGTCGCAAACCCGGACCTGCAGTAATTATGTCGGCTGGCAAAACCAACGAAGGCGGAAAGGAACTTCACTACGACATTGCGAAGAACCGGGCTCCTTCGACCGTCCGGAAACTGGGTGACAAACGTACCTTGTGTCTCCAGCTTGACACAGAAGGCGTGAAAGCTCCCACTACACCTGATGCTGTCCTCGAGTCAGCGATGTTTCTCCTTCGACGTTACGAGAACCCGTTTGTTTCGCAATACCACGAAGTTCAGCACCCACGACATTCGATCCAGTTCATGTCACTCGGCCATCCCATACTAAAGCACACATACCTGATCCCGACAACCAACGACCAGTTGTTCGCTAGCAATAATGACTTGGCGCACAGAATGGAAGATCTGAGGATCAAGCTAGATGGTCTGACGCTCAAAGAGATGGAGAAGGTCCCGGAAGCTGAGCGCCCAATTGAATTTGCTCGGGTTCGAGATGCGCATGAGAGTGGTAGCATACTCAAAGACACATTCTCGTTGCCTGTCGACTGGACGTTCTATGACGACGAGGTTCTTGAAGAATTGGGGGTTGCTTGGGAGAGGCGAGACGGTGTATGAATGGACGATGCAGAGGATGTGAGGATAGAGAGATTGGACACATTAGCAGCGACTCACAGCGACTAGGACGACGACGACGACGACGACGATTTAGCTGGTACGGCTTCAAGTGATGGGCAAGCATGTTGAGATTCTGGATCGATTATTGCGCGCGATTCTTTAAAGTATCGGCGATGTTTATCATTCGTGTGCGTAGTTCCTTCCATCAAATGTAGTGTACCATGTCAGCCTCGCTATAGTGAAACTCTAAACTCAGCGTACCTATGTATCGTGACCTCAACGGTAGGCAGCGGGGACCCGGTTTCGCGACGATGCACAGCTGCTATACGTATGATGGATGAAAACAGTTTCAGCGAATAGGTGCGACTTGATAAATGACCTGTTCTTTCCTGATACGAGCTTGACGTCTTACTGGTCTGTGCGAATCGATAATAATAGCCCGTCGAAACGGCGGACACGCGTCGGAGAAAGAACTATGATGTAGTTACTTCTTTGCAACACGTCCGTTTGAGACATTGTCACTATATAACATCCGTCAGGGCGCGTCCCTATTGTGCAGTTAATCGTCGCCGCCACCATGGACCCTCTTCTCGCCGCGGCCGAAGCCGCCGCCGCCGCAGACACAACGTCGACCCCGCCGAGCTCCCCGCCCTCCGCCGAGACGCCCCCCGAGAGCCGCCTCTGGGGCATCAGCGACATCCACCTCTCCTTCAAGGGCAATCGCGACGCTCTCGAGAAGCTCCTGCCACACCCGCACGATGATCTCATACTGTGTGGAGACGTTGGCGAGTCGGCAGAGCATTGTCGGCTCGCCTTCACCAAGGTCAAGGAATGCTTCCGGCAAGTGTTCTGGGTGCCAGGCAATCACGAGCTGTATACGCTGCCCTCGGAGAAAGAGCATGGCGCGAGGGGCGAGGCGAAATACATGGAGTGCGTTGCGATTGCGCGCGAGTATGGCATAATCACACCAGAAGATCCATACACGTTGTGGGAGGGCGAAGGGGGTCCATGTCTCATTGCGCCCATCTTCACGCTGTACGACTACAGCTTCAGGCCTAGCCACGTGAAGCTAGAGGATGCGCTCGAGTGGGCGCGAGAGAAAGACATAGAAGCGACCGACGAGCACCTCCTGCATCCCGACCCCTACTCGTCGCGTATCGAATGGTGCAATGCGCTTCTCGAGAGGACGGAGAAGAAGCTCGCCGCCGCCGTCGCATCACACCCAGATATCCCCTTGATCATAGTAGGCCACTGGCCGCTGCGCGAAGACCTCGTGAAGCTGTTCCGAGTCGAGCGCTTTTCCCTCTGGTGCGGCACAAAGAAGACCGAAGACTGGCACAACAAGTACAACGCAAAGGTCGTCGTCTCTGGCCATCTCCACATCAGGCGGACAGACTGGATAGACAACACGCGCTTTGAAGAGGTCAGCCTGGGCTACCCACGGCAATGGCACGATTGTCAAGAGCGCGGCCTCGACATCAACGACCTGCTGCGCGAGCTAATGCCAGGCCCGGAGACACCACCAAAGGACCGGCGCAACACTGTCTGGAGGCAGTTCGGATGATTGACTGCATTGCGAGATACAATCTAATCTTCGATACCCAAGATCATGCCTTTTGTCCCTGTGACTGCAGGTACGTCTAAACATAATAATTATTTAATTATTTATATATTTCTGTATAAATAAAAGACTAGTGCCTTAAGCCTAATTTAGTATTATTTTTATAGTAAAATAATATTAAAAAATATTAAAAAATATTAAAAAATATTAAAAGACTTATTAAGTAGAAATTTAAATTTTAAGTAGTAATACTTATAGCTTAAAAAGCTACTAATTTTAAAAAAGTAAAAACTATTACTAGTACTTTAAAGAATATATAACTAAATTTTTTACTTACTTTTAGAGATATAGTATTAAGTAAGCTAAAACTTAGAGTTTTAGTACTACTATCTTTAAAATAGTTAAAGCTTCTAAATTTTTTAGGCTTATAAAGTAGCTATTTTAATACTTTATAAAAGAATTATAATACTAAATACTTTATAAAAAGACTTTATAAGAGAATTATAATTTAATTATATATACTTATTACTAATAGAGTAATATATTCTAAAGCTCTATAGTTAAAATATATATACTAAAATCTCTCTTAGTAAAAGCGCGCTTTTTTTATTTTATAAGTTACTACTCTTAGAAATTTAAAGATATATTAAAAATATAAGTAGCTTAAATCTAATACTAAACGCTACGCTAGTTAAATAATTTATAAGTTTTCTTAGTACTTATAAGAATAAAACTAATCTTTTACTAGTTATTTTATTTTATTTTACCTTACTATCTTACTAAGAAGCTTTACTAAGTTACTTTATTATTAATAAATTACTTTTTATATAACTATATTACTATTACTTACTAAAGCTTCTATAAATAGCTTAGAGTCTATCTAGGTAGCTATTTTAAAAGGTATTCTAGTAGCTATTATATAGAAATTTATTTATTTAATATTTAAGGTCTACTCTACTAATACTATTAAAGCTCTTATTATAGCTTTTATTATAGCTCTTATTATAGCTTTTATTATAGCTTTTATTATAGCTCTTATTAATACTATATTATAAATATATACGCCTAAAGTAAGACCTTCTATTATTCTCTTTACTAGCCTTAATTTTAAGAAACTAGTTATTAATATATATAGATTCTTTAGTAGAACTAAAGACTTTATTTACCTAAACTAAGCTAGTACTTATTCTCTTACTACTATTCTAGCTACTAAGCTATTATTATTATTATTATTAGTTATTTTTAATATTTATATCTACCTTTTTATATATAAAGTAAAATAGACTATAGATCTAAATTTAGCTCTATCTAATCTTATAAATAAAACTATAAACTTATAGTATAAAGCCTTAAATCTAATACTTAATAAGACTAAGAGAGAATAGAATAATAAAGAGAAAATATTTATAAATAGTTTCTTAAGTGCTAAGATAGTTAAGTAGATATTAGCTATAATAAATATCTTTTATAGTAGAAACGCTTTTTAAGCTATAAGCTTTAGGTAGTTATTATATTAATATTATTAGAGAATAGAAATAAAGTTATAGTTATAGTTAATAAAGAATAAATATAGCTAGTTCTATTAGCGTTATATCTATTACTATATATTATATTATTCTTAGTTATTTTTAGTTATTTTTAGTTATTCTTAGTTATAGTATAAACTAGAAAGTTATATAAGTAAGTATAAAATAAGTTTATACTAAAATAACTATATTACTATAGTAATATATACTAAATTAATATTAAAATTATTTAGTAGTTTTAAAAGAGACTAGCTTAAAGTCTTTTAATATTTTTTAATATTTTTTAATATTATTTTACTATAAAGATAATACTAAATTAGACTTAAGATACTAACTTACTTAATAATAAATAAAAGACTTAGAAATTAGTTAGAAAAGAATTTTTTAAAAAAGTTTTTAATATTCTAAAAAAGTTATAAACTTAAAAAAGTTAGTATTTTATAAGTAGTATAGTATATACTATAGTACTTTAGATATAAAAGTTTTATAAGTAAAGCTATAGCTTAGTAATAAGTATATTAAAAAAAAACTTTATACTTTAAAAAAATAATATATCTAATAATAAAATATATAGCTAAGATACTTAATTTAATAAAACTTTTATACTTAGTTTTAATATATAGCTAATTTCTCTAATATAGTATAGTATAAACTAAAGTTTTAAAAAATTTAGTACTTATAAATACACGTACTAAGAATATTTATAAATATAATATATTATTAAATAAAATATAAAAAGTTAAGCTTTATTATTAAAATACTATTATACTTATAATATTAGTACCTTAAGCCTAATTTAGTATTATTTTTATAGTAAAATAATATTAAAAGATATTAAAAGATATTAAAAGACTTTAAGCTAGTCTTTTTTAAAACTACTAAATAATTTTAATATTAATTTAGTATATATTACTATAGTAATATAGTTGTTTTAGACTTAGTCTATACTTACTTATATAACTTTCTTTATACTATAACTAGAAATAACTAGAAATAATATAATATATAGTAATAGGTATAATAGACTAGCTATATTTATTCTTTATTAACTATAATATAATACTATATTAACTCTCTAGTACCTAATAATAATAACTACTATTCTTAACTACAAAGCTTTATAGCTATTATAGTAGCTATCTACTTAAGTAATACTTAAGAAACTATTTATAAACTTCTTCTTATTATTATTTAATATACTATTAAAATAGCTAATAATTCTATTTAAGGCTCTAATCTATAACTTTAGAGTATTAGAAATAAGTTTAGATAATATAAAAGAGCCTAGTTTTATAATTAGTACTAGTTTATATATAAAAGTATAAATATAAATAGTATAGGCCTTTAGTATTATAGTAGAATATTAATACAGAGTAGAGTAATAAAATATAGTCTAGTAACTCTATATAGTAATCTTAATATAGGTATATTTTCTAAACACCTTATATTTACTATAATATAGTAGTAAGTATTATTAATAAAACTCTCTCTATAACGTTTACTATAAATCTAGAGTATTAATAACGTACTTATAGAGGTAATAGTAATAGAGAACTATCTAGTATACTTAGAAGTAAACTTAGAGAACTTAGAGGTACTAGAGGCAAGCTATAGAGCTATAAAGTTATTAAAATTCTAGAAATATATGTCTAGATAAGCTTTTAAAGCTAGATAGATACTAATAGTAATAATAAGTAGCTTTTATTAGTAGAAGAGCTAGAATTTAGAAAGTAGTATAGTATTAAATAGAAGCCTCTCTATTAGCGTAGAACTAGATAGATAACTATAGTTATAATACTAATATAGAGGTTAATACTATAGTTTAGAGAATAGCTGCCTTACGTAACTTCTTATATAAAAAGTTACACTTAGAAGATACTTTTTTTTATCTTATATCTTATATCTTATATCTTAAATACTTTTAAGACTAAATCTTCTAAAATACTAGTAATAATTAAAATTAACTTCTTCTCTAAACTTCTAAAGAAAGCGCCTATTCTCTTTAATACTCTAACTATAGATAATACTAAAAATACTACTATAGTAGATCTTACTACTTATAAAAGTAGCTTAATTACTTTTAATATTAAAGTAGAGAAATACAAGATAGTTAGGCTATAATATATAGATAGAAATCTTAGACTATAGCTAGAGTTCTAGTATAATAACTTTAATCTTATAAAATAGATTAACTTAGATAATAGATATATTATAAGCTTAAGTGTAGCTAGCGTATTCTATAAGTTCTATATAAACCTTCTTAGAGATACTTACTCTATTACTAAAGAGTAGTTTAACTAAGTAAAGAGTCTAAACACTAGACTAGTAGTAAGTAGGCTAGTAATACCTAATAAGTAGTTATTTATTAAAGTTGCTAAGAATAATAGATATATAAAGTAGAAGTAGAAAGTACTTTATATAATCTTAGAGGCGCTAAAAGTATAGTATAGTATTAGGCTATAGAGGTTATATAATATAGTAGCTAATATAGCTAGGCTTAGATATAATTATATATAGAATATAGATTACTAGTAATTATATAGATTTTACGTAGGTGTTTTAGGTTATCTTAGATTATATTAGAGGCTTTATACTAGCGTTAGGCTTACTTAGTTTCTTTTTAGTATTACGTAATTATATAAGGCTAGTGCTAGTACTACTAGTTAATAGTCTAGATAGCTATTAGTATTATATTATAAATATAAAGTAGTTAGTACGTTATAATTACGCGTGTAGTAATTATTATATTAGTAGTGTAGGTATAAGTATTATAAGGTTATAAGTTATAAATCTAAGCTTACGTTAGAGATTTTTAAGTTTAAATTTAGAGTCTAATATAGTAACGCGTTATTGCGTAATTACGTAATTATATAATTATGTAATTTTAAAAAAAGTACACTATAGACTCTGTCTCTTAGGCCTAAGAGAGTAGGCCTTTAGTATATCTATAGTAATAAAATAGCTCTAATTAATATTAATAATAAGCTTAGAGTAGTAAAAGAACTTATATATATTAGTAGTAAGCTCTTTAATAGTAAGACTAGTAAAAAGAAGAATTAATAGTCTTACTTTAAGTAAATACATTTATAAAATAATAGTAGTAATAAAAGCTTTAGAGTCTTTAATAGTATTAGTAAAGTAGCTCTTTATATATTTTAAAACGCTTCTTATAGCGCTTAAAATATTAAATATTATATTATAAATAATATCTTATTTTATAGCTACTAGAATAGCTTTAAAAATAGCTTCTCTAATAGTTTTCTCTCTAGTAAATATAAAGTAGCTTATAGTAAATTTATAATAGTAATATAATTTAAAAAAAAGTAATTAAAGAATAAGAAAATAATTTAGTAGAGTATTAGTAAGGTAGTAAAGTAATATAACTAGTAAAAGATTAGTTTTATTCTTATAAATACTAAAAAAACTTATAAATTATTTAATATAAGTATTAGTATAGTAATATAGTGTTTAGTATTAGATTAATTTTTAGAGTTCTAAATATTATTATTATATAAGTATAAAAAATAAAAAAAGTATACTTTTACTAAGATTTTAGTATATATATCTTAACTATAAAGCTTTAGAATATATTACTTTATTAGTTATAAGCTAATAAGCGTATATAATTATATTATAATTTTCTTAAAGTATTTAGAGTTAAAATTCTTTTATAAAGTATTTTAGTATTAAAATAGCTTCTTAGCTAGCTTAAAAAATTTAGAAGCTTTAACTACTTTAGTGTAATAGTTTAGTTTCTAGGCGTTAGGCTTATAATAAGCTAATAACTCTATATATATATAATTACCTCTAAGTACTTCTTCTAAGCCTTATTATAATAATATTATAATTTAATATAATATTATTATTTAATCTTTATATAACTCTTATATATTATTATAGTCTAATTCTACGTTTATAAAAGTAGTTTAACTACTTCTAAGTATTATAACTATATTATTACTAATCTTCTACTTACCTAGTAATAGAAATATATTCTACTTTATCTTACGCTCTCTAAGCTCTATCTATTACTCTATATCTATTACTAAGATTACTTTATTACCTATAATATCTACTAGCGCTATCTCTAACGCGCTCTTATTTACTAAATCTACTATAGCCTCTACTATCTATAGTTAGCACGTAAACCTAAATTAATTCTAGTTCTTTTACTTTACTACTCTAAGTAGTACTTAAGTATTACTTACTACTATAGCGTATAATAGCTTTTAGAACTTCTATTAGTTTCTTCTTTACTTACGTAGTAGCTTTAATCTTTATAATAGTAGCTTTTTATAGATACTTAGCGCCTTCTAGAATAACTTCTAAGTTAATCTAATAGGTAGTAGCTATATTCTTAACTCTAATAAGAAGAGTAATAATAACACTAATTTTACCTAGATCTATTATTTACTTAATAAGTCTATTAGTTATAAAGAGTATATTTATAGTAACTTAGTTAAGCTCTAAAAGAGTATTACCTTTACTAACACTTTATATAATATTACTAAAACCTATAGTAGTAGCTATTAACTATACTACTTCTTTCTTAGTAGACTACTTAGTTATATTAACTATAGTAGTACTTACTATTCTAATTCTCTTCTCTCTTAAGCTACTACTAGTAATATTACTCTACTATAGTTTAACTAAAGTCTAAGATAGCCTTTCTAACTAGCTCTAATAAGAGTAAACACTTTAGCCTCTATAAAGAATAAGCCTTAATAGCTTTTTCTATCTCTAGTCTAAGATAATAACTTAGCTTCTTCTACTATATAGTGTAAGGTTATAGGCTATATTATTTCTAAGCCTAACTTTCTAAAGAGTAGTTAATCTATTCTTACTATATATAAGTTTAATACTAAGAGTAAAGCTAAGCTAGTTAGTAATATAGATAAGACTTTTTTTAAGAAAGAATATACTTTTACTACTAAGAAAAACTTTAAGAAGTATAAGTTCTATTTTAATACTATATACTTTCTTTACTATAAACTAGCTATTACTAATACGCGTCTTAAAAAAGTTTAAAAAAAGCTTACTAATAAGTATAATAAAGCTTATACTTTCTATATTAAAGCTATAGAAGCTATTAAAAACTTAGACTTTCTTTACCTTTAGATTCTAAACACTAATAGTAAGATTATAAGTCTAATAAAGTAACTATATCTAATAAAAGCTAACGCCTATATATAAATACTTAAATTAGAAAACTATTATATTATTACTAAGTATAAAGTTAAGAAAGTTTATAAGTAAAAGAATACTTATAAAAAAGTCTATAAAAAGAAATATAGTATATATAGTAAGGCTTATATTAAGATTACTTATCTAGAAGCTCTTATCTAATAGACTTCTATTACTACTACTATACTATTAGAGCTAAATAACTCTAACTCTAATAACTCTAATAGCTTTATTAACGCTTCTTAACTAAATTACTATAACTATTATTTACTATAATAGTTACGCTACGCTATATCTACTTCTTCTCTCTCTACTTCTATAGTAGCTTCTCTCTAGGCCTATTACTCTAAGTAATCTAAGTCTAATAAGTTTAAGAGTCTACTAGGCACTTTCTCTAAGATATACTTAAAGTAGAAGCTTAATATTTAGAGCTAGTTCTAAGCTTACGCTACTATCTTCTAATATAAAAATAAATAGATAGACTATATCTATATAAGAACTACTAGTACTATATAAAATAGTATCTTTATTAGATAGTTTATCTCTAGTAAGAAATTTACTTAAGTATAATAGATCTAGAATATTCTTAATATCTACTATAGATATCTTAATACTATCTATAATATCTATAAGTAGTATAATAAAGAAAGTAGTATAAAGTTAAGTAAAAATATTAGTTTATACTTAGCTTACTTCTAGACTAGTATTACTTCTCTTAACTAGAGTAATAAAGAGAAGATTCTCTAGTTATACTATAAGCTTTTATTAAACTAGTATTTCTATATTAAGTTCTTTATAAATAATAAGTAGTTTATATAAGACTTTACTACCTTTAGTAATAAGCTTTATTATCTTAAGTAACTATACTCTACTTTTTATTCTTTCTAGTCTAAGACTTAGACTAGAAATAGTAGTAGTAATAGAAGTAGTAGTAGTAGTAGTAATAACTATAATAATTACTTCTAAAACGCTATATCTATCTTAGAAAGTACTAGCGCTTTTTACTTTATTATTAATAAGCTTTATAAGAACTATAACTTAATAGAGACTTAGATTCTTACTAACTTAAAATACTACTTTAACTATACTTACGCTAGATATAAGTTTAATAGTCTAGACGCGCTATATAAGAGATAGAATAAGATTACGTTAATAGTAAAGTACTTAGAAATTATTACTACTTTTAATAAAGCTTATAAAGCTATAGAAATCTTTATTTCTAAAGCTTCTCTCTAAGTTAACTTTATCTAGAGTTCTACTTCTTTATTATTAGTCTCTAAGACTAATATATATTTAGAAAATAACTAGTCTCTAGTAATAGTTACCTCTAAAGACTTTCTAAGCCTAAGAATAATAATAAAAACACTTTAAAGATATCTATATCTATATCTATACTATTTTCTCTCTTTTCTTTTATTAAAGTTTATAATAATAACTCTAACTCTACGCTATAAGCTATTCTAGACTAGATTAAGAACCTAGAATACTCTACTAGCCTAAGAGTCTAAGTATCTACTATTATAGCTACTACTATTTATAGTATAATATATCTTCTATAAGTAGGTTAATAGCTAGTTTTTAAAGAAATTATATTCTCTCTATTATAACTCTTTTTGTATATTAAACTAATAGGTAATTTAGATTATACTTCTATCTTTATTAATAAATCTTACACTTATATAAATAAATATAAAATAATTATACTATAAAATTCTACTATTTTTAAACTAGTAGATAGCTTATAAGTTACTAATATTACTTATATAACTAGAGTAAACGTTATATTTAGAAATTATAATAAATAAGTTCTAGCGTATATTACTAGACTTAGTAGAGTCTAAATAATATTAGGCACTCTATAGTTTTAGTAATATAACCTCTAAGTAAATTAGAGAACTATATCTATAATATTTAATTCTAATTACTATCTAAGATAGTACCTATATAATTACTAGCTATATTATATTACTAGTAGTTAATATTATAAATAATCTACTTCTCTACTTTATAAACTTAAGAGAGCGTATTATCTAAAGACGCTACTATCTATTAATATCTTCTTTATTTCTAGCTAGATAGTAGCTATCTTAGTTATATGTAGTAATAAAGTATATATAACTACTATAGAAGAAGTAGAAAGACTTTATAATATAACTAACTAGAAATAAACTAATATATAATATCTATGTATAGCTAGCGCTAAGATACTATCTAAAAACTTTAAAAAGTTTAGAAACTATATAAAGTATCTACTTATAAGTAAAGATAAGATCTTAGCTAAACTTTTAAGTATTTTATATTCTCTATACTATAGCTTTAACTCTTAGAAAGCTAATAAGATTCTACTATAGTATAATAAGCTTAATTACGCTATAGAAATCTAGCTAGACTCTAATACTAAATAACTTTCTTAACTATTATTCTAATACTTATAACTACTATCTTAGAATAAAGTCTACACTATTAAGCTTTATATTAATAATATACTATATAAAGAATATATTAAGAGAAGTACGTCTAAATAGGTAGCTCTTCTACTAGTTATAAAAAAGTCTAGTAGTAGTATAAGAATATATATTAACTACTATAAGCTTAACGTATATACTATTAAAAACTATAATACTTCTTCTTTTATTTATAATATACTTATAAAGCTTTCTAAAGCTTATTACTTCTCTAAAGTTAATATTATTACTATATTTAATAAAATCTATATTTAAAAGAACTATAAATATCTATTTATTTTTATAATACTATATAGGCTATACTATAGAGAAAATTAAGCTAGAAATAATAGATTTAGGTAATTAGAATTGTAATTACTACTCTTATAAAATTAAACAAGAGTAGCGTAATATATATAAGTAAGCGCGTAAAATACTAGTATAAAAGAGAGAAAGTATATAATTAACCTAATAGGTACTTAAACACTTATTATAATATACTCTCTAAGTAGATTATATTATGTATAGATTACTTATTTTTAGCTATACGCTACTTACGTAAGTATTACGTAATTAAGTAGAGCTATACGCGCCTAGGCGTATATAATAATAATAAGACTAGCGCCTACTAATATTTTTAGCTTTAATAATTACTAAAATACTAACTATAAGTACTTTTTAGAAGCTTCTATCTTACTTTAAAGCGTCTACTAGTTACTATACAAAGCTCTAGTAGCTTATAAGATTATCTCTAAAGTACTCTAGATACTTATAGTACTAGTTACTACTTCTAGTAAGTAGTCTAACTATAAGCTAATAGCCTATTAGTCTATAAGCTACTTAATCTATTAGTAAACGCTTACTATAGCTATTTATATAGATTCTTTAGCTAATAAGTAGTAAAAATAAGTTTAATAGCGCCTAGTAGCTGTAGCTACTAGCTAAGCTACCTATATCTACTATAACGCTACTACTACTACTACTACTAAAAAGGCTTCTACTTCTTAGAATAAGAAGAAGTAAGCTTTAGGCGTAGTAGTGCGCAAAAAATAAGAGAAGAAGAAAAAGTAGCCTAGACTCTCTATTAGTGCTCTCTCTCTATTATATTTACTAAAAGTAATACTTTATATTAAGTGCGTCTAAAGCGCGCTTACTAGTTATAGTAAAGAACTTTACTTTAACTAAGTAGGTAAAAAGAATATCTAGTATAAGTAGTATAGTTATAGATACTTATATAACTCTATATAAGTCTTTAAGCTTCTAGACTACTATTTACTTACGCTAACTATTTATAGGCCTAAAATTATAGAGCTAATAGCTCTTAAGTTTATTTACTCTCTTTAGTTTAGAAGTAAGTAGAAATAAAATAAGCTATATATAGCTATTAAGTTTCTTCTAAATAAAGAAAGAGTCTATAAAATTAGTACTCTACTAACGTAGGCTAAGTAGTGTAGAGTAGCTTATAGTTATATAGAAGCTAAAGCTAAAGTAGATAATATAGCTTTAATAGCCTTTAGTAAAGTTAAGAGCTCTAAGTAAGTATTTTCTTTACCTATACCTCTAGTTTTAACTAGTAAGGCTAAGTAGTTAGAGTATATAGTAGCTTAATAAAAGCTTCTTTATACTAGCTATATAGAGAGATAGTAAGCGTCTAGAGAGAAGGTAAGATCTTTTTATCTAGTTATAGAGCGCCTAGAGTAAAGCCTAGTACTACTCTATAAATATATAATTAGACTTACTAACCTTTCTTATACTTATTACTTACTTATAAGCCTTAATTAGTATTCTTATAAGCTATCTATCTTAGGTTTAGCTACTTTTTAAAGGTCTTAAACTTCTACTTAAGTAAGTACTTAGTAAGGCTGTCTACTAATATATTAATAGTAGGCTTATAGAGTACTTTAAAAGAGCTTTTGCTATACTTCTAGTAAAGCTATATATTCTAGATATTAATATAGTAGAGCTTAGTAAAGATCTTTTTATTACTCTCTACTATAAGTCTAATAGTCTACTAATTATTATAAAAGATCTACTAGGCGTCTATAATAAGTAGCTAAAGCTTAGTAAATAAGCGCTTTAAGGCTATAGTCTCTTTAGTAATAGTCTTAAAAGTAAGAAGCTCTATCTTAGTAGTTAAGATTATAATAGTTAACTAGTAAGTAGTCTACTATATAATTAGGCCTCTAAAGAGCGTTATAATATATCTATAAAAGAAGTAGCGCGTTTTAGTATTATCTATAAAGCTTACGTCTCTATAGATCTAGAGCTTCTTATCTAACTTTACCTCTCTACTATATATAATACCTTTATATTATAAGTAGTATAAGTATATAATAAAATACTCTACTACCTTAAAGTAAGCTAGAAAAGAATTAGTTAGAAACTAAAAGAGCTAGAAAACTATATACGCAACGTTAGAGCGTATTATAATAGTAAAGTATAATACTAAGCTAATCTACTCTTAATAGGCCTTAATCTTCTACTTTAAAGCGTTCTCTTAGTACTTTAGAAGCTTACTAGCTAGTAGAGAAGTCTCTAGAAAGTAGCTACTATCTTTAAAACTAAACTTTTTTATAACTTTATTAAGGTAGATATTATAAAGTAGTAAAATAGTACTTATAGAGTAATTACGCATAATACGCATCTTTAAGAACTAGTTTACTACTTCTCTATTATTAATTTTATAGGTCTTCTTAATTCTACTAAGTAGCTTAGTTACCTCTAGGTAGTATAACTTAGTAAATATAAGTAGAATATTATTTACGTAGAAGAGTATAAAGACGCGTTAAGTAGTGTTATAGTATAAATAGAGCTTCTCTTTACTAGCTTATAAGCTAAGCTTTAAAAGAGTATTTAAGAAGTTATTATACTAGAGAAAAGAGCTCTTACGTATACTATAAAAAGCTTTCTTAAGCTTAGCGTAGTAGCTCTTTCTCTAAAAGCTATCTAGAAGCTTATAGTATACTAGCCTATTACTACTAACTTTAGTGTTTAAGAAGGCTACTATAATATTAAGCTACTAAATCTCTATATTAAATTTAGTAGTAATAGCTATTACTAAGTAAAAGAATTACGTAGTAAGCGTAGTAGTATAAGTTAAGTAGAGCGTATTCTTAGCCTATATATCTCTACGCACTATAAGGCGTGCCTTATACTTTATAAAGTAGCTATTCTTATTTACTTTATACGTAAAGACCTACTTAAGTAGTAGAGAGTATTCTTTACTACTTATATACTCTACTTTCTTTTAGGTATTAGCTATAAGTAGTGTATTAATCTTCTAATATACTACTACTTTAAACTTATCTCTATAAAGATAGTTATAGAAGTACTTCTAAAGCGTTAGAAGCGCTAGAAAGTTATTCTAATAGACTTAGCCTTTATTAAGCTTATCTATAATTATAGTAGTAATAATATAATATAGTATTATATACGCGTAGCTTAATAACTAATTAGAAGCGCTATAGTAGATTTCTAAGTTATTAAGCTACTTAGAGTTAAATAGTAAGACGTAGATATCTACACTTCTAAGATTATTATAATTATTATAACTATCTAGATAATACTTACTTCTATATATAGAAGGTCTATAGACCTTTTTTACGTACTTACGCTTAATAGGTAAGTTTTATAGATTAGGTAAAGAGCTATTAAGTACTTTTCTATTCTAAGAGACGTTTATTACTATAGATAATAGAAGTCTATTATCTTAGAAGTTATCTTTCTACGTACCTAATAAGCTTACTAATCTAGTTACTATAGACTAGTACTTACTAGAATTAATACGTTTATTACTAAGCTACTTAGTAATACTTATTATATTAGAAGGCTTTAGTATAGCCTCTAGTAATAGTAGTTTTATAGCGCGTTTAGTAAGCCTTACATATACTCTTTATATCTCTCTAGTCTAGAGATCTACTTACGTAAGACCTAACTCTTCTAAATAAGCTTCTAATAGACTATTAAGTAGCTTATCTATTTAGTTAGGTAGTAGCTTACTATTATCTATATTACCTTACTAAGAAAGTAATAGAAGCTTATTATAAGCTTCTACTACGTTCTTCTACTTATTCTTATAGAGAATATTAACTATAATATAAGTGTTCTTCTTAGAAGGCTTCTACTCTTTACTACTATAAAAGAGCTACTTATTAAATATTACATTACGCGTAGTAAATACTTCTCTTAGTAATAGAATTTATATATAGTATATATTAGAAGCTTAATAGCCTACTAAATAACTAATATATTCTCTAAGTAGTATTTTAAAGCTCTTTAGCTTACGTCTAGCTACTCTATTCTTATTTAAGAAATAGACGTAATATCTATAAACGTATACACTACTCTAATTAGATTATAGATTAGTAGAAGCTCTTCTTATAAGCTTAGGCTAATACTATCTAAAGTATTCTATAAACTACTACTCTAACTTCTTATTAGAAGAGCATAGAGTATAGATATATAAAAGGCTTATATTATAGAGCTAAGTAGTAGTAAGCGCTACCTCTATCTAAAGGTACTTAAGTAGATTAGCCTTCTCTCTTATCTTAATCTATTTAGTAATAATTTCTTATCTAGCTCTTTTAGCTACTCTATTAGGCTTATAAGTATAAGAAGAAGTAGGCTCTAGCGTAATACTATACTTTCTTACCTATACTTTATAGCGTAAGTTACTACGCTATAAATTAGTTAAAGAGTTATTATTAAAGCTAATTCTTATAATAAGTAAGTAATAATAAATTTAGATAAGCGCTTAAAACTTCTTAAGAGCTTTTATTATCTTTTCTATCTTTTTAGAGAAGAGTAGATAAAAGTAGACTTTACTACTATACTTATTCTTAATAAGTAGAATCTACTTCTCTTTTAAGCGCTTTTTAGGTATATTAAAAAGGTTTTATATAATTCTCTAGAAAAGTTAAAAAGCTTACTTCTTTAGCTAATAAGAAATAACTTACTTTATATAAAATAGAGCGTAGAACTTACACTATACGCGCGTAAGCTCTTTAATTCTTACTCTCTAAGTATTATATATAAGTGTCTTAAGCGCCTTAGAGCCTAAGTAACTAGTATAAGTATACTAAAGGTTTTCTAAATTACTACGTAGCTAAGAGACAAAGCTAGGTCTTATTCTAGATATTATATTTATAATAAAAGTGTTATAAATAGTAATTAGCTTATATTCTATAAATATAAAGTTTAGCCTACGCTATAAAGTAGCTACTATAGTACTTCTTACTAGTAACCTAGTATAAAAGGTATTATTAAGACTTAGATACTAAATTCTAGATTAGTTAAGGTAAGCTTCTAAGACTATATTAATATAGAAGTATTCTATAACTATAACACTAGTAAGTGTAAGATTAACACGTTTACTACTTATAAGCTTAATAAAGCTTTTTAGAATGTATATACTATAACTAAAAATAGAAAAAGTCTACGTATCTACCTTAACTATCTTAAGAGTTCTAGCTAGTTTAAAGTTTAATAATAAAAAGAAGTAGTTAACTAAGTAGATAGCTACTCTATTATTAAGAATAGTACTAGCTAAGAAAAAGTAAGCGTTATAGTCTATAGTAGAGTAAACATCTAGCGTTAGCTAAAGTATACCTAGATTAAAAAGTGTAGTAACTACGCTTCTAGAGTACCTATTATTATTATATAAGCTTTCTAAGAAGCTTAGAATAGAGTATCTCTTACTAATAAGCTTTGTACGCGCCTTTCTAAAGTGCTTTATATCTAAGCATTTAATAATAGCTTTTTTAACTTCTTATAAGAGCTATTAGAAGCGCTTTTACTTAGCTCTAATAGTAGTAAGTACGTTATAGTACTTTTTAATAGACTAGTAGTAGGTCTAAGATTCTAAAGTAGCGCAAGAGTAGATAGTAGGCTTAGTTTAGTTTAGTAACTTAGACTTAGCGCTAGCCTTATTAGTAGATAGAGCTTCTCTAATAGAGGTAAAGATTCTATATAACTTAGAGTAGACTACCTAATACTATATAAGTACTAAAAAGAAGATTCTAAGCTAAGAAAGTATAAAGATTTTTATACTAAGCGCCTAAGTAGTAATTATATTACGCTTTATCTAAATTATCTAGTCTATAGCTATTCTAGATATTAGTGCGTTAAGAAAGTTATAGATAGTAAGTATACTATCTACTTTAGAAAGCTTATAAGCCTTTACGCGCATATATAGCGCGTTCTACTTATAGTACTACTACTCTAGGTTAGTTTTTACTAGCTTAGCCTTACCTAAGTAAGTATAGTAGTTCTTTCTAACTTACTTCTTAGTTATATTATTATAAGGCTATAGTTATATCTTAAGTAACTTTATAATTACGTAAAGAGACTAGTCTTAGCTCTTAGCTAGCTTAATCTATACTAGAAGTAGTAGAAGTAGATTAATAGTTATATTAACCTACCTCTTAAGCTTTCTAAGCCTACTTTAGATACTTACTAAAAGAGTAGACTTAAGCTTTTATACTACTAGTTTCTTATTCTAGAGCGCCTTTTTATTACGCTTACTAGTTTCTCTCTTTAAATAGATAAAATAATTAAAAGCTTTAAAAAGGCTATTTCTAAGAGAGAGTATTACTAAGTTAATCTTTTTCTATACTTCTAGAGAGCGCGCGTTAAATTTAAGCTACGTAAACTACTTAGGCTAAGTAGAGTGTTTCTTAAGAATTACGCTACTTATTAAAATAAGCGTTAAGCTTACTAAAAGACTATAGTTACTTATAGCTACTTATAGAGAAGGTAGTAAGTAGTGTATATATTACTAACGTACTTAGAGATATTAGAGAGAAGTACTACTATAGGCGTAGGTAGTTAATATAGAGGTACTATAGTAGGTATATATAGTTAATGCGTAGAGAGCTAGTAATAGCTAGTTACCTTACTTATTATAAGAAGAGAGGTTAAATAAAGATTAGAGAAGTATCTAAATATATTATTTATAGTGTTATTATTACGTAAAGAGAATAAAACCTATACTTTAAAGCGCTAGGCTTATAACTATAAAGAAAATTAAGCTAGAAATAATAGATTTAAGTAATTAGAATTGTAATTACTACTCTTATAAGATTAGACAAGAGTAGTGTAATATATATAGGTAAGCGCGTAAAATACTAGTACAAAAGAGAGAAAGTATATAATTAACCTAATAGGTACTTAAACACCTGTTGTAATATATACTAATATACTATTATACTATTTAGTATATATAATAGCTTAGAAACCTTTTAGATATATATTAATAATGTTCTATATAAATACTTAGATAAATTCTATATAGTATACCTAGATAATATTATTATATTTAGTAAGACTAAAAAGGCTTATAATAACTACTTCTTATATATTATTATATACTTTATAGACACTAGTCTTTTTATAAATATTCTTAAGTCTAAATTTCTATAGTAGAAAGTTAAGTTTTTTAGCTTAATTATTACTACTAATAGTATTAAGATAGACTTTAAAAAAGTTACTACTATTTAGAGCTAGTAACTTTCTAAAATACTAAAAAATATCTAAGCCTTTCTTAGCTTTACTAACTTCTACTATAAGTTTATATATAGCTTCTCTAATATTATAAAACTACTTACTTATCTTACTTATAAAGATTCTACGCTTTTCTAAATAACTCTAGATATAGCCTATACTTTTAATAAGCTAAAAGTTATATTTTATAGTAATATTATACTAGTCTACTTTAACTCTAACTTAAAAAGTATTCTAGAGACTAATACTTCTAACTATATCTACATAGTAGTACTCTTATAGATCTAGCTAGATAATACTATATACTCTATTACTTATCTATTAAAGAAGATAATACTTATAGAGTATAACTATAAAATATATAATAAAAAGCTTTTAGCTATTATATAGACTTTTAAAGAGTAGCGTTCTAAGTTAGTAGATACTACTAATACTATTAAAGTTCTAACTAATTATTATAGTTTAGAGTACTTCTACTCTAAATATTACTTTAACTATTAATAAGCTTACTAGGCTAAGTTTCTAAAAGAATTTAATTTTAAAGTAAAGTATTGCTTAGGTAAGTAAAGTACTAAGCCTAATAGTTTTACTAGATAAACTAAAGACCTACTAGAATATATTACTAATAATTATATCTAGTATTAGTATTAGACTATTTTTAGTAACTACTAATAGAATAGAGGTAGCTACGCTACTATCTATCTTACTAGCCTATACTTAAAGAAATCTAAGTATAATTTACTATCTCTTCTTACCTTCTTATATAAGACTAAGAAGAGTAGTTTCTTTTTAGGCTATACTACTATAAAGCTAGCTTATATATCTCTCTAAAGATAATATAATCTCTATAATAACCTAAATAATATAGATACTATATCTATATAGAATATTCTTAACTACTTATATCTATATAATATTTATCTAATAGCTATACGTAATACTCTTAATAATAGTAATTATTATATTCTCTATTATCTTATTATTAAAAGAGTCTATCTAGAACTAAGTAAATTAGAAAGTAGTAATAATAGTAAGCTCTTTCTCTATAATAATTATCTTTTAGTTCTATTTAGTAAGAAGCTTTAAATCTAAGTAATTAAGAACATATATAATTTATTACTAGAAGGTTATAGTAGTTATACTACTATCTATTAGTAAGTAAGTTAGTAGTATTACTAGTAAGGTATAATAGATATAATTACTAGATTTACTAATAACTATATAGTCTACTATAAGTCTAAAGTTAACTATTACGCTAAGTATAGACTTTTATATCTACTTCTAGTTCTAGAAAAGTACTAAAAGAATATTTTAATAGACTTTATTACGCCTTTACTACTTTTTATATAGTATAGCTATACTTATTACTATATTATAGTAGTTATAGATAAGCTATCTAAGAAGAAAAAGTTTATTACTATAAAGAATATAAAAGTTCTCTTTATTATTAATAAGTTCTTAAAGTATATCTAGAAAGAAAAAGAATACTCTAAGATACTAGTCTCTAACTATAGATAGTAATTTACTTTTTATTTTTAGCGCTACTTATATAATTACGTTAGAGCTTATCTAAAGCTTAGTATAGCTTACTACTTAGAGACTAATAGTTAGATAGAGAATACTAATATAGATCTAAAGTAGTACCTATACTTTTATATTAATTATTTCTAGAATAATTAAGCTTACTTTCTACTATTAGTAGAGTTTAAAGCTAATTTAGCTATTAGCTTAGTAACTAGAGTTTCTCTATTCTAGGCTATAAAGAGATATTAACTTTACTTAGGTCTTAAGCTATCTTATACTCTAAATACTAATACTCTACTTATTACTACTTAATAGTGCGCTACTAACACTTTTATAAGTTATATTAATATAACCTACTACTATCTACGTAATAAAATTATATAGTTCTAGAATAAAATAAAGAAATTTATAAACGTTTACTAATATTCTACTTTTAGATTTAATATTAGTAACTAAGTTCTACTAAACGTAAAGTATATTTATACTAAGTAACTAGTAAAGTCTTTAGACTATAAGAATATAGGCCTATATTAAATTACTTATATTATTAACTATATAGCTTATAAGTTAGATCTTCTAGAGAGCCTAAAAGGTTTCTTCTCTATATTTTATTTATAGCTATTATAGCTATATAAGAATAATACGCTCTTTAAATAACTCTAAGTAGTAAATTATATCTTTTTAGAAGTTTATCTTACTAATAATAGTAAAGAGTATACTATTACTTAAGTTCTTAACTTATACTTATATAATATAATAAATAATTTCTATATAAGCTATTATAGTTATTTATAGTATAAAGTTAAGTAGATAAGTAATAATTAGTTAATATATTAGTAGCTATACTTTAATCTCTATAGTAGTAAGAAATCTATTTAGAATTTCTATAATTATAATTTTAATAAGCTAGAATCTTATAATATATTTTATATATATAATAACTATAAAAAGCTTATAGTTATCTTACTCTATCTATTAGACTTTATATACTTAGAAAGAACTAGCTAGTTATTTATAAATTTACTTAACTATATTATATATATTTATTAAGGTAATTATAATATATATCTTTACCTAACTTTAACCTCTATAGATATTCTTAGCTCTAAGGTAATATTATATTACTCTACTTAAAACTATATATTCTTACTTATTATAGTATTCTCTATATAGATACTCTAGCTTATTAAAGGTTATATACCTTTTTATTACTATCTCTAGTTATGTATACTTCTACTCTTATTACTATATTCTTCTTCTACGCGCTACGCTACTTAGGCTATAACTACGCTATCTATATTATTATTACCTACTTATAATTTCTTTTCTATTCTAGACACTTAGTTAGAACTTTAAGCGTTCTAGCTAGAAGCTATATAATAGTTTAGTTTCTAGGTATTAGATCTATAATAGGCTAATAACTCTATATATATATAATTACTTTTAAGTACTTCTTTTAAGTCTTACTATAATAATATTATAATTTAATATAATATTATTATTTAATCTTTATATAACTCTTATATTTAGAGATAGTAGCGCTAAAGCTTTAAGCTTTAGCTTAACGCTATATCTTTAAGAGTAAATAAAAGATTTAGTTATATATTCTTTAGAGTACTAGTAATAGTTCTTACTTTTTTAGAATTAGTAGCTCTTTAAGCTATAAGTATTACTACTTAAGATTTAAATTTCTACTTAATAATACTTATAATATAATTTAGCTAATAAAGTAAAAGCTTTTATATAAATTTTAATAAATAAATACTAATTATATTATAAAAGACTAAAAGATAGTAGCTTAGTTAAAAGATAAGAAAAAAGCTCTTACTAGGCTTATTAATAATCTTCTTAAGAAAGATTATATTCTTAATAGTAATAATTCTAAGTTTATACTAGGTACGTCTAATTACTCTCTACTAATTTCTTATATTTAGCTACCTACTAGCATAAATCTACAAATCTAATGCATTTCTTATTCTGTTTCTCTAGACTGCAGCATGTTACATTCACCTCCCCTGCACCTGCCCGATGCGGACTCGGCCTAGTCTCGGCCAAGCACTAATGGCTCGGACGCGATCAGCCACGCGCTTTCTCCTTATTCGCCGGCATGCAACCGTCGTGGTTCCCAATCTAGTCGATCGACATCCTGCCTTGCCTTTCACGCATGTTTGCTCCGGGCGTAGAATATGCAACGTCTGAATCGTCCCGTGCCGGACGCCGATGCGCTGCAGGTACCCCAGCGACAACGTCGGAAACGTTGTTATGCGTCCAAGGGAGCTGGATAAACGGCCAATTGGTGGTGGTATATCAAGGCATGTGCGCTGTTTGTGTGCTCTCCACGGTTCTGCTCGTATCGCGCTTTTGCTAGTCTCTATCGTGAACTTCCCCATTGGGATTGAGAGAGACTTGAGGACTCAGTGAGCACGATATCGGGAAGAGCCGTACGATACTGAACACGCCGAAGACTTCGTATAAAACCACCGCAGCCACCAGCTTTTGAGAATCAAGACATTGTCACTCGCTTGACACACCTCGCCGTTCATTCTTACTTCATTCGCTTCCAGCAAAAGTCAAGATGTTCAACATTGCCATTCAACTCCTCGCAGCCGCGAGCGTCGTCCTCGCCTCCCCCGTCAACCTCCAAAGCCGTGCTGTCATCGCCCATGATGCCGTCGTTGGCTTCCCTCAGACCGTCCCATCTGGCATCGTAGGGCAGCTCATGCTGAAATACAAGCCCTACCTCAAGGTCGAGAACGGCTGTGTCCCTTTCCCTGCCGTCAACGCCGCTGGTGACACAGGGTAAGTCAACCCTAATTTAGAAAGTGAATTCTTCTAACACCCTCCAGCGGCGGCCTCCAACCCACTGGCGCCTCAAACAGCGGGTGCAGTTCCTCCCCCGGCCAAGTTTACGCCCGCGCCACCACCCACAACGGCGCCTACGCCATTATGTATTCCTGGTACATGCCCAAAGACAGTCCCGGTCCCGGTCTCGGCCACCGCCACGACTGGGAAAACATCGTCGTCTGGCTGTCCGCCCAGTCCACCACCGCTACTATCCGTGGCATCGCCATATCTGCCCACGGCGACTACGACAAGGTTACCAACCCTAGTCTTACTGGTACCAGGCCCAGGATTGGGTATAGGTCTATTTTCCCGGTTAACCATCAGTTGATTGAGACTACGACACAGGGTGGAGAGCAGCCGCTTATTGCGTGGGACAGCATGACGGCGGCGGCGAGGAGTGCGATTGAGAACACGGATTTCGGTAGTGCGACGCCGTCTTTCCGTGACAGCAACTTTGGAAACTACCTCGACGAGGCTTTCATTTGAGGGGTGGTGTAGATAGCAGTACACAACATAGCAATTCATCATGACATTTGCTCAGTTGAAACCACCACATGCCTTTTTCACCAATGTAGTGCTTGATTATAAAACTATCATTCATCTCATCAACCGTCTGCCACTAGCCCCCACCTCATACAAGAAAAAAGCTGAACAGGTCTAGAGCCTACATCGACGCTAGTTCACCTATCTAGTATGTTTACATGTTGATGTAGGCTGCAGGCCTGTTCGGTTTTTTCTCGATTGACGTGCCCCCTTCAACGTTGCAGCCTCCGTATCGGTTCACCTTCCAGAAACCAAGCGAGCTTATCTTCAACCAAGTCAAAACAATTGCCGAAGTCCAGATGCCATTACAAACTATTTCCATTCGTATAAACAGTCTCTATCGACCGCTACTAGAACTAAAGTCACGCCGAGCCCCACAGCATAGAATATGGAGGGTATACGGGCCGAACACAAGCGCCATCCGTATCAGCAAGCCACACGCATGAACCACCGCCTCACGGCTCAAGCCGAGTATCCAGGAGGAGGACCCGCCGGCGCTGTATACTCCGGCGGCGGAGCCTCACCAGCAGACGGTGCAAAACCTCCCGTACCCACATTCTGCTGCTGTCCGCCCAGCACCCTCCTAAACGCCTCTTCACGCGCCTGCTGCAGTTGTAACCGCGCATGTTGTAGCTTCGCCTTTGCCTGATCGACCTCGCCCTGTAGCCCCTTCTCCTGCGCCTCACGCTGTCGGATAATCTCCCCGCACTTATTCCCCGCACGGTCGACCTGCGCAATAGACTGCTTGACCTGATCGTGCATTTGCATATCGGAGAAGATGTTATCGAATACGACGTCGCTCCATATACTACCCATAGCGATGTTGAGTTGACCCAGCCCCGGTATCTCAGGCGCAACCTGCTTCACCTGCTGTTGTAGCATGCGCACCTGTTGGATGGAGCTCTCGGCGCGCTCGAGATAATTCCGCTTCTGCATGCTGGCCATCGTGCCGCCGCCAAACATGTCATATTGCGACATGCCGTATGCGCCGTCGAGGTGTTCGCGGGCGGCAGACAGCTTGACAGACGTCTGCCCGAGGAGGAAGAGGATATGGCGCTCTCGCTCGAGGCGCTGGGTCAGGTCTTGGACGTGCGCGTGTGCGGCGTTGCAGGCATCTTCTTTACGGTCTTCGTCGGGGAATTCGGGCGTATGGCCTGCGAAGATGGAGTTGTAGAGCGCGTCGAGGTCGGCTTGCAGCGCAGTGTGGCGTTGGGCTTGCGATGCGATTTCGTTCTTGCGCGTCTCGGCTTCGGCGCGGAGTTGTTTCGCGTAGGCGAGTTCGTCTTCGGCGCTCTTTTGCTCTTGGATCGCATCGAAGTACTCTTTCTCTTCTTTGGCGGCTTTCTCGGCGAACTTCTCCTTCTTTCCGCTGGCCTTGTGGGCGAAGCGGCGGAAGTGCGAGTCGCGGTACTTTTCGTGGTCTTTCAGCTCGCTGGCTGTCTTCTGCTTAAGGTCGTTGACGCGCTTCCTGATGTTGTTGATTTGCGCGTCGAGATCAGCGATGTAGGCGTTCTGCTGCTTGAGCTGTGAGGGCGCCGAATCTGTGTCCTCGAGGCCACGAAGGAGCTCCTCGTTCCTCTGCGCTGCCTGCTGGATCTTGTTGTGGATTGACATCGTGAAAAGTTACTACACTGGTAGTTTGTGAGTTGTGATGCGAATGCGATCGGAGGTAGCCTGATGCTATATATCTAGGAAGCAGCGAAGCACAGCCTACCTAATCGACTCCTTACGGCAAGAGATCATGGTGGTACTGCTTGGCAGTCGGCCTGACGGCACGAATATATGGCCTTGTCTTAGGTTATTGGGCGCCTGATTATGAACCAAACTTGTGTCCTCACGGTGGCTGGTGGTGTTGAAGCGGGGCAGATTCCAGACGTCATAAGGAGCAAGGCTGAGCTACCGTCCAATGCGGTCTAGTCGCATGTGGCGCAGGCCGCTGAGCCTCAATGCACTAAGGCGGCGTGGCAACGGCTATCTCGCATGTTGGATATCATGCTGGAATCCGGGGTGAACGATGATACAGTTGCAAACAGCAGCGTCTTCGTACAAGAGATGGTGAGGGGTATCTTCAGGTGGAGACGCACGGATGGCAAGAATAGCCGGCTTTCCTCCAGACGGAAGGAGGTGCCTAAGGACACCGCACCGTTGCTCAAAGCCCCACCTCGGACGCCGTGGCACAACTTCGGGTGTTTGGTGTAGCATCGGATAACCTCAAAAGCTCAACAGCGTCAAAGGAAAGCGTCCTCTTGACCTTTTGCATATCCATTGATTCTTGGCACGCCAACAACCCGGCTCCAACATGGCTACCGAAAAACTACAGACGTACTCGCAGAAGCCCCGCGTATTCATCTTGTCCGACATCTCGAATGAACCGGATGATGCCGAGTCGCTGTGTCGATACCTGTTGTATTCCAATGAATTCGAGACGGAGGGACTCGTAGCTTGCACAAGCACCTGGATGAAGAACAAAGTGCACCCGGAAGACATGGGGAAGATTATCAACGCATATGCCGATGCTGTCGACAACTTGAACAAGCATGTGCACCCGAACTGGCAGTATCCAACGGCACAACATATGCGTGGGTTGATTCGCAAGGGCGCCGAGGTAAGCTTCATTGGCTAGACGCAGCACGTCACGTGGGTAGCGCTGATGGTATCTAGACTTACGGAATGTCAGCCGTTGGCACAGACACTCCACTGTCTCCAGGCGGACAGCTGCTATACGATCGAATTGTCGCACCATCCACCCAGCCATTGTGGATTCTTTGCTGGGGCGGAACAAACACACTCGCCTCGGCACTGCTCAAAGTAGACGACGACTTCGAACCTGAAGACTCCAAGCGCTTACTCTCACGTCTACGCGTCTATGCCATTTCCGATCAAGATGATACGGGTGCGTGGATTCGCAACAACTTCCCCGATGTATTTTACATTGCTTCCATCCACGGCTGGAATCAATATGGTTTGGCAGCATGGACCGGCATTTCCGGCGACAAGTACTACGGCTTCGATGAAGGTGGGCCAAATTTCACCAAGATGGAGAAGAGTTGGATCAAGGAGAACATCCAAATCGGGCCACTCGGAAAGGCGTACCCTGACTATCTCTACATCCCGGAAGGAGATACCCCGACATTCCTCTACCTCATCCAAAATGGTCTGGGCGTACCTGACTGCCCCAACTACGGGTCTTGGGGTGGCCGATACGGACGGACTGATATCAGCACCGAAGGCCTCAATAGCAATCACTACAGTGATGTAGTGGATCGAGTCAAAGTTGGCGACAGGACGTACACATCCAATCATGCGACCATCTGGCGCTGGCGCGACGCTTTCCAAAACGACTTTGCCGCGCGCATCAAGTGGAGCATGGAGCCTGATTTCGCAAAAGCAAACCACCACCCAGTCATCAATATCAGCGGTTTCAAAGGCTTAGCGCCTGTCCAAATCACCGCTGAGGCTGGATCAAAAGTCACCCTCGACGCGTCCGCTACATACGACCCGGATGGCGGAAAACTCGCATTTAAGTGGTGGCATTATCGGGAACCCACAGCGACGCAATGGTTGGTTTACAGCGAGGTTGCGCAACTTGTGATCAAGAAGCTGGACGATGAGGGCAGGAAGGTCGAGGTCAGGCTTCCACCTCCGGAAAAATGCGCGGTCGATTTTTTGAGCAAGAAGCCGGTTGCTCAAGGTCAATTACTTCATCTGATACTTGAGGTCACGGATGATGGCACCCCGGCTCTGACAAGCTACCGGAGAGTGCTGATTCAGGCGACAAACAAGGAGTTGAAGGGAGGTGCAAAGAGTACTGGTTCTATTGGCGACGCGATGAAGAAAGCGTAGCATTTCTCGCAGGAGTAAAATAGTGGTATGCTTGATCGACTCGATCATGGCCAATCAAAAAGTACATCTTTCTTGGTGGCGACACTCGTGAGGTTGAGTTTTGGGCGACTAATTCGACATTCGGGTGACATGTGCGACACCGCAGCACGCGTCAAACTACTGAAGGCTGAACCAACAGCGTGGGTGTGTGAGTCGCTGTAAAAATCGCGGCGCGTTCATAGCGTACTGCAGACAGGAATTTGGTAGATGAAAGACCCTGGCGCCGGGCCGCTGACGTCATGACACACTGGCGCAGCGACTTACAACCACCAGTGACAGCCATCGGTCTTGTTACTGAAGGGTCGCGCCGAACGTAGAAGGGATAACCCTACATGCTGTAGCAACTACGTCTCGCGTTCCTGTGGTCAAAACAGGTTGTCGGCTGGCCACACACGTGTAACCACGGCGATCTCGTCGATCGTGCATGACGTAGCGTATTTGCACTTGAGCTGTCATACTAGCGTTGACCCGTCAAACCAGCCTCCTGTCTAGACTTGCAATAACATTGACTGATTGCGTCAGGAGGAAATACCACCAAAACAAACACAACAAAATCGAACCGAAGCCAGTCGATTTAACGAACCAAACATGGGAGAAGTTCACGTTGGTGGCGGACAATGCAACGTCCCCGAACATGAGATCAAGCAGAATGCAGGCGTGTCGGCGCAAATGGCGCTCCAGGCGGGACAAAAGGCGTGGGAGTTGAGGCAAGCTGCGCATGGAGCGGGCGACGCGAAAGCAAGAGAAGAAATTCTAGCGAAGGCGATTAATAAAGAAATTGAAGCAGAGTCATTCGGAAAGGCGGCAAAATATACACAGTCTGGTGCTTTCCAAGGTCTCGCCGCTGGTGCCGGATTGGGAGTGCAGCCAGGTGTCACCATTGGAAAGCTGACCGGCGCGCTCGTTGGCGGCACAGTATCCACAGTGACTGGGCTGCTGGGAGGAGGTATTGGATCGGTTTACGGTGCCATGAACGGCCCAATGTGGGATCTTGGACAGATGGCAAGTCAGGGTGTTCAGGGTGTTGTTGGCGACTTCCTACCAGATGTCAAGTCGACGCCATCGCAAAAGAAGGCCCTGGAGAAGATGGTTATGCAAACCAAGGACACGCAAGCACCGTCTAAAGAAGAGCTGGAACAGATGAAGAATGATGCGCCGGATATGATGCCGCAGACTTGGTCGCAGTCCGCAAAAGACATGACTGCGTGGAGACCGAGTATGCCGTCAGCAGTCAAGACCGCGGGGGCTGGAATTGCGGGAGTTGGAGCTGCGATGAACCCTTGGGGAGTTGGAGGTCAGCAGCAAGCTCAACAGCAAGGCTCATCACAGCCCAAGCAACAACCTCAGAAGCAAGCCCAACAAGCTCCAAGTCAACCCAAACAGCAGTCAAAGCCCCAGCCTCAGAAGACCTCTCAACCGAAGCCATCGCAGCCGAAGACAAATGGCACACAACCTCCAAAGCAAGAAAAGTCTCAATCCAACGACTCCTCCAAAGAACCACCCAAACCCCGATCCCAACGCCCACCAACAACCCGCGGCCCCGCAAACCCCCAATCCTCAACCCAATCCACCCCGCCCTCCCAACAAAAGCAGACACCAAACACACAACAAACATCGACCAAGTCCTCGTCACAGAAATCACCATCCACGGCGAACAAGTCTGCGAACGGGTCTGCTCAGCCGAAAAGGGTGTCGTTCAGTGATAATAAAGAGAATAACGCGCCGACTGCTGCGGAGAAACCAAAGAGGAAACCGAGGAAATTGGGGCAGCAGGGTGGTGGTAATGGGGGTAGTGGTGGAGGTGGTGCTGGGAATGGGGGTGCGGCGAAGAAGGCGCCGAGGAAGTTGGAGTCTAGGAAACCTGCTGCGGCTGCGTAGATGATGGATGTTGTGGAGGACGAGAGAAAGTAGCAGGCTGGCGGAGACATTGATGTATTGAAGGGCGTTTGAGGAGCAGAAGGGGTGATGTAGTCATAATACTTGGTTCGTATGTAGGTGTTTTGCATGCGTTTTCGGCGGATAGCGTAGCGATAGAATGGTTTTAGCGTGACACATGCATATTCACGAACAGTTCCATGCATGTGCAAGGCTCGCAGATTGGAGCGTATTGTCAGAAATACTGTGAGGTCATTGCTGTCTCCTGATGTCCGCCAGAGCATGGGCAAAATCACGTGGACGACCTAGTGTGTACTTTGGCGTAATGTGCAAGATAGATTTGAGGCTAGAATTATACATTGCTTTAGAAACTGACTACTTAACATGATTTGATGATATGTATTCTGCAAAGCTCTCTTGAAACGAGCATCCTTCAAGCGTACAAGCAGCCCTCGACCGGCTTCTGAACTGCTTTGTCGCTGAAAGAACAATGCCCAACTTGATCTTTGGTACCCTCGATTGTGACACCCCACTTCAATGGACGCTCGACAATATAATCTAGGTCTCCAGCCCTCCTACCATCCCTGTGCTTTACGTGACACGCCGCACTGATAACCGCACTGTTCGTGCCTCTGAGTGGCATGCCCGTCGGGAATCTGCAAAGACCGGCGATAGCCAGACAGACCACGACCATGAGACAACCCATAACAATTGCCGCGATGAGCGCTGAGTCTGAGAATCCTAGACTAGTCACCGAACAATTTTCACATGACAAATCTAGGCCCGGAAATGTCGTCACCAGTACACCATCTTTGTAGACAGCAATCCGTACCATAAACAGTGTTTGAGAGATGAACCAGTGCAGCAAAATGCTGGAGATAATGAGGGGTAGGCTGTACCTGAAGGGCAGGGAGAGGAAGTATGTAGAGCGTTGAGTAGACGTGGGTTCGGAAACGCGGAGTGCGGCTCGCTTGTATGCGTATCTTGCCCATTCGCGGTTCGCTAGCATCGCTGTGAAGACGCCGTTGTAGCTGTAATACAGCAACGATGCGATGGCTTGGGGCGTGTTGGCGAGAAGAACGTAGGGCATCACAGATTTGACACCGGGATATGGATCAAGGATGAATCCTAATGCCGCCACGAGTTAGCTCTCTGCATCAGGAGACAACAGGTTGATGTAGTAAGTTCTGAGTATCTCTTCTGAGGTGGACTAACCAGAATCGACGTTCCCGAAGCCATTCCACCGGCAGATTTCCCAAACACCGTCGTCATTCTTGCAATTCTTGGAGCGACTGCCAGCGAGGCTGTACATGTATATGGCGGAAGCGATTGCCGATGAGTATCTGCAGTGTGTCAGGTATGATGTTCCATAAAAGCTTGATATGAGCGTGATCTTACGAAGCGACCAAAAAGAGCCAGCGCTTGCCGCTGATGGCGCTATACCAACGGACGTGTCTGTCGGGTTGATATCGCTGGATTTGTTGCGCTTCCGATATCTTCCACGTTTGATTTATGTTGCGATTATTCATCAAGCAGCACCTTTTGGTTGTAGTGTCTGGTATTCGGATGAATGTGTCGATAGCGTCGCCCACTGTGACGATGGTTTCGTAATTCATCCACTTAAGCACCACGAACATGAGCACCAAGTGCAACACATTGCACGCAATGACAATATAAATAATGCTCTGACTGAGCTGTACTTGGCACCGCTCAGGTGAGATCTCACTCAGGCAATCTGTGGGACATGGTTGAGATTAATAAGATGAAACGCATGCTCGGATACATAGATAAACTTACACGAGACCTCGCTAACAAAGCTGTTATCAAATGTGAGCATTCCAGGGCTCATATAGAAATCTACGAGCGAGCCGGTGTCGTTGGAATCGCTTGATGAGTCCATCGGTATAATAGCGAAGCCATTGCCGACCTTTAACAAGGTCGTCTGGTACCGGTGAAAGCACTCGGTAGCAGAGATATTCTCAAAGCGAGACGCATTCAAATGTTGCTCGCCCAGAAGTGTGTCCTGTAAGGCTTGAAAGTGGGAACTGTATCTCTGGTTTCCGCCCTCGAGCTTCCACCCTCCCCTCGTAATGAGGAAAGCTTCGTGTGCAAACACAAAGTCGATGTCGTTCGTTGCGGTTGTCTGGAATATAACCGAGTTGTACCTTTCTTCATTTAGCAAGTCTACTCTGCAAATCTAAAGCGGCACTAGGGGGAGCTAGGATTCGTGACGCACTCTGCAGTATACATACCTTCAAATGTTAACAACTATGCGATTTCTAAGACGATGTAGACTCTCGCTGTAAACCATTTTTTCGTAGAATGCGACACGATTCCTAGCCGCCTATTATGGCGGAATGTACTCACAGGAAATGCAGAGGTATGCTACTTATAGCAAGCGATAACCAGACAACCTGCCTTCTCTTACTGATATTTGGTAGGTTTCTCAGGCTCAAGACTCCTACATTCAGGAACTTGCCCATTCCATGGGCTTCGTCAATTTCGTCTCTCGTAGGTGCCCCAAGTTGTTGTAAACAATAACTTGACGCACTCAACAAGGAACTGCTCAGTATATTAATGAGTAGTTGTAGACCTGTTGTCAGACGAGACGCAAAGACGCATTGACCTGTATAGATCGTAGCGATTCCGTCCTGTGGCTTACCGGCCGCAGCAGCTACTATGGCGCATACGATGTTGAAAAGGAGGACCAGTGATGAGCCAACAATGGCAAGAACGAACCCACCACGCCAGCCGCTGAATCTGGCACGTCGCTTGTAGGATAACGAAAGTCTGAAAGTAAGGGAAGATAAGAGAGTATTCGGAGAGTAGTACATCTTATATTTTGACACTACCTCATGTTGGGCGATTGGATGGACGTAGGCCATTATGTATCTATTGCTTGACTCGCGTATGCATGCATCGCCGCCAACGCAGCCCTTATGGACCAAATATGGAACAAGTCGAAGGAAGATCGTACATTTGGAAGTAAGCGTTTGCTGCATTGAGAAACCTAATTAATACGCACGAATCCTTTGTGGGGGCCAAGCATGGGGCTGCTCATCGAAGCCATATGTGCTTGGTGAGCACAGGCTTTGCGATAGGTGGCGCAGAACATTGTCTTATCGGAGCACGGGCTTATGACGTCAGGCCAAAAGACTTGGGAGTCTTCAACCGAGCCCAATACTTTCCACGAAAGCCACTGTTACTGCATTTCTTGGATTGCGTTGACGTTGCCCAAACCGCACCTCTGGGTTCGGTACAACGAGCACTGCCCGATCGCGAATTAATCAGCCAATAGATTGTTTCGCAGGAGCAGCACACGTAAGCTGCTAGGTAAGTTCCGCACGTATCAGTGCCGCGCGGCCGCTCACTAGAAGACTTTGCCACATGCAAGGCGCCAGGGGAAACCTCCAGATATTCGTCGGAAGTTGCCTTGTTGGAAGAGTTTGAATTCCGTGTCGGCAGGTTTAACCGAATCCATCGGCAATGCAGCCTTCCCTCGCCATGCAAGTGCGAAGTTTTGATCTCTCATCGCTCCTTCCTGGCACCAACAGCAGCATATGATTGTGGCGTAAGTTGGTTGATGAGATGAGATTTCACTGAGATCCATGGTTGCGATACACTGAAACCAACCTGGGGAGGCTTACATTTGACACGTGATTCCCTTGCCGTTTCTGCCTGCGCGTTCCTCTATGCGAGTACTTCTTCGCTGCGCCTTTCGGATTAATTCACAGTGCAGCGCAACGATAACCCCCACCCTCAACCCGCGCAATCACCATGAATCTTCCTCATCTCCTCTCGTCCTCGCTAGCGCCAGTGCAGGAGACTCTCATTTCGTACCTCGGCCCGAAGGAGTTCTCGACATTGATTGAAGTGTCGACAGGCGTTCGTACTGCGCTCATCAGCGGGCTTCCTTCATGCTACCAGAACATTGAGACAAAACTCAAAACCTTCTTCCAGGATCCCAAGGCGTTCAGACAAGTTCAAGCCAACACCGGCGCGATCATTGGCGGTGACTTTGCCCGCAAGTTCATTGCTAATGAGCTGCAAACTCCCGTGCAAGAACTATACATCTATACACAGTACTCAGAGGTTAAGCCCTTGGACCTCCGTGCCCCAATATTCGACTTCCTGGAGCAAGAACGGTGGATCGCTGATGAGTACAACATGACGGGCTTGACCATATTCCGAAAGTCGCAGGCCGAGTATGATGGGTTGACCGTCTGTGTCTTGGATTCGAGGGATTCTCCTCTATGCAAATTGCTCCACGCGGCTTCATCTACCGCGACATTAAACTTTATCACTTGGAACAGGGCATACTCTTTGTTCCCGCAGACTACCTTTATCGACAAGCAGTGTTACGTATTGCAGAACCTGCCTGCGGATAAGACCGCGGGTATGGTAAAGCGACATGGTGATTACCTTCGGGGTCTGACATGCGACGGTATCCAGACTCGATTTCTGCATTGGGAAGATAAGTATACGAACCTTGTTACTCGCCCCCGCCGCGTCGGCGATAAGTATACGTATACGATTGGACTTGACCCTACAGGTATCGATTGCAGCACATTAGCGATACCGCAGACTGTCGTGGAGTTATCTACCTTTAAAATCAAGCTCTGGCATTGGAGAAACAGGAATGGTGGACGTGGGCCGATCACAAGTTACGTTATGAGTGCAATTGGCGTGGATAGCGCTGTCCTCAAACAGTCCTATGTAGTCCTGCATGAAGACGAAAAAGATCAATGGGAGCCCGACCAGCCGGCACCATCTAGGCTCTTTAAGAAGACGATCCATCTTGTATGCCAGATCGGTGGCTTGCCGATATTGGAGCTTGCAAAACTGCCAGAGAACGACCGCCCCATCGAGTACAACAACATTATGAACCAGAGGTCTCGCGAGGTGTTCGGGTGGAAAAGCACCAAGGTACCAGAGACGTGGTCATACTACGACGACGACTTTATGAAGCAGCTGGGGAAGCTGTGGAGGGAGCACGAACGCGACGAGATGGAGAAGGGCGATGATCGGACTAGCCAGTAATGAGAGCGACTGGAGGCGAAGCCGGAGCAAGTCGGCGTTTCGTCGGACGAGAGCGAGGATATAGCGGTTCGTTGGAGAGCGGTTAGTCGCGCGTGTGGATGAGGAATGTTTACAATAAAATGGCGTCAGTGCGAGTTAAAGAACTCGTAGACAACTTGTGGTATAATGTCAGTCATCCAGCTGAATTAGCGTCATAGATAGCGGTGGCCAGCGTGAGGCGGAAGAACAATTGGCGTTCTGAACCCAAGCCTTCCATATCTGTTTGTATGATCGTTCGCAGTTGCCTGAAGGTTGCAGACTTCGACTTGATGATGAGTTGCCGTGCTGATGATCGTGCGTACTGGCCGATGCGGGGTTCTTTGTGACAAAGCGCGTGGATGAACCTGAGATCGGAGGTTGTCGTATGATCATCCCAACTATGCGCAACCATACGGGGTGTAGATGGGATGAGATGGATGGCGACTCGGTGACGCGATGTGAGGTGCTGAAGTGAGGAGTTGCTTCCGTAAAGAGGAGAATGTTGTCAGCCAAGCCGCTAATGTCCGAATGCGGTTGTGACGCGTTCAGTCGCGCCGTCGACGCGTCGGAACTTCATCAGCAACACGCCGCTCTCTGCCACCAATGCATTCGCACCGCCCTTCGCTATCACGCACATCATACGCAGGGCGCTCTCGATACCTCCAGAATGCTTAACCTGCTCTTCAATCACTGTCTTGAGAGTTCCCAATTCGCTGTCAACGAACTACTGATGGACAGCAACCAAGGAAGGACCCATTTCACAATGCCGCCTTTTGTGAAACTTGCGCACCAGTGCTATCACGGTTCCAATGGATGACAGAAGCTCTTGCAGAACAATTGAGCCATTCTTTTACATACTTTGCGACAGTATTGAAGTCTTATCCTGGAACACTCGTATCCATCGCTTGAATCGTCTCCAGCCGACGTTGGTATCAGTTTTGTACTTGCAGTCATCATAGTCTCACAGCGTACAAGACTTTTCCCATGAATTCTCTCGGCAGGAAGCAAACATGCAAGCACATAGCCCTCGAGTCAACTGTGCTATCGCGATGCTTCAAGTAGCAAACTTGCGAAGATGATGAGATTCACTCAGCGGAAGCGCCTCGACAGGTTAAAAGCATGTGTGAGATTTTCCTTTCCACCCATCACCAGCTTACAACCTTCCAAGCTCTTAACCAGTCACTCTTTTCAACTCGACCGATCGGAATCCAGGTGATACTCGCAACCTCTCTCGACACATCGGCCCTGTCCACCGAAGGCATTATGTCTCAAGACCACTACCAGGACAATAACAGTTCTCCTGACTACATCGACGACATTCTCAAAATGAGCTCTCAAGACCTGCAACTCCTCTATGAAGCTCAATTCCCAACAACTATGGATAACGAGGGCACAATGCTGTCTGCCAATGGCGACCCTGTGTATTTTGCTCAACCTGGCATTCAAGATTATGGCATAGGGAATTATCAGCCGAATGATGTTCCTCTATCTGCACTTGACGATGGTCAGTATCAAAATGGCTTCAATGGCTACAGCCAACCGATGCTCGAGCAGTCTTCACCCCAGCATTATGCAGGCACCCCACCTCCTCGTTATTTATCCATAGAGCCTGTCAGTGCTACGAATACGCCAACACATTTGGTGGACGTACACTCGCCATTCGACCCCTGTTACAGTTACATGACACCCAGCCCATCGGCACCCTCTCCAGCTACTGCAATAGCTCTAGTTCAACCCAAGTTTTTTGGACTTTCGTTTCGGAATCTGGCAGAAGCGAAGGATAGCATGCTTAACCGCTATATCGAAAACGACTGGGTGCCGCCTGCCAATGACAGCACTATTCCGACTACTGACGAAGACCGAGCTGGACACGTCGCTGAGCTACTAGCAGCAATGAAAGACACTTCTGCCTGCCCGGACAACCAAGACAAGGACCGATTTGCGAAACGATTGACTCCAGGTGCCAAAAAGGCGATTTATGAAGACCAGATGGAGAAGGTGTGCTGGCAGCTAGTTGACACCGCTGAGAAACTACATTTCTTCGGCCCGAAATCGTTCTCCATCTACGACACGACGCCACTGCAGACGATGTACAAATCCCGCAACCTTACTTTTGGTGAGCGTATAGATAGTCTCTGTGAGCTCTTACGGCTTTCCAAGGGTCGCTGCTTCTCGCTGCTCAAGGGTGAGAATCTTGAAACTACTGTGGGTGCGGCTCCCGATAAAATTACAGGCACAATCCTGAACAATGAACAGAATGGAAATCGCCAGAAGTACATCGCAGAAGGTCGAACGAGGGTGAAAGAGAAAAAGGCTACGACGTCACCGGAAGATCAAGCCTCAGTCACGGACGGTGATAAGGAACTCGAGTCAGGTGTCGCAATGAGCCTGCCTTCGAACGACCTTGAGGAAGAGTTGCATCTAAATGTCGCGACGAGCCTGCAATCATCGGGGCCTCTGCCACCTGCCGACATTGGGGCGAGTATCATCGGCGACGTCCAATCGAACAATACCCAGACTGTCTCTCAGTACGCGGGCGACAATGGCGGGCAGTACGAGAACAACCAGCATGTCACTGGGAACTCTTACCGTCATGGCCCTCAACCTGTCTTCCATCACGCTCTGCCCTCGCCTGGGATGCTATCCCCGAGCATGCGTTCGTCGAACATGGTTTCACCAAACATGCTTTCGCCATCCGCCTCGTACGCGCCGACTCCAACGCCATCGCTGCACGGAATATACTCCCCGAGCACGCAGCCATCGCCGGTGATGCCCTGGACGCCGTCGCCGTCTTATATGCCGCACATGACCCAAGCCTATTCGCACACTCCATACCAACACCTAGTTGCCATCCCTAGACCCAATCGGGTGATGAAACGCAGTGCCGAAGATGCGCAGCTCGGCATGGATCCTTATGCACCCGTCCAGCGCCCACGCTTTGATGATCAACAGACCTACTGGCAATGAGCCCGGACCTATCGCGGAAGAGGATGAAGCTGTAGAATACTGGTGTAGTTGTAGCTGGTTCGTATGAATGTAGTCTACACATGGAAGATTTGGTATCAGGTACCACTATAATGAATGGAAATCGGACACGGCCAAAGTTATTCTTCTCTGCCCCAAACATGTGAAATAGGCATGCCATCATCGCCTGCTTAATCCATCAAGAACTTTCATCCTGGTCCGCCTTTATGCTTCTCTCGAGCCAGTCTCTCAACTCATCCATGAGTCCACATTGCCCTTTCTCCACTAAGCCCAAAAGACTTTTGGCACTCTCCGCTGGTAGAAGCACCTTGTATGTGTCGATAGCCCCGGTCTTCTTGTGCTCTTCCGGCAGTAGTTCTCTCACTATCATACTGAACCAGACTAGGCACTTGTTAGTGTGAATCGACAGCGTCACGGAGATGAGTTGACATACAAATCCTCTGGTATTCCCGGTTCTTCCAATCTGCAATGCCCTTCGTATTCTCTAGGTCTGACCCGGCGCCCAATATAAGACTATCCATTTTTGGCCCATCGTCCGTTGTCCCCTTCGTATTGCGAATCGTTGTTAGACGGCTTATATTCGGCGGTTTGATCCAGTCGAATAAAGGTTTCTTTTCCGGATTTTGTTCGAGGTTTTTGCTGTATTTGTATACAGCGTTGTCCTCTTCCTCGACCTTCCAGCCAAATCTGTGTTCACAGTTCCACTGTGCGAGAAAATCGGTCGTGCAGGATTGGAGTATCGTTCCGTTCCACACAACACATCCGACCACGAAAAACCTTCGACGTTCATCGTCACGTTTGGCGTCGGGGTTAACCAGTGCTAGCCGAGGGTTTCCTTTAGCTTGCTCCAAGAATAACGGTGGCGGGTTGAGCTCGGACAATGCCTTATAGGCAATACCCCAAGGCTTACTCATATCCAGCTCATCCGGGTTTTGGGGTTGATATTCGAATTCATCTCCATCGTATTCTACAAGCATTGTGTGGAGAGCCTAGAGGAGGCAGGATGTATTTTCTCGTAGTGTTGTATAAGTGAGAAAGATCCAAGCATTACTGAGCACAATTTATACTCCAAAGAGTATGAGCAATCATATAACATGACTGGATTGCCTCTGTTTGCCGTGAGTCGTGTTGTCCGGCAAATACCTACGAGGTGAGTGATGTGTCTTCATTGAAGAGGTTCGACGTCGCGGTAGTCTTCGCATGGCCTGGCGCACTGGGGTGGGTGAGGAGCGCTTCCAGGAGAAGGCGCACGTATGATACCGAAATTGGGATACTCAACGCCATGAGTTACCCATCCATCTCGTTGTTGTCCTCACTCTTCTTTCCCGACATCGCCTCTAGCCCACTCGGGTCCCTGCCCTTCTTCCTGGTCTTTCGCCAACTTCTTCTCAAGCTCCAGCCTCGCCTTCTCGCCAAACTTCTTCTCCCACTCCTTGTCTCGCTCTTTCTGCGGCGCGGCGAACTGCGTACTCAGACCACCTCGACTCTTGACTTGCATCTTCTTCTCCGCAGCCTCGTTCTGCTTCAATTGCTCCTCCGCGCTCTGAATCCTGCGCTTGAGGCTGATCTCAAACATGTCCCTTCCTTTGTGCCTCCCCTTGAGCCCGTTGTCGTCCTTGTCGAAGTAGACGGCCCAACGCAGCCCTTCCTTGCCCCACGGTGTGTCCGGGTCTTCGTCGGCGCCATCCCATTCGTCGATGGCCATGAAACCCTCCCAGCCTTCGAATGTGAGATGCGTCTCGTCTTCAGTCCAGTCCCAGACACCCACGTGATGCATGATGCTGCCGGTGCGGTTCGAGTAGCGCAGCTCGTACGTCTTCTTGTCGCAATAAACCCAGTTCAGCATCGGCGGGTCGTCGCTGATCGTGGTAACCAATCCCCTCTCCGGCGGACTCCTATCTTCATCTGGGTATGCAATATAAAAGCCTGCAAATGCATGCAGGGGCTCCTTCCCTTCCCCATCTATCCCGTCCGGCCACATGGGCTTGTTGTCCGCGTCCCTGGGCACGACCCAGACTTTGTCGTGGCGCACGACGAGGATGCCATTGTCGATTTCTTCCTTCGCGATCGGATCGGGGTCGTCGCAGGCTACGAGGCAGTTGAATTTCCACATGCGCGACTCGTTGGCGGCTTCTTCGTTCTGCTTCTTTTGGTGCTCGACACCTTGCGCGACGCCGGTAACGACGGGGATGGCGACGACGCAGCCGCCGAGGAAGATACTCAGGGGAAGCGCCATTTCGAACTATGCGATTGAGGGGTAAGGAATCGGGTTTAGAGCGGTGGCATCGTGGGAGGTCGGAAGGCTGTTGTCTGGTGTGGTTCAGCCGACGGTGGGATGCGAAATCGCGTTGCGTCATGATCGACAGGGAGCCTTCCCCGATAGAGACTAGTAATCTACCCGTCGCTGCCACGGTGCATCCAAACTCACGGAACGACATCCTCTTGGCTTTGGTAACCTCCACGGTCAGCGCCGAATTGCATCTTTCATTTCCAGGCAAAACCGCGTTTTTGGTGTTTACGCAGTGTACGCGCGCTGCACGAGACCGCGATGACTGACCACAGCTTACGGTTGACTTCAAATGCAGAGAAGACCACACGCTCGTCGCTTGTTGACAGAAAGAGATCGCACACATCGATAACTATGGTACGATTTATTATTTTGACATGTCCATTCGCTAGAATTGTAAACGGCACAGTTCTAGTTGGTCGGCTGGGCCCACTCTTATCCAGCCGACCAGAGTTCAGGATGGATAGTCGCGTAGAGTCAGAGGTAACTCTTGTACCATGGAGTAAACCGTAGATTATGGTAGGTTTGCTGCTCATATAAAACACTCTTTTGTTCTCATTCAAACTCCATCTTGACATCTCATCTCATCAACATTTTCTCCAACAAAATGTTTTTTCACCTCTTAGCAAACGTCGCCGACGCAATGTGCATGCATCCAGACCACCTGGGCGAAGATTCCAATACGCAATACATACCGTCATCGTATTTGGCTCTAAAACATCGCAAAACATCCAGCAAGCCTGTTCGAACCGGTCGTCCCCTCCGGTCGAGTGTCCCAAAAGTTCTCTCCCGAGCGAGAAGCCCATCGCCATGCCCATTCACCCACCAACCACTAGCGCAAGAATTGGAGCAATTTCCGGCATATGAAGAAAACGACGGCGACTGGGAAGACTGGAAGCGGAATAATGGAAAGGTTACAGTAAATGACCATGACATCGGCCACTGCATTCGACACTGCGAACATCGCATATGCCGCTCCATTACCGACAAAGACAGGAAGCGCAATATCGAGCCCAAAGCATGCAGATGTTGCAGGCAACTTCCTATTCTCGAAGACAACACTTTCAGGCAGGAAAGGATATCGCGTCTTCGACTCCAGGATATCCTGGCCGCCCAAAGAGCATTTGAGAACGCTGACTGTGGCGAGGCAATCACCATGGACCTAAAATCCGCCACCGCCCTAGTCAGAAAGATGCGAAGCATGGCATATCTTGATGTTACAAAGTATCTCCGCGGATCCAAACACTTCAAGAGAAGCACCACGCTTTACCCTGCGCAATACCTCGCCGCTACACGTGCAGCTAACATACTCATCTCCAAACTGCTCAACTACCTCTCGATCACGCTATCGCCCCTCAAGAACCAAGCCCGCACACTCACCATCGCGGAACTGGTCAAGGAAATGACGGAAGTCATGCGTTTGGACATCTTCTGGTGGGTGTCAGAATGGTGTTTCCGCAACCAGGTTGAAAAAAGGGATAATGCTGTGGAGAGAGCGTGGAAGCTGAAAGGGTGCTTTGGCTTGGCGAGAAGGACTTGGATTAAGGGAGCGATGAGTAAGGGGGTTGAGGTACTGTTTGAGAGGATGGAAGGGATTGTAGAGATGGTTGTTGCGATGCTGTTGTGGTGGGATAAGGAGATGAGGACGGAGAGAATGAAGAAGGCCTGGTGGGAGTTTGAGAGCTGTGGGAGTGAGGAAAGCAGCGAGAGTGGAGAGAGCAGCGACAGTGAGGAGAGCTGTGATTTTACCTGGAGTTAGTGTACTTGATGTCTCGTACGCCGGATCAGTACCGTCACAAGCAATCAAAGAGTGAAAGCTCCCGTGTGCATCCACCATCAATCCGCGGTCGAGCAAACCCGAACACAGCGCTCAGTACACACCTCATATACGCACAACGTCCCTTTCCAGACGACCAAAACCATCTCAACCAAAACCATTGTATTTCACTCCCTCTCCCGAGCAAACATCCACCAAGCACCCTTTCACCCGAAACAATGAAGTTCACAGAAACCGACTTCCTATCCACATCCCCCACACCACCCAAACCTCCACGCTCACACCTCCGCATCAAGATCCCCTCCTGTAGCCTTCGCCTCCCCGTCGCCCCGCCATCCCCTCTCTTCGCCGGGATAAACGAAGACACAAACACCCACCGCTTCCCCGCCTTCCAAGACGTCCTCAACATCCGCAAGAGCGTACCGTCGCCAGAACCGCACTGTACACTTCATTGCAACCACGGAGTCTGTGTTAAACAGATGATAGAAGGGTTTGGTAGCCCGCGATGTCAGTGTGTTTTAGATGAGGAGGAGGAGTGGAGTGTGGAGTGGTACCGGCCTGCTATGGAGCTTGAGGAACTGGATTTGATGTCCATTGCTCAGAACACGGAGAAGTTTGATCCCGCGCAGGAGATTGATATACATATCGAGGACGCGATGAGGGTGGTCTCGTATCTGGAACCGCGCGCTTTGGCTCGGGCGATGGACAACGGGTTTCTGAGACGCGCTATGCTGGCTGATTTCGGGCAGGATGAAGAAGGTACGACAAGGGATGCGGTTCATCGGTTCTTCTATTTGATGAGGGTATATTTCGATCGTACAGTCCACTCACCAGGCCATCGCGTCATGAGTATCGAACAGCTGCGGTGCGAGTTGGATGTGTATGTTTGGACGTTGCTGGACGAGTGGGTCATGAAGTATTGTGACCGGAAGACGCAGCGGTTGGTGCGGAAGGATAACGGCCCGGAGTGTATATTTAACGCCACCTTTGGTGCTCCGGCGGCGGTGCTGGAGCTGTGGTATGAGTGTGTTGAAGATATTGTTGGGGTACTGATATGGCGAGATGAAGAGGTTAGGTGGCGGAGACTAGAGGGTGTGATTGGGTTTTGTGTTGTGTTGATCATGTTCTTCTTGTTAGTCAGTATTTTGCTTTGGGGAGGTCTGGTGTCGCATATCTGATGGCGGTAAGGCTGAGTCAAAGAGGGGAATTCTTGGTATCAGCATTTAGTTATCGAGGTTCTACACCATCGCACTTTGGAGGTCGATTCGATTGCGGCGTATCATCCCATTCATTTCAAATACATGAGCTCGTTTTTCCACGTACTCAGCATGGGGCAGATCGCTATCTGCATGTGCATATGCTGGAACGAGTAGGCCTTCATCAGCCCAACAAAATGCAAACACGCAGCAATCACCACAGCGATGTGGAAGATCTGGTGCGATGAGAGCCACAGGTCAAATTTGCCTTGCTTCCAACACTCTGGGAATTGCATCTGTCTTCTGTTAGTCCAGCTATCGCTGAGCGTTGCAAGGCACGACTACATACCATAAAAGGACCCAGACTAGCCAGGCAGACGAAGCCGCAAGCCAACCCCCATCGTAAGCCTGCCATTTCGTCCATTCGTTCCCAACCGTACAATTGAATACCCCTCCACAGCGGAAAAATACCAGCGGCGGCAAAAGAGACGAAAAGTGGAACTACAAGGGCCTGTGCCCAAGACTTGGAAGCCAGAGGCGAAGCAAAGAAGAGCAGCATGATAGCGCCAAAAGCCGTGAACTATGTTTCATGTCAGCAGCTTCTAACCCACTTCGTAGCACCAAATCAACTTACAATGAGCATATAGGTGCGCATGAGCTCTACCTCGCAGGTGAACGTGTAGTATAGCGTCGCAATCAAACTGCCCCAGATAAGACACGTGATGCCCGCAAAATCCAACTGCTTGCCAGCCGTCGCCACAGATTCTGAATGGTCGAGGACGATGTGGTACGTGACGGAGAATGACATGCACAGTACCACACCGCCGAGGAATGCAGACAATGCCAGTAAATCACCGTTGCGTGGGGAGGGGAACCACTGTTTTGGGCCGCCTAGTTGCGGTAGGTTGTAGGTGGTGAGAAGCAAAACAGTGACTAAGAAGAGTAGGTGGGTGTAGATGTTTCCGGTCTCGTTATGGAGGTATGTGAGGCTTTTGATGGATTGGCGGTATGAATTGCGGGCGGAACGGTATTTGGTGACGATGTATTGGTTTTCTTGGCGCCATCCTGGTAATTGTCCGTAGTTGACGAGCGAATTCTCAATGGAAGGATCGTGCTTTTGCCCTACAGCGGTATTTTCTGGTCCTGACGACATCTTCTCGTTTTGATCGCGCATGTTGTTCTTGGTGATAGTAATCTGGGCGATGTACTGCTGCAACTTCGAGCAGTCGTAGCTATTATAACTGATACAACCCACATCTTCTCGCAGATGACGTCTGCCACGATTGTGCTAAAACAGGTACAATAATTGGCGTCACCTTGGCTAAATGTTGACAACTTCTTGGGGTGTACTCCGGAGTACTCCTAATGGTAGCACGCTCGACTTGTAGTCGCATTTGAAGGCGAAGTAGCCGGCTGCTCGGCAGTCTTAGGTTTGCTTAGCTCAATGTTCGACTGGTAAACTACCATTAGGCCGAATCTGGGGATGCAGTTTGCTTGGCGCACGATTAGGCCTCTGGAGACCGTTGGGCGGGAATCCGTAGCGTTGCCGCAACTCCGTCGTTCCAACACTCTGGAAGTCTAGAACCTCATACTCGACGTATTGACTGATCTTTGGATGAAGGACTGTGTGCTTGCTGGATTCCGAAACCGGCTTTCATCTTGTTGAGTTGTGAGGATATGTCTCCATGTGATGTTGCAACGCCACCAAGTCCAAAGGTATCAGCGCCTTGCCGAGTTTGTATTGCTAGACTCTGTCGAGTAAAGGTGCCCCCAGAGCTTTGTTCTGTTCGCTTTCACGTTGCTTAATCGTCTGCCAGATGGGTTGCAGTCGATCTGGCCCAATACGTTCTCATCATGCCGAAACTGTATAACTCAGCCGGTTCATGAAATTCGGCATCTGTCTGCATTTTGACGACTTCCGCAATCCAATGTTCCAGAAGAGGCCCAGTTTGTTTGTGAAGTGTATCGAGAAGCTGGACACAACGAATGCCTTCAATATCGTGGATGCGCTCGAGAAGTCTCAGCTCCGAGTTCTCGTATGCCTGCATCGCGTAAATACCGATAGTCTGACAAGGTGGTTGTGTGGCAAATGTTGCGCGACACATGCCTGGGTACCAATAATACATCGGACCGCATTTGGTAAATGGCGATACAGCGTCAATTCATCCATTGCTACAAAATCCCGAATAGTGTTAGTGGGCTGTATGTGGATTCAGGTTGGAGCGCGGTCTCGGCGTCGGCGGGTGGAAGAGAGGTGCAGAAGGCGCTTGGACGATGCGATGACATAATCTCGCGTAACCCGCACTAGATCTAATCTAGACTATCACGTGTTTTGCTGGTCTCGCAGCAGCCGAGACTACGGCGAGTGGTATGGTACTTTGCATTGAAGTGCATCGATTCTCCAAACATTACTCACTAAGTACATAGACTTCAGAGAACCCACCTTTTCCGTCTGGTTGAGGTGACGCAGCAGTAGTAGCAATTTCCACAGTCTATAGCAAGAAAAAACGAAGTAATGGCATGTCGTGCTATATGCTCCACAAAGAATCATCAGCAGAGGTATCGGAAATCCACTCCGCCCAACACTCACTGCTGGTGTCGACATATTGCTCTGCGATATCCAAAGTCTTCCATTCGTTTCCCAACATCCTCATACCCATCAGCAACGGCCGTTGGCTCACATGCTTGGAGAGATTGGGATTTTCATCCATGTCGTGATGATCGAGCGTGAGTATAAAATGCGGACGGGCACCGGCTGTGAATGCACGCCGTCTTGGGTATGATAGCTGCAGTACGCTTGGAGGCAGGGTGGCCAAGTTCTCTCGCATACGCTCGATTTGGTCCCTCCAATCCAATAGTACGGTCGCCGCATGTGCGTTCAGTATACTTGTTAGATGAGATAGACGTATTCCGTCCTTATTGTAGATGCGGGCCACTAGCTTGTGTGCAGTCCCCTCCAGCCACTGATCACTCGGAGTGTAAATGCCGATGCAACTACACGGTGGGTCGGTGACAAAGTGCGATCCTATATGGGAGTACAAGGGTCCAAGTGGGAACTTGAGCGGATGAAGGAGGCCTTCAGTGGGAGCATTGGTATTTAAGTAAATGTGACAGCGACCGCGATGTGTCTCGATTCCGCCGGTGTATAGGCGCTCCAGACACGGATGCAACCTGAACTGCGTGAAGTCCAGCCATTGCGGCTGCGGTTTGAAGTCGTCGTCCCGGGTAGGGTTAATGTCCCAAGCCACGCGATATGCGTAGCGCACGCGTTCTGCGACGGATGGCTTGAGCATATGCGATTGAGTAAGCCGAGCGGGTGCGTACGTCCATATGTTCCATCCGTTTGTATCCAGGAGAATCGAACACATTGCGTGGACCTTTTCTTCGAAAGCAAGTAGCTCTTCGGGGGTTACACGAAGGTTAACATTGTTAGTCGAACACACATCGGAGTATTCGACCGGGTTCTGATGCGGTGTATTTTCGAAGGGGTCCTGGAGAATGCGCTTCACAGTCGCTCGCCATAGCGTACAGACTTGGCCGGCGTGTAGTTGGGTCTGAAGGTCCGCGCTGTATAAGATCTGCTCGACCAGTTCCGCTATGTTCAAAACGCGGTGAGCAGCGGATGCAGTCGACGATGGATTCCGACCATGTTCATTACTCGGATCTGAAGTTGAAGGCGACGGTCCTGAGTCTACTGGATATCTGGCAAGCTGTGCATCAAGTAGAGCAACAAGGGAATCCTTCCAAGCGTGCCACCTACGCAAAGACGTGAAATTGATGTTTCCAGCTGTCGCGTCCAAAAAGAGGCTACGCCTTTCCCTCAAACTAATGCCAGATGACGCGCTGTACTCGGGGCTCTCAAAATAGGCTGCCGCGTCAAGCAATCGGGCTCGTAGTTCCAGAGGAATGGCCGATGGAGTAATTAGGGAAGAAACGGTCAATTGGGTTCGTAGTTCCAGAGGAGTGACCAATGGAGCCTCGATGCCAAACCATTTGAGCAAAAGATTGTTTTCCGTAGCAGCATCGCTTGCCTGCGGGGAGAGGGTGGTGTCTGCCATTCTAGGAGTGAGCTAGAGGGTGATGTCAGGTTGTCGGTGGGTCGCGCGGCGCTACCTCGGTCACACGCTGACTAATCCACTAGCCGGAGCTCGAACAAAACTCTCCGCGCCGCCGCCACCCTCTCTTCTTTTCCATATAGAAAGTTGCACCCACGAAATTTGACCTCACTCTTTGTTCCTCTACAAGATTGAAGTTGACATAAGCTGGGGAGAACGAACATCTTTGCCCCCAAGAACTGCCTGCCCCTACCGAATGGGCTGTCGGTCCCGTGGCTCCGAGACATTCCATTAAGAAATTTTCATCATTGCGACGTCTCCCTTCGCCTCGAACGATACCGACACGTATACGCACGAGTGACACGATGGATGCATAAGCGCGACCAAGGCGGTAGAAGTGATCGCTTTGGAAGCGCTGTACCATAACATGGCCCGTAAGACCAAAGCGATTGACCACATGGTCAATCGCATGAGCAAAGTGCGGCTGGTGGATGAGCGCGCTGCCCCGCCGCCCGATGTTCAAGACGATGCGCAGGAAGATGAGAAGAAAGCTGCGAAGCGCCAGCCCTTCCGCTTCTTCGATCTGCCATCCGAGCTGCGATTGCGCATCTACGAAGAGCTTCTGGTCTTCCCCAAGACCATCGACCTCGACCCTACGAACTACCGCACCGTCGCCCCCGCCCTCCGCCTCTTCCTCGTCGACCATCGCATGCACGACGAAGCGTCGCGCGTCTTCTACGGTCGCAACACCTTCCGCGTGTTCCCCATCCACGGCCGCTACATAAATCGCAAGCATCCGCTACTTGCATGGTTCCCTCGTAAATACCGCGCGCTCCTTACGCGCTTAGAGCTCCGACTGGGGCCGGGCTTCACGAAACCGCCGAAATGCTGGGTCGTGGATAGCCGGCTGGGTCTGGCAGCGGTGAAGAAGGTGTACAAACTGAAAATCTTTGTAGAGATTGACCCGGCATCGAACGAGGTCTTTGAGGGCTGGCGCGTGGGCAACAACTTCTATACTGAGTACTGCGTCGGGCTGCTGAGAGGCTTGCTCGCGCAGGTGCCGTCGATTGACGATGTGGAGTTTGACGCATACCCAAGCGTGTCCAAGGACAGCCCGCTTTTGAAAGGCCTGGTAGAAGAGACCAGGCTCAATCAGAAGCGCGTTGCCTGGGGCCCTGAGAGGGGCTGGGACAAGATTGTGGAGGTTGACTTGGCAAGCGTGTTGCAGAAGATGGGGCTTGGAGCTCAATGAAATGAGTCTGTCCCGTAGCATTCTCGCTGGCATGCTATGCGCTGCATACACCGCGTCACTTTATGTATATTCATGTATCATTCTTCGATCCTTGATTCGCATACCCAAAGTTGCTTGTTCAGTTCGCTTTTTCCCTTTCTAGTCGCTATAACAATGCCGAGGAACGGGGTGTGGCGTTCAGCCGCGCCTGTCTAGGTGGGCTGTGAGAACTCAGCCCCCGCTTCCAGCCTACCTACAACAACATCTGTCCCACGACTCGCAGCCCACAAACCTTCGTCGATCGCCCAAAACATCCCGCTGTTTTTTTTTTAGGCATGGAGCTGGAAGGATTTGGTACGGACCCGGTTGTCGCCTACGAACCAGCGGCCCACGCCGCAACCGGAACTTACACCACCATGTCCGCGCCTGCGCATGCCGAAACGAACGATGATGCCTACGTATACGAAGCTCTCGCAACAGACCGACCTCGTATCCGCCTTATCACCGTATGGCAAGGTGTCAGACGCGCGTCGTACCCTTACCCACCAACCGATAGCGACGAGATACGGTGCACCATCGACACATTCGAGGTAGACAAGGCTCCGAGCTACATTGCCTTGTCTTACACCTGGGGCGATCCCATACCGTTACACACTATTCGGCTCAATGGGAAACACTTTAGTATTCGAGAGAACCTTTTCGATTTCTTGAAAGCATTCGGTGCCAGCGACATTGGTCAACAGAAGCATTATCTATGGATTGATCAGCTTTGTATCGACCAGAGCAACGATAACGAGCGTGGGCATCAAGTACAGATGATGAGAAACATTTATCGTCACGCGTATCTTGTAATCAGCTGGCTCGATGTGTCATGTCACGAAGCGTTCAGAGAGATTGCATCAGGAAGATTTGACCAGGAAAAAACGTACGTGTGCACAAAAACCATCCTTTCAAATCGGTACTTCTCTCGTCTTTGGATTGTTCAAGAATTCGTTTTAGCTAAGAACATAAAGTTCATGTGTGGCGATGTATGGATTCATTATGGGCTATTAGAGTATCGTTCACAGATTCTGAAAGGGAAGACCCCCTCTGCTGGGTGCGATAATGCACGCAGTCTATTTAACACGAAATACGCATCAGCAGTATATAACAGGGATCTCGTCCATATTCTCAGTCATGGCGGCTCGGTACTGAAATGCGAGGACGGCCGCGATCAGGTCTACGGGCTACTTGGCATTGTTGGCTCTTCTCAACACGTTCCTGAAGTCAATTATCAGGATTCGGTCGAGCAAGTTTATCTGGATACCATTCGAATCATTCTGACAGAGAGTCAGAATCGATCAGCACACTCGACACTCGTCATTATTCTGAGGTTAGGCGAAAATATGTGTCTTCCACGTAGACATCTGATAGCGACACGTAAATTACTCGAAGACATCCGCATGCGCGCTATACCTTGGGTCAACCCGTACGCATCTCATCCAATCATACATGCGATCGGCGTCTGCCCTTCAAAATCACCAGTCGAGTGGTGGTATGAGTATCAGGGAGTTCGTTACGCCTTTCCGATAAAGAGCGATGCCGATCAGTCCTCGCAGAACTCGCCTCCTTCTTGACACCAACAACACGGCACCTCATACAAGGGAAAACCTGAACACATCTGCAGACTACATAAATATGAATTCATGCAAAGTGGGTGTGTTGACATCAATGTAGACCCCAGGGTGTTAACTTTTTCCCTAGGTTAACGTGACGGCGGGACTCAATAACAACTCTACGAAAGCGGCCCGGATGTCTGGTGCCCGCGTTTGTTTGTTTTACCAACGCAGTCTCTTCACACGTAAAGCGGATGTTGTCACTATGAATCGCGCATTCAATTCTCATCACGCATGCTCTTCCGACTTCACTGCGCGCACGAACGTTATCGTGTCAGCTGCGGTCACTTGCTGTATATATTGGAGTGTCCTAGACTTCGACTCTGCTCCATTATATCTCCTGCTTCTTCTGTCAAAGCTACTACTCATTCATATCACCAACAACTACCGAAGCTGTACGTTAAGAAGACATGAGCGCGACAAACGGCGATTTCGCAGAGGCACCGTCTCTCTTGACAATACCAGGCGAAGTGCGCAATGCTATCTTCGAAACCCTATTCGAGTTAGGCGACCCCATTCAGATCTCCCGCGATCGGTACGCGTACGGCTCCTCATGTTACCAGTCGCGAGATGTACGTGGGATCACGCTACTTCGAACATGCCGTCAGATCCACGAGGAAGCAACAGGTATTCTCTACAGTCGCAACATCTTCTGTGTGAGTCCGGCGGGCGACCCCTACACTGCTGAACCAATTCCATGGGCAATGGCCTGGCTCAACGAGATTGGTAGACAGTCTTCCTCTGTTCGACATCTTCAAATCTACATCGACAACATATTCCACGGTGCGGATGATGTCGTCAATATATCACCTATACTACATCAAGCATGGAAGCCTGATCGTGCGGCTTTAAAGGTTGAACTTCTCCCTAGATGGTCTCCGGAATGGGACCGCCCCCCAGGCGACGACCTCAACAGAACAGCCGAGCTGAACGCGGTCTCATGTAACAGTCAGATGGCTATAATCATTGATGATCCTTCAGGAATGATCAAAAGATTCTGTTCCGTGCCTTCATTACTACGAGAAGTCTACCTGAACTTCCTGGACCACTATGCTCGCCTCCATTACTATCATGCAACCAAGAGCGACGGCGGTCTACTATCTATGGACACGATTGATATAGTCGAAAACGGTGCGGAGAGTACATTTTCGAAAAGAATACCGATTACGGACATCAAACGCATAATGTCGTGCTGCGAAACTCGAAACACCATCTTGACCATGGCATTGTGTCCAGACGAGGGCATTATCTTTGACCTCACAAACCGCACAACAAACGTGGATGTGGCCTACATCGCATCGGTCACTACTTACTTGACTGGCACACACGAGATCGGCTTCCGGGAAAGAGCATTCGGTGTCACATTGACAAGTATGAGTACCCTGGCAGCTTTTACCGCGGAACTAAAGATACTCCGCGGACTGCCTCTCGGAAGTCCTACGAATATAACCATTCGCTACTATCTGGAAATTGACGCCTCCTTGGACGATGTACAGTTCGATGCTCTCGCGCTACTGCATGCGACGGTCTCTCACTACCTATTAAATTTTGTGCGCATCGAGGTCTACAACAAATCTGGCACTGCCCCATTCAAGAGCTACACTATCTCTCTTGAGGATATACGACGGAGCGTTCTTCTCTTCATGTACCAGATTTTTAAGAAAACTTCAGAGCATATGCTAGCGCAACTACCAAGGATCTGGATGAGTGGCAGGGGTGAGGCGCGGGAAGCCGAATGGGACTTGAGCAAGTGTTCTTTCGAGCCGATCGTGAATGAGAACGTGGGCATCAGCTCGACAATCATTCAAGCACGCTGCGAAGGAATTTTAGGGATCTTGGAAAGCATGCTCATTCCAAACAATTTTCCGCCTGACTCTATGGGGGATCTCGCAACACGGTTTTGGTACTAGGTAGGCCATGGATTCCGCTGCATGCAGTCTATCAAGTATGGATAAGTTCAGAGTGGCTAGGATAATGTATGCTTCAAATTAGAATTGTCTTGTGGAATACCTAATGCGACATGCATTCGATCGTCCCTTAACGCCAGGTGCTGTGGAAGAAGATAATAGCGTCATCGCACCTCATACAACTAAGGACAACTGGAACACTAAGAGGCAATGTAGACCTCTAGGGTCGACTTTGCTATATTGAATACGTGTTTGGTCTCTCTCCCGGATTGGTCGACCTTCTTAATCGTCAAATACACCAAATACGTACATCAAGCATTGGTATAACGCAATCTAATCCAGCTTCGCAAACCTTTCTTCGCGTAAGTACAGGTCGTATCGTAAGAAGTTCTGCGGTTGTCGCTATCCATGACGTAGCTCTTTCCATTTGGTGCAGCAAACGGCCATAGTCTTGGCAGTCGCGCTCTCTCACCTCAGAATCCTCGACTCTACAAGCTTTTCCCACTACCAGCGACTACCCTTCTTTCTTCTCTCACACACTCGTTTTCAGATACTGATCGCCAGCGCTACGGCGACTGAGACCACCCTCGCAGCGTGACAGCGAGCGACATGAGTGCGACACCCGGTACCGCAGCCGGTGGCGCGACTCCCGCTACCGTCAGTGACGCAGAGTCGAGCGACATGGCTGTCACCAAGATCGCGAACACGCAAAAAGACACGAAAGCGGCGACTTCAACGGACAACGTTCCGCCGCCAGTATCGCACCCAATCGACCCGAATGCGCCTTCATTGTTGAATCTGCCCGGAGAAGTTCGCAACGCCATCTACGAGGCACTCTTCATTCACGAATATCCTATTCAGATCCATGCGAAGAACATCGATCGACTCGGCTACCACTCCGGCTACCGCTCCGACAGTATTATCTCCGGAACTGCGCTCCTCCAGTCATGTTGTCAAATCCAGTATGAGGCCACTGGTGTCTTGTACGCACGAAACGTGTTCCGTTTAAGGCTCCCTGAAGATTCGGACGAGCGTAGTGGCATTATGTGGGCTATGGGCTGGCTTCGCATGATTGGCAAACAGTCGTCTTCTCTTCGCGTCATCCAGCTTGATGTCAACAACTTGCTTGACGCAGACGAAACCTTAGAAGTCCTACCGATACTAGAGTACACCTGGAAGCTGGAACACAAGGAGATGAATGTTCTATTTGTGGCACCACTTGAGGTGCACGGTAGTTTCTCATACTTCCAAAGCAATCGGGAATGGTCCGCCAGCCACACGGCTAAGATTAACAAAAGCTTGAGTACGCTCACCGCTGATCCCTCGAACCTTCTTAGGAAGTACTGGATTTCCAAAATGCTGTTGAGGGTCGGACTCGATTCAGATCGATCGAAAGTCTACATTTCATACCGCCATAATCACCGTGATGGTGGTAACTGGATGACGAAAGGCCGCATATCAATCAGCGATGAAGGTGAGCTGCGTGTGATCCCGCGGAACAGGAACACAGAGTTTTGCGACCTCATGAGTATATACTCCGTTAGGAAGAGGCTTTTCGATTTGTTCCAGCCCCCAGGAGTTGAACTAACCTTCGACTTGGCGCACCAGACTACGAACAGCAACCTTAGAAGCCTAGCTGGGCTGAATCGTTGGTTACGTCACGAAGCCATCTCAGAAGTTTGCGATGTCGATTCAACCTTCAACTCAGCAACTTCGACGCCGAAATACAACTTTGCAACCGAGCTGGAGAGATTCACGGCCATCCGACTACGGGGTCGCCCGCGCTACTTCCATCTGTATTTCGACCTACCGAAGCACTCTACTCTTGAAGATGTTCGGTTCGATGCACTGTTACTTTTATCTGCGATGGATTCGATCAACCGCAAAGTCCATTTAGAGATCGAGGTACGCCATCCGCTCGATTCTGAGACACCAAACCACTGCTTCACGTTGTCCCTAGACCAACTAAAAGTTGGCGTTCTTCTCTTCATATACGATTTTCTGAAGACCTATCCCAACCGTGCCGATCTTCCGTGCCCTACTATCTGGACAAATGGATTTGGTCAAGCGAAAGAAGCGTCATGGCAAAATGAGCTCGGGTTGGACACTCTGGTTAATTCATACCTGGACAACAGTTATAAGGTGACTGGGTGGGTTGATTACAAACTCACGAATGACTGGAATTGGCTGGTCAACAGTCATGTCGGTCCTTGCGTTAAGGGCTCGTTGTTGGAGTTCCTTAGGAAGTCACATAGGTGGGGATATAGGTATGATCTGACGATATTATCGGGATAATTCGCTAATGCGTTCTAGCTTTTCGAATGCGGATTCGAGCTCTCCACTGCATTTTTGAAGCTCTCGTGTCAAGGGGTTTCTTTCCATCGCACCAAGGACAAATTGGGATACGGTGGAGGTTCAGTGATGACTATCGTTCCTCTGAAACCCACTTCCCCGCTCCTCGGTCTATCACATGGTTTTATCGTGCTCGTTCTTCATTTCTGTTTTCCCCAGCAACTGGTCCTCTGATCATGGGAAGGAACTTGCCGCACACGAAAGCGTTTGAGTTCGTTACCTCTTCATCAGCGAAACTGCAAGCATCGTAGGATGCATGGATGTGTCTAGCTCGATAGCGCAAGCTATATAGCAACCAATTTATCAAAGTAAGATTTTTGGTTCTTGAAATGAGTGAATATGACCGAGCCGAGGTAGGGGAGTTATCGGATACGTTTGCAGGTGTAAAGTGCTGTCTATGAATGCGATGGCGAGCTTCTGCACGGTCGCACTATACATTGTTAATGGTCTACACGACGAAGACGCAATTGCAGGCACTGACATAGGTTCTGGAGGCGCGTTGCATACGCGGGTGACACGTATGAACAATGATCGCGGTTCTGCTGCTCCTAGTGACTATGCGATTAGGCATGCAGCAATGTCGTTGTGAACTCGCATTGCGACGTAGGATGCTCGTGGGCTGCGCGCGGAGAAGGAGTGTACGCGACAACCAATCACAGCACAGCAGACAAGTGATGACGCGTTACGTCATCGTGTCACTGGTCCAAGTCGCGCCTTCTGCCTTTCTCGACCACACCAACGGCACAACAACTCGGCGCATGCTTGTAACATAGCGCGATGGCATTATACTCTCCACACTTCAAAGGCGAACGCATAACCGTGGTATTTCTATTGCCCTACTATCACCGGTTCTTCACGCTAACAACATCAATACAGCTCTCCAAACTTCTAGCCGCATACTGAAGTCGCGCCTCCGGAAAGCATCTCGCTGGCTATCGCCACGCACACGGAAACGAACGGACCCTTAAGCCATATCTCGTCTACTCAGCTGCCGCCCTCACGAACAAACGCTCGATATCGGGAAGCATGTCCAATGGGTTCTCGCTCGCATCCAATGCCTGGTCCTCGACGAATTCGCCATCCCTGTCAACGTATGGCTGGGGGTCAAGTTCCCAATTCTGGTTCTTACAGAATCTAGCCAGACGAACGTTGCAGAACACAACCGACTTCAGTTCTTTGATGAGGCAGCGCTGACTGCTGTCACAGGAGGCGTCCTCATTCGGATCCTTGAACATGCGTACGATTGCAACCTGGAGAAATGGCTTTGCCGCTACGATATCGTCCATTGCACTGAAAAGTTGTCGGTCGCAACACCTCATATGGCGCTGCAGACCCCGCGCCTCGAGGCGGAACCGGATATAATGGGGCAGGACGAATGTGATCTTGTTGAGTCTGTAAGCGCCCGCCAGCATCCAAGCCAGACTACGCCACGAGTCTTCGAAGTCTAGTCGCGGGAAGCGCTTACGGAGTTTCCCTTTGGTCCACGGATATGAGAAAGGCATGAGGTCGTATACCTCGTGTGTGCGAAGCCAGGTGTGTGGGTTCCAGTGTGAGGCCATGCAACCGCGGTCTCCCGAGCGGCAAGGGATAGCCATGGTCATGGATTTCATGAATCCCAGATTCCTCGACCCAATCTTCGTCGCGAACGCATACGCTACCATGTGGCCGTTGAGACCCGAGAAGCGGAACTCATTGTTGCCGTAAAAGACCTCGGTGGCTTCAGCGCATACTTGCTTGCACGTACGTAGCAAGCCGAGGTTGCGTGGGCCGCGTCTGCCGAACATCTTTCGAAGTCTAGACCTGTTGCGTACTCTTCGGTAATACTCGGTATCCATGTCTCCGGTCTCTGGCCACAGCTCGATCGGCTCGTCGAATTCAAGGGCATGCCCGTAGATCATCAGACGGATTTCGAGAGGCATATCGAGGAAGCCAACGTTCTGAGGCTTGTTCTATAGACTTGTGAGTATACCATTATGTGTCCAGATCCATAGGGTACTTACCACAGGCTTCTGGAACTTACGTTCACCGTAGATCTGAGTATATCGACGGTATGGACGGAGGTTGTCACAGGAGTGGACAAGGAACGCACGCTTAGCGTTCAGCTTTTTCATCTTCTCGGTGTGCGCTGCTTGCGCCGCTTGCGCCTCCTGTTCTCGCTTCATTTTCGCCTCCTCCATCTTTCTCATCTTCTCAGCGCGCGCTACTTGCACCTCCTGCTCGCGCTTCAGTTGAGCTTCTTCTTTCTTGATCTCTTCCTGAGCCGCTTCCGCCTGCCCGAAACCCTTGTGCATGGTCTCGGCAATCTGTTGCGGCTCACTCGTCCCTGCTTGGGCAACTTTCCGAGCTTTTCGCGCTCGCCTTCTAGCTGATGCACTCTTCTTCTTGCGCTCGACACCCTCTGGTAACACGTTATCTGGAGAAGCAGACATGTCTTGGATGCTTTGCTAACGTGTAGAAGTTTTCGGGTTGGTTGACTGGTTCGTTGAGATTTTGATCAGGCTCGGAAGCGTACGGGCATATATAGGGGTGCAGTACACTCACGCCAAGTCTGTGCATCACGCATTAGGCTCCTACTCGAAATATCTAATCATTTGGGTCAAATTACGCTCGCCATTGGAGGCCAGAGAACCTTCGGCTATTTCACTCAGAGCTCAAAGTAATGGTAATCCGCCCCCCTACCGAACATGTTGATTGCTAGGACCAAGCCCATCGATACCTAAATGCCTGGGTACTCCAATGACGCCCATGTATATTCAGTAAGCCCAGACCAGTAATTTTGCTGGGAAAAGATATGTCCGGAGGTCCATTCGGTGGTACCTTGGGCCTGTACCAGACTATTGTCGCTTATCAAAAGCGCTTCCGCTACGATCCCAACATCTGCAGCGTGCACCATGTCATCACTACGGAACAGCAAAAGAAACGAAGAAGTTTGAACAATGAATGTTGTATTGCAATAACTATTCAAGCATCCTCAGTTTCCTCCTGACTCTCCACCCTGACCTCCATTGGTAGTGCAGTTAACCTGACTCTCAATCCCGTCAATGTTCAAGCAAGTATACTGGTTCGTTCCACTCGGGCTCGTAACATTAACATTCTCGATGTTGATATTTGAGCAAACTGCCGGGCTGGAGCAAACCAGATAACCCACAAGCGGGTCATACTTCTTGCTGGTCGTGCCGTGGAAGTTCTTGACTGTGATGTCGGAGATGGTGAGGTTGGAGGGGAACTGCGATCGCATTAGTTTTCGAAAAAGAGTGGATAGATGGGTGGGAAGGAACATACCTGGTTGCAAAGAGTCAAGTTCTTCTGACCGTAGCACTGAGTAATCTCAATCGCATAATCAACGTTCGAGATAGTCATGCCGTCGTACGTAATGTTCTTAACGGCACCACCGCCACCTCCACCCTGCAGGTCACCAGAAAGAGCGGAAGAAGCACCAGGCCAGACCTTGATACGCGCACCATCCGACGCATTCGACATGCTGATGTTGTACACGTAGATGTTCTCGACAATATCAACTTCGCCTGGGTACTGGCCCAAAGAACCAACACTAATACCGTGGCTACCGTTGCAAATCAGGTTCTGAACAACGATGTTGGTGCTGTTGGGCTTGAACGACACGCAATCGTCGCCGTTGTCGATGTGCGAGTTCTGAATCACAATATTGTCGGAACGGTACGTGTCCCAGCCATCCGTGTTCTTAGCGGGGTTCTTGCTCTTGCTGCCACCGAAGATGTCGATGTTGTCGAAGACCACGTCAGTCGAGTTGGCGACGAATGTGTACCACTGCGGACTGTATCTGAACTTCAAATCTGAGATAGTCGCGCCTTCCGCGCCGATGACACCGAATAGGATCGGGCGCAGGATATAAATGTCCTCGGCGTAGAGGTCGTACCAAGCTTGGCCGTTTCCGTCGAGAGTGCCACCGCCATAGACATTGACGTCTTTGCCGCCGAGCTGGAAGAAGGTGGTGGCGTTTTGGTAGATTTGCTTGAAGGAGTTGGCTTGCCAGTAGTCGGTGTCGTTTGTGAATTGGATGGATCCTTGGATGTCTTTTTGACGATTAGCGCTACAATATCGTAGCTTTTTGAAGGTGACATACCCAGATCAATGCTGTTGAGGAAAGTAAGATCCAGCGCGGTTCCAATGGTAAACTTCTGGTCCTTCGGGAAGACAACATGACCGCCGTTGTTGCACTGCTTGATCGCCTTCAAGATGTTTGCGGAATCGTCCTTGCCGTTACCGAGAGCCTTGACGCTGCAGGTCTTGGTACGTGGCGGCGATGCCGGGCATGCTTTCTTCGGGTGATAAGGATACGCCGGATGGTGTGGCCTCTTCGACGCAACGACCTTGACGCTTCGCTCATCAAGAGGTGTCGACAGTACTGCTGATGCTTGCAGCAAAGCGCACGTGAAAAGTTCGGTGACGCGCATATTGGCAGACGTATATGCCGATGATACTAATTGACAAGCTGGGGTTCAACGTCCGTACCTCGAGAAACATCGCGACCCCGACCACCTAATATACCCCCATCGCATCAACCCCAGCCGTCCGAGCCGCGGCCTTGGCCCTGGAACCACCTCAAGATACCCGCTCCCGTAAAATTGGATGGCGCGGAGGAACTCTTCGATCATCCCCCTTCATCCACCGCATCCTGGGGTCCCCTCACGGCCACGCGTGGCTAAACGGGTCATCGCTGTGGCGCTAAGCCAAGATCAGCGAAGCTTTCCCCACACGCCTGGGCGCTTGGCCAGCGCCATTGGTGGAGTTTCTGCGACCCCAGATTTCCGGTGCGTGCTCGCCCCACGACAAATCGCAAAAAGACGGTCTACGGCTTCTACGCGTCAACGGCTGCGTTTCTGGGGTGAGCTGTTGAGTGAACGTGGCGGGCGAAGATTTTGCCGCGGAACGGCCGGCGTGGTTAAGCAAGTGGTGGCTGCTTGGAAGGGCTGGGCTGAGTTGCGATACTTTTCAACATGGAGCTGGGCTTACCGCGATTACTTATCCGGGCGGGCTCCGGTAATTTCGTACTTGTTGTATACCAACCCCGTCTTCTCCTGAGGCCTTCAACAGTTATGTGTTTGTCCCGTAAAAAGACTTTAATGAACGCAAGAGCATATTTACGCGATACCCAGAGCCAAGCCCACTGTCTTCGTTCCGTCCCGAAAGCTTAGCAGCAGCATTTCTCTGCCAAAGCAACGACGTGCGAAAAGCCATCGAGAAGACCGATGTTAAGGAACACGACCGTCAAGTAAGTCTAGTCAGTCTTTTCTATCTCCAATCACCCTCAGCGGACATCTTAGACACGTCATGTCGAGATATCGCTATCATTCGTCTCACTCCAAAGTGTAAGCTGGCCGGAAATACCATATGAACTCCGATAACAGGGCCGATACTAGAAGGTATGGCTTGCATATCAGTACCGCGGAAGTAGAATCTGCATCCGCTGAACCAGGGTCTGCGTCGTTCGCTTGAGCCTGTCAAGACGTCTGTAGAATTGACGAGACGACAGCTCGTCTCTTGAACCATCGACTACATGCAAGGAAGAACGCGGGAAGAGAGAGGAGTCAGTGTGTAATCACATTGGTGACAAGGAATGGAAAGCCAGTAGAAGAAAGCATTGCTATGCTACGAAGAGAGATAAGCTCCCAGTGGCGGTAGACCGCCATCGCTATGCAACGATTGAGGTGATGCACTGAATATACATCGTAACGCTACCCAAAACCATGCTATGCAACCCGCAACTCCCAACCCCAGCCGAAAGCAGAATACAATCATACAATACAGGGGAGAAGAACATTGACCAACATTGATTCCACCCCGAAAGCAACACCCCTACCTCACGCTCTGCATCCGCGATCTGCTCAACCAGTATAAGCCCTGTACCCCATACCACCCGCGTCCTCAAACACACACCCAGCCATTCCCATTCCCATCCCAACATCCTCACGCCAGCCCCCCTGATCCACCGGCGTCCTGGGCTCATCCGCACTTGGACTAGGACTATTAGAAAACAAACCCCCCTCTGGACTCTGCTCAAGCACATACGCCGTATCTCCAATAGGCAAACCGTGTGGCAGAGGTTGCGATAAGGAGTGTGCGGAAATGGTGCGCGATAGATCGTGGTGGTGTTGCGACATGGGACTACCCGGGTAGGAACGTGTGGGCGGGGAGAAGAGATCGAGATGAGCGTGGTGATGTGGACCAAGGACGTTGGCGTTGGGATTATTGAGAGTGAAGTCATCGGTTCGAGAAGAAGACGACGATGGATATCCAAAGTCCACGTCGCTTCCGTAGTATGGGCTCGGTGGGTATGCGTCTGCTGGTACGCTGCGATAATGCGGGTCGAAAGCCGCGGGTACTGATCGAGACATGTACTGATCGTTGCCATTGCGATATCCGTCGTGCATTCTGCCACTCCGTTTCATCCTTGCGGAGCGACGTGCAGCTTGGCCGCCCTTGGCGCCGGAGGCTTGTCGCTGGGGCTGCGGTTGCTGGGTCCGGTGGCCACGCTTGTTGGGCTGCTTGCTGCGATAGCGGGTTGTGGATTTGACGCCTTCGCGGATAGCTTCGTCGGTCAGGCGCCACATGAAGCCTTTGCGGGACTCTTCGCCTGGTTGGTCGACTTTCTCGAAGGCCTGGGCAGATTAGTATGTACAAGAGAAGAGAGGTAGAACGGTGGAGGAAGAGGAGACATGACTTACCCCATTCATTGAAAGATTGTGTCGGATGCTGTTCTGCCAGCCTTTCGTCTCCGAGGCACTGGCCTTGTCGGTGTTGGCCTTGAACCATTCGTAGATATCCCGGAGAATCATTGTATTGTTGGGCGCGTTGAGGAGGGCTTGGTAGATCAGCTGCGCGTAGGGCTGCTCCTTGTCGATGACGCCATCTCCCGAGAGGTCGTGGGGATGTCGAGGTGGATCGTCATGAGGAGTGGATGCGCGGGTCAGGTCAGAGTACGGGCTCTGGTAGCCATTGGAATCCTCAACCTTCATATGCGCGCCATACGGGTGATGGTCAAAGTCGTTGCTTAGCTGCATGAGCTGGCCGCTGATCTCATGATCTGACAAGTCCATAGCGTCAAGGTGGTTCGGCGGTTCGATGTGGTATGCGGTGGGTGGATGCGAGTCGGTCATACTGATATCGGCAGGAAGGCCAGAGAGGTCAACGCCGGTGTAGGATCGGGGGCAGCTTGCGTTGGAATACTGAGTCGGGTACGCGATACCGAAGTTGTCGTTGTAGGACATTCCGTTCTCGGCGTAGTTGTAGAAGTCTCCGGTACCAGGTGGAAACGGGTTAGACGCATTGTAACCCGCGCCATTCTGGGTCATGGAGTTGAGGAGGAAGTTGGTTGGGGCAGTCCACTGCATTGGCTCTTGATCGTCGAGGCTCATGACAGAGTGCGGGGTAGTGTCGTTATTGGAAGGTGCAGGTCCCTGATCGGAAGGTGCGGTGAGCGGGACCTCAATAGGCAGCCTGGGGGAAAGAGACAACACCGGGTTATGGGTTTGAAAGGGAAGCGGGGCACAAAAAGCGTCTTTGGAGGGCTGGAAGGGTTCACAAAAGGCGTCTTGAGATGACTGGACGTTGTCGAATTCAGCACCCACGTCTGCGGAGGAAGGCCGATGAGGTGATTGCGCATGTGGCATAGCTGTTGTGTTGTCGGCCTCCCACGGGTCTGGACGGTAGAGATAAGGAACGTATCGATACGAATACGCCAACGTGTTGTGTGAAACCAAAAGACTGGCAGAAAATGAGAGTAGTAAAAGGCGATGCTCACAAATGAAGCGGCAGTCAAGACGTTAACATGCTCCGCCATGCCCCGGCGAATGGGATTGCCTGAAAACCTGGTCATTGTCACCTAGACGATTCTTGCGCGGGTTCCTACTGCCAGCACACCTGCAGGCTTGACGCTGCAGCGTCGCTTGTATGGACAAACAAAGGATGAGATCTCATCGCAAGGACGGCGGATCTGAGGACCCTGGCCGCAGGCGCAGCTGCAGACGTGATGTCACGGAGCGACAAGTACCGGTACAGCATCGCCGCCCCACGGCCCGAAACGCAGCCTAGAGACCTTCATTGCACTACTCCATCAACCAGTGTGAATGACTCTCTGTACCACCACTGCAGCCAACGATTGCCTGCTTGACACCGGCATACGGGAAGGCGCATACGTCCACTCATAACATCGAAAGCGCATACGGGGTGGCCCACTTGTAACATCGAAACGTCCATCGGCCTGCACGGCAGTCTCCCGCTCTTCGATGTTCCTGTCCGGCTTCTGTGCATGTCCTGGAAATTGTCCGAGAGCAAGAGGCAAGATGTTGTTCATTGTAGTTGTCAGCATACGCGTCCAAGCTATTCTTCCACGCTGTAACAATCGTCCTGACATAGGTGACTTCCTTCAAGGATCTCTATTCCTCGCCTGCAAACTCTAACCCAAAAAGGCCATTAACGGCATATGTTCTGCAGGCGCAAGGATGTGACATGATGTGCTGCGCCTGCAAAAAGGCAGCAGGCGAGCAACCGTTTGGGAGCAGACCCCATAGAGGCCTGTAACACGACTTCTACCATTTTCCTTCCGGTGAAGTTGATTCGTAGTCCTTGCCCAAGCAATAGTCATCCGTGATAGGCTCTCGTCACGGCCCTGTCACCGCTCGAAGAGGAGTGTACACCGCCAACGGACCCGGAGACGGAGAGGCTGCACGTTGCGAGGATATGAGAGCCGGTAGAAACGTCACCGCCAATGTAGTGATCACGGGTGATGGCGCAACGAGAGAATCCTGGATTTGATACTCAAGAAGCACCTATCGATTGAGAGGGTCCTGTGCAACGTCCGCCCTATTTCTTATCCTATCGCGCCGTTTGGTGTAAGAGGAGCCAGGTACAGCGGGGTAGGCTGTGAAGCGTCCATGTCACCCAAAGGGGGCTTAGCTACTTTCGATAGTATATCTGCCACGATGTTAGTGTGATGCCAGTGTGATGCCGTTCCGGTCATGCGATCTTGACATACCTTCTTGAATTGGAAGTGGAGTTGCAAGATGCCCTGCATTGCGTTAGCCACGTAGCTAGTACAGTGAGTATGACTGGACGTACCTTGTCAAAGCTACTCTTGAACCCACGTTCTCTTTTGGCGCTGTAGTCCCATTCCTTGTCGATGATGCGGAAGGCAATATCCTCATAGGGCGGGCCGGCAATGAACCGGATGAGGCACGTGTCGTCTTCACCGGCCGGCGCGAAGGACTGGCCCTTTTTGCGGCCGTTCTCCCGTTCGATCTTGTAGGTGGGTGCTTTTGATTTGTCGATGAGGTCGGGGTAAAAGATGTTGAACTTGTAGCCCTGTACAACCTTTGGTGGCGGGTTGTCGTGATCGTAGTGCGTTTGGTTGTACTTGTTCCATTCATAGCCCATCTGGACGCGGTTGAAGTAGCGGGGTTTCCGGGGCTTGTAGCTGCCAGCCCACTGGGGCCGGGCGGTCGTGACTTCCTCCTCCGCGGTAAAGATTTCCTCGCCTTCCTCCACGCCTCGCGCGACTTCCCTCTCGTATAGCGCCATGGTTGCCTTGGAGTAGTCTTCTTTCTCGACAGGCGCAAATCGTGAGGCGCTCGTTGTTACCGTCTGGCTCGTCGTGGGCTGACTGCTGGTGGTGGTTGGGTCGCTGGATTTGGCCTGTGACGGCACATAGCCAATCTTCTTGATCTTTCCCCTTTCGGTAGCCAGACTCTCCAGGAACGCTTTCTCATCCGTCTGTGGTAGCGCCTTGTCTTCGGCGCGCAGCTTCAGTAGGGGTTGGGGATCGAAGGCTGCATCGTATTCGACAGTCGTTGGCTGCGCCTCGCTCGCCTCATCGGTGCCGTTGAGCATAGCGTATATCCTATTCTGTACAGATGCAGCTGCGTCAGCCTGCTGCTTGCGCAATGTCTGCAGTCGCTCCCGGACAATCTCCTGCGAAACGCGCCGCAGCTTCGCCTTGGCCTTCCACACGCGCAGACTCCGCAGCAGCTGTTCCCAGTAGTCGTAGTCGATTGGCTCGTCCGAATCGAGCTTCTTCTTGACCTGCACCTCTAGCGTCTCCAGCTGTTCGAACGTCTTTGGGGAGAGCAGCTGATCGATGTCGGCGGCCACGGAGCTGGTGCCGCGGGCTTCGGACTTGGAGGATTTGGATTTGCGGCGGATGTCTTTGCAGATTGCTTTGAGGGACTGAGGGGTTAGTTAGGGGTCGTCTTCCAGGGGTAGTTACTCACATTCCAGTAGTCGCGATTGCTCCTGCTTGTCTCGAGCGCGAGGTAGTTCTCAATCTCTTTTTCCAGCTCTGCGAGATCTTCATTGTTGAGTCCCTCCAGCACACCTTCCGGATCGACTATGTCTAGCTCGTGATCCTCCACCTCCTCGTCCAACATCGACTTCTCCGTGGGATCGATGAAGCGCAGCGTGACGGCCAGCCAGTCAATGGGTCTCGCGCGCCCGCCCTTGACGCGTAGTGCCGCCTTCTTCTTGGCCTGCTGCAGCACGAAGCGATCCTCGTCTGCCACCCACGCCTCCTCTGCCGCGTTTGTCGACCGTTTCGCAGGGTTGTCGTGTGCTCGTGAGTCGGCTGACCGCTTCGCTGGAATGGACGATGACGGCGCATTGCGCTGGGGAAGGCGATTGCGCTCGTTGCGCCAGGGTGGTTCACGTGACGACATCTTTCACAATAGGCCGAATTTGTAGTATGGAGATGTGTTGTTGAGGTTTGGTCTGGCCGGCGCAGATCGCGAAATCTTTGGCCGAGGCTGGTGACGTACGGCTGCCTTCCGCGCGCGCAGGGATCTACTCCCGATTAGGAACGGCCTTGGCGCGGTTGCCTTTCACTTGCGCCTCAGCTACGCTTCACGTGTCAGCTCAAACCCCACAAAGGTCGCGTGTGTCACGCGTCTGCGCTCATCTGCAAACATGCACTCCGTCACCTCATTTTCTCCAGGTTGACATGTCGTGTTGGCGCGTGCTGGAGCTCTCCGAGCAGCCTGACGGCAAGCAGATTCCCCAGCTACTCATCAAACCCGCCTTCGACGTGGACTCGTACACAGTCCACCTTACCGATCTCAGCAACATATGGAGCGAAGAGCTAGACGTGGATGATATCGTCAAGCGGGCTGCATTGGAACAATCGCCAATCGAAGTTAGCAAACACGACGCGGCGCAGGTTGCCATCCTTCTCGAAAATGTCAAGAAACCCCTGCTGAGTGCGGAGGGTTCCATGTGTCGTGTCACTCGTCATGACACGGATGGAATTACTCTACACACCAGCATAAGCCTTCCAGAGCCTCTCGGTCGCTTGACATGGAAATTTCACTTGAAGAAACGAACGTCTGCCGACCTCAAGGACGAGCTCATCTTGCCGCTACTTGTCTCTTCACACGTTCAGAATGAACGCATTACCGGGCTCATCGCGACAATCGCCGCCAAAGACAAGGCAATCAATCGACTTGTGGACCAGTTCGACTCCCATGGCTTGGACTTGGCTGCCGCCTTCCCTAGCGCTGGTGGAATGAGGGCGGGGCGAAAGAAGGTCAAACGTGAACAAGCGGAAAAGCACGTACCCGCTCTACGAATCTTCCACGAGGAAGCATGGCGGCATGATACCGAGCAATTGAAAGACACAAACCTGACTACGCTAGGCTTGTTTCAAGAAGCACTGGCTCAGAGCACGCCCATAGTACCTTCGGAGCTGAAGTCGGGTGATGTTGAGACTACATGGTGGGCTGCGGTACCTACTCAGTTGAGCATGCCGAAAGCCCCAGTCAAGGCCAAGGCCAAAACGCCTCCTGCGGCATCAAAGCCAGCAAAAGCAGCTATGGATTCTGGTGATGAGACAGAAGAAGAGTTTGAGACTCATGTGAACTTCAAGGTAAGGGTGTGGAGAAGTACTGTAGTGCGCAATAACTAAGACTTTCAGACACGCGAACTCGGCAAAAGGCCAAAACAGACTCCTGCGCCATTACCGTCGTCGCCCCTCGGCAAGGCCAATGAGACGGAAGACGACAGTACTGAGGACGATGAGGATCTGGATGCGCCTCCCAAGAGTCAGAGCCAGGGTCTAAGTCGGACCCCACAGAAGCCAACTCGTAAAAGGACGCCCACGCCGGAACCCCGTTCCTCGCCAAAAGCGACTACACCGACAGCGCAGAAGCCAAAGGTCAGTAGCTTCCGAATAGGCGGGAAGTCGAAAAGAGCAACCGAGTCTCCTCCGCCATCGCCGCCAAAACCCGCGGACGTAGAGCCAGAACCAGAGATCCGACCAACTAGGGAGTCTGTGCCACCTTCCCAGCCCAGCCAAGCAACGACACCAAAGAAGACGCGAAAGCCGTTCAGAATTGGTGGTAAGGGCAAGAAAGCGGAGGATGGTGCTTCACAACGCGACATGACAGCTTCACCAAGCACCCAGCGCTTCAGAGCAACGCAATCGCCGACGGCCGAGCCTCCATCGTCTCCACCGAGAGTAAAGGAGATGACGCCCGTCGAGGAGGTTCACGAAGAGACGCCTGAGGAGAAGGCGGAGCGGAAGCGCGCTGAGTTGAAGCGGAAGAATGAAGAGGCAGCGAAGAAGCAGGCACATGCAAAGAAGAAGAAGAGGTTCTAAGCAGAGCCTTTTCTTATACTACGACTCTCAAGAATGTTTCCCAATCTATTCGTTAGGGTAATCATGAGGGCCGAGGATTGCGGGGCTGGATCTCTCTTTGACAGCGTTGATATCCCATGACTACTCATACGCTTGTTCAACTCGTCACTGTTTTCACTGCTACGTCTCACATGGACAGGAAACCGTAAAGTATGCACTTGATCTAATCCCGCGCGCGTGGCATTACGCCGGCAAACAATATGCTTAGTCTACTACAATGTGCTCGAGGTAGGGCGGGTTCCATGTTGCTGATAGAAGTCCACCTTCACCTGCGATCGCGCGCTCCTTCCGCGTCCGTCACCTCCGTTTGTTTACCTCGCGCCTGCTAGTCGCGCACCACGCTCAACACCGCTCCTTCTCCCACCTCACCTCCCCCTTCTCTCTACACATCTTTTGGATAATCGACGTCGACGCTTCCTGCTGGTTGCGGTTGACAACCGCTACCCGGCATCATGTGTTTATATCATTACTCTTACGTCGCGGTCTGTGACCACGCCGAGTTCACCAGAATATCCTACTGCAGCAACGCGATAACACTTGGTTTGCCTAGAACGTAAGCACTCCATTCTCGAGTACTGTCTTCCCTTTGCTAATAGTTGCAGCGTCAGTCATTTGCCAGACGACCCCAGTGCAGACGGCAATCCCGACACTCAGTCTGGCTCATCTACTCCTCGACCAGCATCATCCGCCAACAACAGTAGCTCATCGCATTCGCAGTCGCATTCGCATACTCAGCAGCAGTACCAGTCACAGCATAACAACAACATGTCCACTCTCACGCCGTCTGAGGCTGGCCGCGCGCCGACCTGGGACGCCATCGTCCAGGAGCGAGACGCCCAGGTTCAACATCAGACTGCCTTCATCCCGCGCTCTGCCCTCGTCGAAGGGTCCCGTACAAGGCGAGCAAACACTCTCAACGACGCTAGACCTGTATTGGATACACCTGGTTACAGGAACGTCAACATTGATATTCCATTGGATCCGCAGTCTTCGTTGCATATGGAAGTCACTCATAATGGTATGGTTACTGAGCTAGTCGCTCGATTTGAGTCTTATGGCGCTTACTCTGACGTCTGCGAAGTATCCAACGACCCTACCGAGTCATCTTCTGGTATCGACAACGCCGCTGCACACCAGGAGCAAGTCGAACAGCAGTACGACGCTTATACCATCGGTACATCAGGGCGCAGTCCCCGCAAATCCATACCCACCCAATGGCTTACGAAGAGTACTGCCCCCAACCTCGCAACAGCGCAGCGTGCAAAGGCGCGTACATCCAAGACAGCATGGGATAGTGACTCTCCGGATGAAGTCAAGACACTGCGTGGAACACGCAGTTCCGTCGATCTCAGTAGAGCTCATGGCAAGGACAGCGCAACGTTTCTTACAAAGGAAGCCCTAGCTACTGTCGATAGCACCATAGCATCGCCCACGTCCCCGCTCAGCCCCAGCAGACTGCATGGCTCTCCAACGAAGCGGCCATGGAACAGTCCCACCGGGTCGCCTCTACGCAGCAGCGCGCGTCACCAGTCAAGCTTCTCCCTCCGCATGTCGCCGACCAAGCCAACACACCTCAACACCGACTCAATTTCTGCAGGACACTCGCGAGCATCTAGCAGCGTTGCGACTTCCACTGGCAGGGCTTCGTTTCACACTGCACAAGGGTCGCCAGTAAGGAGTCCTGCAAGCACGGAGCATAGCTTCCAATCTGCTGCAGAGAACCCTGAAGACCTTGACGTCCCCAGTGTCGACTTTTATGCTGACAGCGATGATGAGCAGGTGCAGCACGAGTTCGGTAGTCCGCGATCTGCCACCGCGAGAACGAACGCTGAAGGAAAGCGAAAGTCATTGACACCGAGGCTTTCGCTTGTCATTCCTACGCCTGGCCGTGACAATCACGAAGGTTCCATGGACTCTCGCGTTGCCGGCGGTCCGCTGAGTCCGGAATCGCCCACCCAGGTGTCTCGCATTCCCCGAGCCGGCACCAGCAGCAAGACCGCGCCCCCCGTACGCACCATCAAGCGCGTCGAATCTGTCAAGTCATTGCAGAAGAAGATCAAGGAGCTACAGCTAGCCATGCAGATGGATGCAGCCCAGTTAGATGCTATCCAGATCCCCCTACCCGCGACGCCCGCGCCGGCCCCTCTACGCCATGTCCGCACCGTCGACAGCACCGGTTCGACTCCGATCATTTCGCGAAATTCTGGGTCACACAAGCATAGTGGAATGGCTGATGTTGCTTCTGAAGATGACCAAAACCAGTCCACTCGCGGCAAGGGCCCTGCCATTTCGGCCGATGTCACCAGCCCAGACCAGCCAAACGACGCACCGGGATGTGATGCTAGCTACGAGCACGCTCAAACGTTCAAGGTCGATGAAGAGGCAGCGCATAACGCCGTACAACCCAAGAACGTGCCATGGGGTGTTCCGACAAGTCTTGCTCATGGTACGACGCTCACACGTCCTATCAGCGTACCCACGATCGTCGTCATGATGGCTCACAATTTGGACATAGGGAATCTGAACCTCAACACCCAACAACACGAGGCTGTTTCCGACTCTACGAACCGAGTCGATGATGTCGAGAACACGTCTTCATCCAGAGGGCGGAGTGAACGGTATGTACCCAGTGATCGTAATCAAGCAGACAGCGGGCGTTCATCGCAATCTAGTATGGGCTCGGACCTTCGCGCAACTGCTACGGAATTCGTACCTCAGCCTCCGACCACGACCAGTCCGATCGACGCTACCACGGAGAACACACCTCTCAGTCAATCTCTCGACATAGCCGACCTGCCGGATGCGACGGTGCTCGATAGAAACGGCGTACCTTTCCTTTGGTACATGTACGGCGTACAGTTTGCTTACGAACAGGGTTACCGCAACGGTCGTCCAAAGTCGCCCAAGAAATACAAGCCGAACAAGAACCAGCGCAAGTCTATCTCTTCTCCAGCCGATGCTGCGCCTTATGCCTCAAAGGCCGTCCCCATCAACAACCCCGGACTAGCGACTCCTCTTTCGGCCGCAGCGAAGCAGCGCATGACATCCGCAGAGCTGATGCCGCCTCCGCCGCTCCCTACTAGACCACGTCAGGAGGAGACTCACCAAGAAAACTACCATCCCAGTTCTAGTCGCATGATGTCACCCCCGCAGATACTCGAGCCTGTACCAAACCAGCCTTTCGCACACCAGCTTAGTTTGATCGAACAGACCGCCAACAGCAACCGCGCCAACAGCAACGCTCCCCGTCACTTTGGCGTTAACCCACAACCCTGGGTTGGTTTCCCATCTGGCCCTCGCAACGCGCACCCTCCCACCTACTACACAGTACCCCGCCATGGTCACCGCAACAACCGTGGCAACGGCCTGTACGGCGGTCGCGGCAACGCTGCCGGTGTCCCCATCGATGCTACCGCCCCGTTCCCCAACCCCACCGCACCACAGGGCCGACCTGACCAACGCCAGACCTACGAGCCGGCAGCCGTTGATTACTCAGACTACACTATCGGAAAGGAATCTTGCGGTCTGGTCAACATCACTGTTGCGACAGAGCGTGCTGGTGGCGAGCCATGTAATGCATGTGCTCCCGACCATTGAGCGATTGGTGGTCTTTCGCAGGTAAACTGGATAAGAAGAGATTAATTGAGGAAGTGGATATGGGAGGATAACATGGCTTGGATAGAGAAGGCTATTGGTATCGTACTGGATACGTCATTGAGATTGCACATGGCATACGAAGCATGTCTTACCAGGGGACGAACAGGATCGATGGATGGGATTGCTTGAGTAGTAGTTGATAACGAGGAATGAATAAAATGTATATGATCATGACTGTTCGGTGAGGAAGCCAAGAGGAAGGGTGAGCCTTGCTGTTCATCTCGACATTCGCGTGTTGTCAATGAAGGTGTTGTGGCCTTTCTTTCATCCGGATGCGGACACTAAAGGCAACCTGAGAGGCGCCACACTGCGCGTTACCGGCCTCCCCATCGTGATTTTCGGAGATACAGCATACCCATGATGTATTACACTCACAGTAAGCTACCTTTCTATTCCTTCGAGACACTCGACAGCGACATCACTCCATAATGCTTGTCTCTCTCATTTTCCTCCTCGTAATCTCCTCACGGCAACGACAAGCCTCCGCAATCCTGTTATCCGACCTATCTTTATGCGCTGTAAGCCTTCCTTCTTTCCCCAGCAACCCCCGACCGCGCCCTCACTCACTTACCCCCATCGCAGGAAAAATGCGTCATAGAAACCATCACCTTCCACGGGTCCAACAACGAATTCTGCGACCTCTATGCACCCATGAACCCCGCGTGTACCTGCTACCGTCGGAATCGGCCCGTTGCCGGCCTAGGGAAATGCGGCGATGAGGAAGTGGGTAGGGATGTGCTGGATGAGGGGTGTGAGGCTAAAGACTTTGAGGACGCGGAGGATTATGTGGAGGGGGTGTGTGGGAGTGGGAGTGTGAGGGGTCGTAGTGGCGGTGGTGGTGGTATTTCGAGTGAGGATATTTCCGTTCCGTCAACGGCATCAGCTGGGGAAACACCGATGTTGGAGACGACGAGTACGAGCGGGCACGATGCTGGGTGGACGGCCGAGGAGACTATGACTACAACTACGTCGCTACAACCTACGCCTGCGTCTTCAGATTCGAATAACGCGGCGGTATCTTCGCGTACTGTCAGCGAGGCTTCTGAAGCCACTACGGAGGCAGGCAGTCAGAGTAGAGCGCATAATTCTGCTCTTGCAAGCACCAGTGAGACAAAGATTACGCCGACTTCTTCCGCATTGCCGCCACAAACACATACATCCGCCCGGCGTCTGTCTCCCAGCGCCAAAATCGCTTTGGCAGCAGGCATACCCTGCGGCGCGCTGTTTTTTGTCATCTTTTGCGCAAGCGTGCGCCTGGTTTCCAAACGGAGGAATGTCACGAAAGTGAAGGAGATTACGCGCAGCCAAACACGGCCAAATAAGGACGGAGAGAAGGGCCTCGAACGTGAGCTTGACGGATTTGACACATCAAGGCACGAAATGGAGACGGATGGCAATAGGGCTGAGCTACATGTCTCAGTTGAGAGACATGAGATGGCAACGAATGGCAATAGGATAGAATTACATGTCGCAGTTGCCAGGCATGAGATGGAGACGCATGCTGATAGGGCTGAGTTACATGGCGCAGTCGAGTGTTACGAGTTGGATGGACGGGAATTGTTGAAAGATGGTTGATGGCTGGTGGCCATGTGAAGCTAGGCTCGCTGCGCAGTCTTCCGAAGAGCACACCTAGGTACCGGCTCACCGTCGCCTTGCGGCTTTGGCCAACCGATGCACTATCTGATGCATCCTCATCCGACCCAGTTCATACGCAGTGCTGTCGTCAAATTTAGGCCGGAGTAAATGTCCGCTGCGTGACTGGCGGGCGGGCCGGTCCGCTAGTGATTAGAACCGGGTAGGTGCGATTGGTAAGGAGAAAAGTAGTCACGCGACTCCAACCAAGGTAGACTCTGCGCTTTGACGCACAATATCAGAAGGACTGGAGCGTTTTATCTGGTTGCTGCCTGAGATGAGCTATTTGCGGCGATGACTATGCTCATGTGGGGGGTTTGGTATTCCGCATTTAATGAACTCTGTGTCTCGCTCTTGAAGCGGGTCGGGCGGACAAATGGCAAGAGAGGTATTGTGATGGCTACGCGGGAATTCGCTCCAAAAGCACGTGTTGGAGTGTCTTCAAGAAAAGAGTCAGACAGATTTTAATTCTCAGCCAGAGTTGAGGGCCGTTCTTGAGCTGGTCGCACTGAACAGAAAAGTGTAAGGTAAGAGTATATAAGTGAGCTGAACGCACTTTCTTCTGCTCTCATCGACTTCATCGACCGCGACTACTCATACGACTCTAGTGACTTCGTAAGACTACAAACCTGCTAGTGACAACCAAAGCAGCAGTAAGACGCCTACCTCTATTACAACGTTGACACAACACCTTTCTGACCCGCCTTGTAGCCTCCACACTCCGCCAACACCCAACCATCCCAGCTGAGACCAAGGCTTGTAGCCTCCACACCGCACCAACACCCCAACTATCTCGACTGGAAACCAGCCTTGTAGCCTCCCCACCCCACCGACACCTCAACCATCCAGACTGAATCCCAGTCTTATCGTCTCCCCGGTTCAAGATGTCAAACTTCGGCGACAACATGGCGGTAATGTCCATTCCCAGCGCCAACATGGGAGTAATGGTCACCCCAACGCCGCCTATGGGGCCGCCATGTTACCCAGACAACCACACCGGCTTTACGGTGGAGCAGCAGAACGAGTTCAGCGAGCGTCTGAACAAACAGGGGCTGCTCCCTGACAAGGTCGAGGGCATTCAGGTACCACGGCCATTTCCCCTTCTGTGGGTACCTGTCACGAGAGCAAGAGAATTGCAGCCAGGATACAATTCGAGGACCGATCTTGTGTATCTCCTCTCGCGCTTCCCGCCTGATCCGTGGGGTCCTATCTTCGAGGAGTTGCGCCACAAGTGGCAGCGGGACGAAGCCGCCTACTGGGCCAGCCAGCGGGCGCAGGGGCATGAGCAGCAGCTGGCGGCGGGTTGGCAACAGCTGCCATACGCTCATCCACAGCAGGATGAGATGGGTGGCCCTGGTAGTCACAACGCGCAGATGCACGCGCAATACTGTGAGGCCAGGAACGCGGAGGAGACACTTGCTGCCGCGCATCGAGCAGCGGAGAAACGGCGCCGGGATGACATGGCGATGGAGAGGGGAGACAGCGGTGTCGATGTGTTGGGCCGGAACAATGAGTCCGGGGTTGAAGAGACTTTGCCGCCCGACCCAAACATCGATCCAGCTTTGCTCGATATGCAATTCGGACGGTAGTCGACTGTGTTTGCTGAGTGATCTTGGAACACCACATCACACCGCGAGCCATCGGAGCTGAGTAGCGATGCGGTATCTGGCTTCGACTACCGCCACCCAAGAGAGAGCGAAGAAAGTGGACAAAAAAGACGCGGTCGATAAGACTGGCTGAGCTGGAGAGATAGACCACGCGTACGGAAGGTTGCGCGAGAGTACTGTTTTATTACGATGATTTCCTGCATTCCAGTTGCATACATACTTTCCATAGAATTACAACTTTGACAACCCATCCTTTGCTGTCCACCCGACGCGCAAGCTCGCACATCCTCATCGCAACACCACACGCGTCGAAACATGGAGATCGTGACGTGAAATTACTGGACGTCGAATGGGCGCAGCGCGGTGGTCCGTTCTTAGTGCGATGACGATTTACGGGGGCACTGCCCGCTAGGTGGCAACCTGCAGCGTGATCACCGAGTGCAATTCCGCGCGATGCCGATGCGATCGGACGATGCCAATGTCCGGATGTGCGGGCGTGTATATCGTGTGTATCGTTGAGAAGCGATGGAGAGCGATGAAGATGCGTAACGTTGTGGGAGAGCGATGCTCGATATCGGAATGAATTATTGTGTGCGACAATGCACGTCACAACGTCATGACAGGCTCGAGGTCTGGAATCCGCTTGCACGCCAACACGTGATAGCGCGCTTGGCGTTGAGGCGGAGCGCTCGGACAGCGGAATTAGCGATGAAGCCTCTTGGAGCTGGTGCCAACCTCTCCAGACCCGCGTCCCCTTTGCCTCCAAACCTCCATCGTCCAGAACCCCAATGTCTCGCATTCAATGGTGTCCTCGCAAAATGAGGTGGGTATCGTTACCTACCCGGCTACTGTCAACATAGCGACACTTGTCATCTTCTTCCTCTACCTCCTCGTCTCCATCTGGCTCATCATCCGCCAGGGCCTGGGCCACAGCTCGCCATGGATCTGGCTCACCCTGCTGTCCATATGTCGCCTCACGCAGGTGTCGCTCGATTTGGCAGCCACGACCAAGTTTCCAAAATTTTCAGCGCCGAACACAACCCTGGAAAGTGGTGTTGCCATCCTCACCACCATGGGGCTCACGCCGTTGTTTATGGCCACCAGTAGCTTGCTCAACACGACCACGCGCCCCAAGGGCCGACGCATGCAATGGATCCTGCTCATGGTTCACATCCCGCTCATCATCTCCTTCATTCTTATCGTGGCGGGCGGCATCGATCCGGATTCTCGAGACGGGCCCACTTTTGCAGCGACGGAAGCCACTAAAGCCGGTGTTTCGCTCTACTTGGCGTGTTTCCTCGTCCTCATCTGGTCTACCACGGTCATCTCAGCGCGTCTCTACCTTGCCGACAGGGACGAGGTGCGGATTCTGACGACTGTCGTTATGAGCCTGCCGTTCTTTGTCGTCGACGTCGTCTACATGATGTGCTTCGCGTTTGAGCGGTGGCGTGCCAACGAAGGTTCCGATGGTTGGAAGAGCATGCGCTTCAACGTCATCAGTGGTAACGTTACTCTGCAATTGTGCATGTGAGTATTACGATTTTTGTTAAGTCTGCCTCATTTGCTAATGTTTGTAGGCAAGTTATCATGGAATGGATCATTGTTGGGCTGTACCTTGCCTTGGGTCTCGAATTGCCAAGCAAAGCTGTGAGATTGCGCAGGCAGATTGAAGACCAGATGGATCAAGCTAGGAACATCGACGTGGATGCATGGCAAGAGACGGTGTTGTGGAAGTTGCACGACAGCGTATCGCGGCTTGTCGCTGCGATGATCATGCCGGCTCTACAGTTCGCGCACTGGATGTTGGGAAAGATATTGCGATCCGGACAGCAGAATACGCCTTGAGGTGGACAAGAATCATTGCTCATAAACATCGACATCAGGACATGATCTCTTCTCCGAGCGTGACCACGGCGGGCCTATGACGTCACGAACGACAGTTGCTGTCGGAAACTTCCCACGAAGTGCACACCCGGCTTCTATCCCAAGACCACGACGGCATCGCGCTACAAACCTCCCTGGTTCAGCGACTGCATACGTCGACCAATTCCACTCAGGCAGTCCGCTGTGCCTTCGGTCGTGGCAAATTGCGTCGAGGTTCGGCTATCGCGGCCCGCCTACAGCACCCCTGTGCCCACAATTCGCGATGCGAAACACCAAACTCCGCCACCACGCGAACGCGCTCCTCCTTCCCCGTTCCGAGTCGCGTCGGCTTTTTACGAGGGACCGGCACATTGCCAACTGTGAAGAAAGGAAGACAGCAGATTGGAGGGAGCGCTACAACAGACGGCAGCGAAAGAAGGTGGCGGCGTGACGGCTGAGACGTATACATAGATTACAGCTCATCACTAACGCAATACATACAAACTATTTTGCGAAGTCAGCTCGCTGACTCTTTCCAACTCATTTCCAGACACGTGTGGGCGATGCCGCATGAGGTCACGTCTATGCCATGCACCACCAGAGGTTGCTAGAACTCACGTCGCGTTCTACTGCATATATAATATGTAGTCTTCATAAGTTGATAGCTTCTAAGCCAATGTATACTTCTACCTCTTATCACGTGCAGAATGCGACACGCATTGCAGCCGCCTCTCGTGGCGCGATCTACCACCGCTCCGGCCAGGCATGAGCCTTACCCGATACACTCACGTTGTTCGCGCTAATCCTCATATAAAGCCCTCTCAGCGTCTTTGCTTGCTGTCTTCATGATTCCAAACATTTCCTTCTTTCATTGAAAATTCCGGCCTCAATCTCCATGTGTGGTTTCGAGTCGTTCAAATGCAACATCCTCAGAGTCATGGGAGTGCGCGAAAGCCAAATCGATGGAGCAAAAGTCCAAACATCTATATCAAAAATCATAGTCTGCTCCTGGCCATGTCCATAGAGTCGGAGTCCAAATCAAGACTCTTTTCTGCCATGTGGTTGTGTGCGTCATCCTTGGCTTTGCTATAAAGACTTCTTCGTCTGTCTTTTTTCCTTATTCTTGCACCAAAATTCCGAGATCTTCACTCCAAAATGCAGATCACTATCAACTATGTGTTCTCGTCCTCGCCCAGTCGGTCATTCAAAACGCGGAGCACATCCAGTAATGAAACCGAAAAGCGCGTGTGATACACACCTTACGACTTTGCTGAATCAACTCCATGGTCCTACATCAAACTTTACCGATGGCACTATGATGTGGCTGCCGAAGTCTGTTCTCTTTCAATTTACATGACGAACATGCGCTTCCATGTCTAGGAACCCTGAGAAGATATCTGAAAACTTGAGTCGGCTAGGTCCATGTTTGTGGTGTCGCGAAACACGAAAAATCCCGACAAAGCAGAAGGATGTCGGTTTGCACAGCGAACCTCGATATACACAACAAAGACATGGATATCACTAGATGATGAGAACGTGGCATCGCTAGTCCTAGCGCTGTTTTGCGATATAAATTCAACTCCTGCCTCAAATTCTGCTTCCTCACTTCTATTACACACGCTTGCTGTTTTCTTCCAAAATAAGGACCAGCTAAACCCATGCTGTGTGTGCTCTTCTCGTTTTGCAAAATAAAGAACGCACAACTCGATGAGCTGTGCTGCTTTCTTTCAGAAACACAAGGCCGATGATGACATGTGTGAGAAGACTTCTAAAAACTCTCTACGCTCTATGTACGCTGGAGTCTGCGTTGACATCGATTTAAAGACTGACGAATTCTGTGATGTGCTGTAGACCTCTGGCTTATCCCATGAGAACGATGTAATTGATGTACCAACTTGAGCTGATGAGGCAGGTGCAAGAAGTCTTGGCAACGACGTCATTCCGATGGTCGGGATCTGGGTCAGGCTACCCGCGATAAGATCGGAACAAGACATCGGCACCTGCATTAGCAAGCGCCGTGACTACATGCGAACATGGGCTTTCCACGTCAATTGCAGTCGCGATAACTACCCGCGGTGATGAATGACAAGCCGTTGGGATGAGGAGAAGTATAAATGGCAATTCCGATGAGCTGGTAAATGTCCGCAGGCCGCGCCTTCCCTACACAGACTGACACCAGCCATTCAGAATGGTGCACCTCACACGCCTAGCATTTGCAGCGCTCTGCCACGTGGTAGCTAGCCAAAATATGCCTTTCGACGCGCGAGAAGCGACCATCGACTCTGTACACCATGCGCTCTACTCCGGACTCTCAACATGTCGCGAAGTGGTATCTTCTTTCCTTTCCAATATCGAAGCCAACAACAACCGGACGAACGCAATCATTACGTTAAACCCCAATGCTTTGGCTATCGCCGATGAGCTGGATGAGCAAATTTCGGCTGGGAATGCTACTGGACCACTTTTTTGCGTCCCGATACTGCTCAAAGACAATTACGATACAGCAGATATGCCAACGACGGGTGGGAATCTGGCTTTGACGCATTCACAACCGACTGAAGACGCACCAAGCGTGGCTGCTTTCAAGAAGGCAGGAGCCATCATCCTAGGCAAGGCTAATCTTCATGAGCTTGCTTTGGAAGGCATCAGCGTATCATCTCTGGGCGGGCAGACTATAAACCCATACGACTCCACACGAACACCAGGTGGAAGTTCGGGTGGAACAGGCGCTGCTGTCGCCTCTTCATTCTGCGTATTTGGTACTGGAACGGATACAGTAAACTCACTCCGCAGCCCAGCATCAGCAAACTCGCTATGTAGCATCCGGCCTACGCGTGGACTGATCACTCGGACCGGCATCATCCCCATATCGACCACACACGATGTTATCGGACCCATCGCGAGAACGATCAAAGACGTCGCAACAGCTCTCACCGTCATGGCTACAACAGGGTATGATGCAGCCGACAACGACACAGCACTTGTGCCAAGCCCCGTTCGCGGCATCGACTACACTTCCCAGCTTTCCAGCACCTCGTTCAAAGGTCTACGAATCGGCGTACTGAACGGCTTCTTCAACCGCACCGACTCCCCCGAGGTCACACCAGTCAACAATGCCATGGACTCTGTCATGTCGCGTCTCACCGCAGAAGGCGTGACACTTATTCCCATCAACGAGACCATCTACAACGCAACCGCCATCCAAACTGCATACGATGTTCAACGCTTCGAGTACCGCGAGCTCATGGACCAGTATCTAGAACGTCCTTCCGTTCAAGGCGAGCATCCCAGCACACTAAACGAACTGTATTCTCGCAAAGCCGTCAATGGGTCCGGAGGAGAGTTCCTCGTCATCCCCTCTCAATACGAATACGTCAACACCGCTCTCGTATCCTCTACCGGCAACGCTACATACAACGATCGTCAAGCCGGGATCCGCAATCTCAGGCTCGCTCTTCTCAACACATTCACGTCGAACAACCTCGACGCGATCATCTACCCCGAGCAGAAGAACCTCGTTGTCAAGATCGGTTCGCCGTCACAATCTGGGCGTAACGGTATCTTGGCCGCGTTAACAGGTACACCTGTTGTTACCGTGCCAGCGGGCTTCTCCGATCCGAGTGAAGAGGCGCCAATTGGCGTACCGATTGGCATGGAGATACTCGGGAGGCCATGGGAAGAGGAGAAGCTGTTAGGGATTGGGTATGCGGTGGAGCAGTTGTTGAAGGTGAGGAGAAGTCCTGTTTGGGCGAGAGAAATGGTAGAGGGAAAGAAGTATGAGAGTGTACCAGTTGTGAAGCCGGATACGGGAAATATTCCGGATGTGTATCCATTGGGGACGCTGGGATAGAGTTGAAGACGACAAGGGCGCTGGACACGCCTATTGTCATCATTTTGTGAGACGCGTTCGGCACAATGTTAACGCACGATGCAGCTATTCAACTTGAATCACGAGAATACCACAGCGATGCATCGTAGCAGCTGCTCTGTTAGACCCTGCGGCTTTTCTGAAGCAACCATGCAAGACCTCGTAGCCTACCTTCTCATCGGCTCTGCGTCGGTCGGGAAAGCTTGTCCAGCTCTATCGTCGACCGTACAGTCGCGACACCGGCTGCAAGCTCCCTTCTTTCTGCTCGCCATTGTAGAGACCGGGGACGGTGAAGACTGCTGAGGCGTTTCGAAAGGTATGAGGCACATTGCGACAGAGACCGGGGCCCGAGCGGCGTTAAGTTCGATGTCGCAATGGAAAAGCACCGCAGCCGGTACGTACCGCATGTGACTTGAACTCTATGCTTAGGATATGGCTTCGTTCAGACTGTCGCAATCGTCAGCGCCTCAGTTGGCAAGTGTATCAGTATTTGCAATGAGAGTGACGTACCAATGCTGCGTCGTGGCTGTGCAGCTAATAGCTGCGGTTGTATAGCAGCAAATGCTCCGTCGCTGCCGACGACCGCCGCACGTGAAAGCCCAAATGCGTCCATTCGGATGTCGACCGGTGTTGTGAGACGCGCCTCGGTTGGCCGGCATCACGGAGGTTTGCCAAGACCCTGACTAATGCGCGGGCCTAGCCGCTGGTGGCCGTCCTCTGCGCCTCAGAACCACACTCCAACCTCACAACACCGCCGCCGCGGCCACCAGTTCCACCCCAGTCGCGCACCAGCAGCCACAAACGGAACACTCAGGCCGGATCATGGTCGCGCCGGAGGCAGAACTACCCCAGATGCAGTATCAACATCCCTGAAACCGACGATGTGCCACTAGGAAACCTTGTTCCCAGAAGGGAACGACGAAACTTTCAACTGACCGCTCTCGTGCTTCAAGATATGGAAACACCGGTTTGATTTGGTCTGTCCGAGACCCTGATCACCCTGATCACCATCTGCAGGTATGGTCTGCATTCGCCTAGCACCCTGTCGCACATCTTCATCGTGGCTATTGCAGTACGGCTGATCGACAGACTTGCGCAGTCACGACTCGACGTAAATTAGACTACAGCGTAATTGTACGCATCTCTACAGTGATAACATCCAAACAAATTCATCGATACACTCTTGAAGGCAATCGCCCGAACATCGTCAACTACCCCGAACAGCACGCATAAACGTCCACCGCCTCCGCCACTCTCAGTTTCATGGGATCAAGGGTTCATTTGTGTTCACTGCCAAGCTTTGAAACCTCAGACTTCCGAATGCTTAGCCCTAACTCGCCCTAGCCACAAGTCCGTTTATCCACCGGTAAACTTTGGACGATTCATGCAACACTGTGTGCTGTTGCTGACTACGACAAGTTGGTGCTAATTCCTTACCGACACAACCTCATCACCGGAATTATCACCAACTCATACGTCTCAGGCTCCAGTGATTACCGTCGAATCTACACCGGATTGGCTCGGTACACTTGCCAGACCACCTTCAACGTCGAAGACCCAACACACAAAGTCATGTTTGCAGTATGTTTCTGGATTTGATGCTGCCGCAAACACGTTTCGTACGTTTTCGTCTAGCGACTCCGCACCTCATGCAACGTTTCTACGTGACCACAATGGGTTTGAAACTCCATCATACCAGGCTCTCACGTCTTGGCCAAACCGGAGCGCCTCACCACCTTGGAACTAACCAAAGTCGATGCTGGTCACGATGCCGAATACCCTTCTCGGTGTCTGCCTGTGCTGCCAGACGTTGTATAAAGACGGCCGGCCTCGCAACCTTAGAAGAGCATCAAGCAACAGGTTCCCAACCCAGCAACTACAGTAATCACCACTCCTCTTCTCTTCTATTATCTAATACCTCTTCACTTCACTACCTAATCTTTTCTCTGACCGGTTCAGACAATAATCAACAAAATCAACATGTTCTCCAAGATTGCCACCATCTCCATCAGCCTTTTGGCTTCCTCTTCCCTCGTGGCTGGCCACGCTGCCATCATCAAGGCTACTGGTGATGCAGGAGGTGCCGGTTCCGCCATCGGTGTCGACCCCAACACTCCTCGTGACGGTACCAACCGCAACCCCTTCCAACAGGACGCCACTCGCTTCCGTGGTGACGCTGCAGACACTTGCGGTGAGACACTCGGTGGAGGTGCCAACGACATCGCGGCTGGTACTGCTCAGGTCATGCAGCTCAACGGCGCCACTCTTCCTCAGGTCTCGGCTGGTGGCTCAGTCATGATGACTGTTCACCAGGTCAACTCTGACGGTGCCGGTCCCTACACTTGCATGGTCGACGCTACTGGTACTGGTACCAACTGGCAAGCCGCCACTGTCACCACCAACCTTCCTGGTAACGACCGCGGTCGCAACCGGGACACTCAGATGCAGGATCTTCCCCTGACCGTCTCCATGCCCGCCGGCATGACCTGCACAGGAACTGTCGCTGGCCAGAGCAACGTCTGCATGGTCCGTTGCCAGAACCCTGCTCGTGCCGGACCTTTCGGTGGCTGTGTCCCCGTCCAGATGGCTGGAGCTGCTGCTGCTGCCCCTGCCGCCGGTGCCGCCGCCGGTGCCGCTCCCGCTGCCGGTGCCGCCCCTGCTGGTAAGTTCTTCATATTCAACTATCTCTACTTCAGTATCTAACTTGACATAGCTGCTTCTCCCGCCGCTGGTGCCGCTGGTGCCGCCACCTCTGGAACTGCCGCCGCTCCCGCTACCGGTGCCGCTGCTGGTGCCGCCGCCCCTGCCGCCGCCGCTCCTGCTGCTGCTTCCCCTGCTGCCAACGCCGGTGCTGCTACTGGAGCCACTGGCGCGACTGGTGCCACTACCGGTGCTACTGGCGCGACCGGAGCAACTGGCGCAACTGGCGCAACTGGTGCTACCGGAGCCACTGGTGCCACTGGTGCTCAGCCCGCTGCCAACGCTGGTGCCGCCGCTGGCGTTCAATCCGGCGCAGGTGTTCAATCTGGCGCCACTGGTGCTACTACTGGTGCCGGTGTCGCTACCGGAGCCACTGGCGCTACCGGTGCTACTGGCGCAACTGGCGCAACTGGTGCCACTGGCTCTACCACTGGCTCAACTACCGGCAGCGCTGCTCTCACCGGTGGCGCCTCCCAGCGCAAGCGTGAGGCTGCCCGCAACCAGCCCGCACTCACCAACGACGACCAGGAGGAGGAGCTCGACCTCCTTGAGGGCGAGGACTTCTAGACGCATCGCTCAGCATCTTACGACGATAATATCACGATCGGTTACAAAACAACATAAAAACGAAGGAGAAGGATAAATGGATACGGTAATGGAATGGGTTGTATATACCTCGAATAGTTTGGAATAGTTAGTGTGGGGTGGAGCTAGTTGTCTGTCTTTCTGGCGGCGTCTGTGACGCGCAGAGGATGGGCTTGTCAATGCTGGGTATTGTATGATAGAATTGGGTGGAAGTGGTGGATTGCGTGGTTTACTCGGGCTTGGGAACCCTGGTCAATTACGCTCCTTAATGATTAGTTTGGAATATACGATATACCTTGACGTTTTCTCCGCATGCAATGAATGTCTAGCAAGAACTAACACTTGGCTTTGATGCCTGCAGGATCAGGCTTGAAGTCAGGCTAAGCTTTTTGGATCTGCGCTAGGTGGTTCTAAGATGGGTGAGATGCATGGATGAGGTGACTATTATTGTTGTGGCGTATCGCGTTTCGATGTCGTTTCATCGCGACCGGAACGCGCCCACCCGAATGCTGAACCACCAGCTCGACTGCGCGAACATGCACGTCAAGACAGATAGTTGTAATGGTGAATGACCCCAAAAAAGGCTTTTCACCAGTCCAGTGATGATTGCTAGGGGTATACCACGTTTTTGGAAACACGGCATTTCATGACGTGGAAACGGCTGAATTGAAGAGGGGGACAGCACGTACACCAGAAAGAGCAGATCGAAGAAGCCAAAGCAGGTCCGAGTGATCGATTCAATACAAACGGCAAACAAAAAACCTCCATCCTAATCCAGTCCCAAACCCCCGTTCCTCCAATCACAACCTTGTCGTCAGATCCTATGAAAAACAACGAGACGCTTACGGGGGAGCTGTGTCTCATTAGCTTGCGCTCATATCAGTATTTGGAGAGAAGAAAGACAAAGCATACTCTCATTGTTGTTATAGCAAGGAGTGCGTCCCTGAGCAGTGATTAGACCAGCGCAAGCAAACTTGCCGCCAGCATTGCACTTGGTAGGAGTGTTCTCGCCACTCTGCAGGAGACGAGATGCGCCGGAGCAGACCGCGGTGCAGTCGGATGTATCGCCGGTCTGGGCGTTCTGTTGCGGAAATGGGTGGTTAGCTTGTGGGAACAGGAAAAGGGGGAGAAAAAGAGGGGGAGATGAAGGGGCGGGAAAGGTAGGGAGGACATGTTTGGGAGGAAAGACGTACATAGCCGTAAAGGCAGCAGTGAGAGCCGTCGTTGAAGAGACACTGGCATTGGCGGGCTCCGCTGCAGCCAGATGCCTCACCGAGGGCAACGGCACCGAGGAGGACGAGGAGGGTGGTGACGAACTTCATGGTAAAGGTTGGTTGTTGTGGTGTTGTAGTGTTGAGGAGCCGTGGGATGGTGAGTATTCAAGTGTCCTTCTTTGCTGTTTATATAGACATCAACGGTGGTGAAGCGGCTCTCTCCACGCACATCGAGCGCGCGATGACAACGTGATGCTGTCGTAGTATCGCCGAGTGATCGCAACGGCGTCATGCTGGCCACTCAGAGATCCGGTGTAGGGGACAGTGTGGCAAAAAGAAGTCATGTTTACAATTTCCTTCGTTCTTTCGGCTTTAATTTGGGTTAGAAGTGGGACCTTGAAGTAGGTGAGGCTCCGCTCTAGTCACTGATAGCCGAGTTGAAGCTACTTGAAGAGCACCGGACAACGTGCCGAGGGGTGACACTGCCAGATTGTAGGCGATGTAGTCTCGTCCTATCGACTACTAATCACAGGATCCGGAAAGTGTACCTGCAGGTTAGTGGACGTTTGCAGACTACATCGAACCAAAAACTTGCAAAGTAGGTGATCCAACGTCAACGTAGACTCCAGGGTGTTCAGCCTTTTCCTCAGTTGGCGTGGTGGCATGACTGGTTCCATCGTTACTCACGTCAAGCTAAAGACACAAATTGACTTCATGTGGGGACATACTGAGTCGGTTGCGCTGTCGTGGTAAGGGGTACTGAACATTAGTGATCCTTCTATTGCAGCCATTGACGATGACCCGCATGACAGACCATCGAGGTACCCGTAGGCCAGCATACCCAGGTAACCACCAGCATGGTAGACAGATCGGCGTACATGTTGCCTTGTTAGAAGTCACGGAAAGATCTACAAACATCGCATCCGTGCCGGCATGGTAAACAAAGCCATCGCGACCATGTCGCAGACTGCTCATGCGCCCAAGCTACGCTCGCTGCGTTCGCTGCATTGAGCTTGGTGAACGGCCCGAACCGTATTCGGCCATGTGACGCGCTGATTGGTCGCAACGCAGCTGTAAGAATGGGACGCCGGTGTTGTTCCGGTGTACTTGCCAGGCGTGGAAGTCGACGATACCATTCCTGGATGTATCCTTGCATCTTCGGATCCATTCGGTAGAACGGGAGGCGGCGTTGAATCCACATGACCTGAATTTGGATATCCCTGTAAGCTTACTTGACATACACACCCTGACACAGTCGTACGGCTGCCTAGTTGCCACGAGTTGGGTTTGTATGAATCAATGGTTACCTCAGATGCTAGGTATCGCGAAGCCCGATGCTTGTTCTTGAGTGGTGATTATCGGTTAACTCGGTGCGAATTGAGTCGAGTTCTGCATCTGCCATAGCGTCCTTTACTGTATAAAGAGCGACAAGCGTCTTTTGAAAATGATGTGTCTAGCCAAGCTTTGGCTTAGCTTGCTTGTGTTGTCAGTCAAGCTTCCACCGTTGACACGTGCCTCCCAGGGTCCCAGCGTAGTGGGTATCGCGGGGATATTCTGTCAGTCCAGAATCTCTTAGACCCAGCGGCCGTTGCCGTTAGATGCACATCATGTGAGCCAGAACTCTGTCCAGGCCCACTCGCCAGGATCCAGGTATATCAGAACTCAGGGGCGATATCTAGTCTTGACATTGAAGGGCCGCAGAGTACAGCCACTGCCTTTCTTCCAAAACCCGTCGTTACGGACTCAAGCGAGACGACGGTGGTTACGATGGCCAAACCAGTGACTTGATACTGTCTTTGTAGCTGCCCCCATTGTCTGACAGGAAGCTTGCCTGTAGTTATCACTTGGTGATGAGTGGTACCAGCCTGTCTCCGCGTCCCATCACGAGGACTAGCTTCGGCGTAAGCAACGAAAGTAGCTATCCCCGTCGCGAGTTGTGCGTCGTATTGGTGATCAAGACCTTCCACTGGGAGCCTCATGTATGCCCTCCGTCGCCTCTCGTCTCCTACCATCAGGTGTAGCATCGTCCTCGGCAGGTGGTCGATAGTCGAGGGGAGCGCCGCAATGCAGCGACAAGCGATTTGCGGTGGCGCATGTATCGCGGGACATCTCTCGGCTTGAGTGACTTTCAGAAGACCGTGTCTGGAGTATCGACGCGCATTCGTAGCGATCATGTCGTGAAGTGTAGGAATAGAGAGGTCGCCTGCCGGGTTCGCCTCGTTGCGGCTCGAGACCCCTTCGCGACAGCGTTTCCGGATCGGGATTGCGCACGTTGTACTTCATCGCGTAGTGAAGGTTTGGCGGTGGTGGGTAGGCATCCAATGTGCAAGACCAGCAAGGTACGCGGAGGCGCAATGACGGGTGTCGAATGGCCGCTCAGGGTCTGTCTTAGTCAGCGCTAACTAGTCCGCGCGACGCGTCGGTCTCACGTCTGATGCTGGAACACGAACCGACGCGCGCTTGTACCCATCGCCAGCTCGATCTGTCTCTCCAGGGAGAGATGGACCATCCCATCGTTACCTGTCGTCACAGTGTCGGAGTGCCTTCCAAAGCGTGCGAAAGAGGTACGGCCTCTACTTGGAAAACCCAACAGGGCAGGCGCGCAGGGAACGGGAAGGTGCGAGATCAAGGTCAATTATAAGTAATGTTTTATCATTTATTCGTATAGCAGATATAGGTGATCTAGTATCCTCTTCAGCGCTGTTCATTCTGCCTTCCGCCGATACATAAATCCTACTCATCACCGGCCACCATCGCTAAAATCTGCCAAAGACCGACGACAGGTTCAGTCGACTCCTGGCAGTGATGGCACTCAGAGAACACCAACGAACCGCGACGTTCGAATTAGTCTATCAGCCAGGCCGCTTCTTTCCTCCTTCGCCGTGCATATCTGGGTATCAGATATAAGGCGTAATAGAAGAGCCCCCGCTCCCAAAGCTCCGCGTTAGCCCCTCAGCCCGGTGCAGCTCTCTTTGTAGAACGCACAGCACCGGGAGGGTATGACAATAACTGCGACGAAAGCGAACAGATATTCCGTTGAACCAGCCACTAGAACCCCAACTCTTGAGCCTAACGCACGAACCGCCGGAATGTGTAAGGCGAGTATTGCTGCGCTCGCTTCCGAATCAGTCCATCGGCTAGACGTAGTGACCGTGAGAATGATAAGCCGGACAGCGAGAAGACCAAGTCTTGAGCTCGAGCTGCCCGGCCATGCACTGCAAGAAAAGGCGCCGAATCCCCAGACATGTACGGCCGGTATTGCTGCTTCCCATTCGATGCGCAAGTCGAACGGCTCGAATGCGCCACGGAAGGCGCAAGCGATAGGGAGGCAAAAAGGCTGCCCCACACCGCCCACCGTCCGTCTCCACCACCAAAAAAATGGCAAAAAAGAGCAAAAACATACAACAGCGCGTATTCCCCGGTGGTCACCCACCCGAGTACTAATGCGCCGGTATCTTGCTTAAGTACCGCTGAGCGAACGGGAAGCGCTGTGTCTCAAGATCCTGTGGTCGTATGTGAAAGATTGAGCAGTTCAACCAAATATATTGTGGATGTATCAACGGGGGTAAGGCCACAACCATCGATGACATCCCAGACGTATGAGAGAGTGTGTAGACAGGGCAAAGCGGAGGACGGACGCTGTGTAAGACGAGTATCGCTGCCCGATCTTGTGCGCGCAACCCGTCATGCCCAAATGTGTCGCGGAAGGAGCCAATCAGTACCGGGTATGCGACCGCAGGCGGGAAGACATGGATGTGGTAAGGAAGAGGGCCGGACGGCGTGGGATTGAGGTGTGTAAGGCGAGTATGCCGTTGCAGACCAACACCAAGCAAAGATAATGCTGCATGTCATGGTGAGGTGTGCCGTGGGGTACTCCGAGAGTCGCAGACGACTTAGTTATCCAGCCAGATCGTGTAAGTAGTCGAGTAGCCTTGTTGTTACGAGCTATTGAGCGTAAGCCCGTCGCTAGATCAGTTTCGATACGTCGAAGGCGTTATTTCATGGTAAGGAAGAGGGCCGGACAGCAGCGGAGGATGAGGTGTGTAAGGCGAGTATGCTGTAGGGCAGGGCCGGAGAGAGGAGGCAATGAGGTGTGTAAGGTGAGTGCGTCGTCGCAAACCACCAGTGAGGGAAGGCGGTGCGGCATGTTGTGGTGAGGTGTGTAAGGGACCGCCGGATACCGAAAGCGTCATGTCGTGGTGAGGTGTGTTAGGAAAGACCGGCAGCAGGAGAAAGTAATGCTTCATGTCGTGGTGACAAACGCCGACGCGTTGATAAGTCTCACCATCCTCAGCATAGCTCGCGTCATTCCGCGAAGCCTGGCCGAGCCTCTTCCTCGCAGGTTCGCCGCCGGACCAGACGTTGCATGCCGTGGTGAGAACGGTCGACGCGACGGTGGGGTTCACCGTCAGGCCGACACTGCTTTCCATGACTCACACCTGAAGCTCTTCGTTGCTGACGCGTCGCTGCAATGACCGAAGCGCGATGACAGATCTGTCGAGAAGCAACGGCATGGATAGATCTGCCAGTCTTCCAGAGACGACGGACATCGCATAGTCCTTCGTGTTGCTTCGATGGTATGTTAATCCCAGAGAGACAGAGACAGCAGCAGACATGGTTTGACTTTTGTAGTTTTTCGATGCCGGAGCGCAGACATGGCAAGGTTGTCGTAAGACTTTCGAACCAGGCAGGAACAGACATGGTGAGATACTCGTGATTTTTTGGGCCAAAAGCTGAAGACATGACTTCGTCCCAACACCTTTTGGAGAGTCAGACAGCGCAGGCATGTACACGTAGTTCGAGAATTTTGGAAAAAGGTGAGTGAAAGTGAAGAATTGATGTTGGAGAAAGAAGGAAGGAGCGACGCGCGAATATACCCTCGCGCGCACGGGCCCTCCGACAGCATGGTACGGCAAAATCCCCAGAGTTATACATCACACTCCCGATAGGCCAGCGACATCACGTAACCATGTTTGAGGATGACAAACCTTTTGGAAGCCGCCAAATCCATACCTGCCGAATACGATGCTTTTGGAAGGAGCCACCGAAATCTCCAAATACATGCCTAGCGACTACATACCTTTCGTAACTAGAAGAAAGACATCACATAGTACCATGTAGCCAGGAAGCTGCGTTTTTGGTTCAGCTTGTAAGCATCATCAGAGCTATGTAGACATCTAAGTTCTTTATGGTATCATGTCTCATTCCATTTTGTACATCAACGCCGACTCATGCTACATCATCAACACCTCGCCATGCTCTCTAATCCCCAGCATCGCGTCGTAGATACATCTAACAAAGGAAAGAAATCCGCTCAAAACACAACCTTATCACAACCTAGGCGTGGGGCCCGAGCGTAGTTATTCGCGCATGTTGACGACGCAACGGATGCAGTCACCAGCCTTCATGTCGCCGAAAGCCTGGTTGATCTTGTCGAGGGGTTGGCGATGGGTGATGAACTCATCGACCTTGAGGTCTCCGCGCTTGTAATCCGCGACGAGGCCGGGTAGTTGGGTGCGGCCCTTGACACCACCGAACGCGCAACCCTTCCATACGCGACCAGTGACGAGCTGGAAGGGGCGGGTGGAGATCTCTTGGCCAGCGGCTGCGACACCGATGATGATGCTCTCACCCCAGCCCTTGTGGCAGGCCTCAAGGGCGGCGCGCATGACGTTCACGTTGCCTGTGCAGTCGAATGTGTAGTCGCAGCCTCCGTCCGTCATCTCGATGAGCTTCTCTTGGATAGACTGGTTGCCGAGCTTGGTTGGGTTGACAAAGTGTGTCGCGCCGAACTTCTTGGCCCACTCCTCCTTTGCGTCGTTGACATCGACGACGATGATCTTGCCAGACTTGTTCTTGGCCGCTCCTTGGATGACGGATAGACCGACGCAGCCGGCGCCGAAGACGGCGACGTTGGATCCTTCTTCTACACCGTTCTTGCCGGCGGTAATGACGGCGGCACCGTATCCGGTTGTGATTCCGCAGCCGAGCAGGCAGGTGCGGTCCATGGGGGCGTCTTCCTCAATGGCGACGACAGAGATGTCGGCTACGACGGTGTATTGCGAGAAGGTGGATGTGCCCATGAAGTGGAGGAGGTCTTTGCCCTTGCAGCGGAAGCGCGAGGTACCGTCGGGCATGACACCCTTTCCTTGTGTGGCGCGGATCTTGCCGCAGAGATTGGTCTTGCCGGACTTGCAGAACTTGCACTCTTTGCATTCGGGGGTGCTGGTTACGTTAGATATGAACGGAGTGATTGGAGGGATGGACATACTAGAGGGCAACGACGTGGTCGCCGGGCTTTACGTTGGTGACGCCCTCACCGACGGACTCGACGTATCCGGCACCCTCGTGACCGAGGACGATGGGGAAGGCACCCTCGGGGTCCTTGCCGGAGAGTGTGTAGGCATCTGTGTGGCAGACACCGGTGTAGTAGATCTGAATGCGGACTTCGTGTGCCCTGGGAGGAAGAACCTCAATCTCCTCGATGGAGAGGTCCTTGCCGGCTTCCCAAGCAACTGCAGCCTGTGGAGATGTCAGACTTCAATTCGCCGGCTGTTGTTTCCGAGATCGCGTTCGCCGGTAACATCAGCGTCATCGCGCATCGCAAATCGCGAATCTTCTGCGGATCCGCATGCCAAGCCTGATGATGGAATCTGATGCTCAGAAGAATGAAGCACGACGCGATGACGATGTCGCGTAGGAGGCAGAAGCTCGAGGGTACGTACCTTGCAGGTAATAGTCTGAATAGCAATGTCAGTAACAATTCAACGCGTCGCGCAGCTTCCAATGCAAGAAGCGGGGTTCAGCATACCTTTCCAACGGTATCAGCAGACATTGTAGCGTTAATGTCTCGGTTCAGTAGTACGTGGGTGGAGTTTCAACGTGTGTCGAGAGGAAGTAACAAAGTACCAGCTCTTATATATACGAATACCGTCACCGGGAGGGGAAATAACACACTACTCCAGAAAGCTCGAGCGGCTCCGGTAGCTTTTGTACGAGGCGTTGTGGGGCTGGTCGCAGTGATAGGTAATCGTCATAACTGCCCCTCCATTGCCCCTCATTCGCCCTCGATTCGTCGGACGCGCCTCGGTGCTGCTGCGCGTAACGCTCGCGACTTGAGGCTCAAACTCGTAGCTGGCTCGGAGTTGGCGGCTCCAGGCTTAGATGCTGGATTTCGCGCTGTGATTGGTTGGGATGGTGCGTGGGCCGGGCATCTTAGCCACTTGTGGAGAAAGTGAGGTGTTATGTCATGGTCTCGGCATGTGAGCGCGGCGGATCTACTTGCCGGATGCGGACGGTGTATACGACAGGGTGATGTACACATATACGGCTTTTAGCAATGCGATTCATGGTGTTGAGGTGGTATGTATCGATAGCATATCGTTCGGCGCACGTGTGACTGAAATTGAAGAGCTTTCATTTGCCGATATCGTAGGGATGAGCCGACAGAAAAGACCACGCGCAGTAGACAGATACCAGTAACGCCAGGAGAACCATGCAGCCAAGTTGAACCAAACACCAAACACCTCATACACGTATACTCATATCGTGGGACTACCCACCATCTTCCGCGGCTCCTCCTCCTCCATTATCCTCTCCGGCGTCGAGCCCTTGCTCGCATCCCTCGAAAAGTCCTTTCCACCCTTGCTCTTGCTTCGCAGTCTGCCCCAGCTCATGGCTCTCTTCCTCTCCTTGCCCTTGCTATCCTCCTTGACATCGTGACTCCACTTCCTCCTCACAGGCGGCCTCGCGTCGTCCAGCCCGATCAATCTTCTCAACTCTGACAGCTCCGCATGTCCCCGTGTAGTCTTCATCCGGTGCGCCCACGTACACTCTCCCTTTTCGAACAGGAACTCTCCGCCGACTTGCTTGAAGTCGCCGCCTTTGAGCGCCTTGCGACCGGTGCCGAGAGATTGGAAGATGGACTGGACGGAGTTTATGAGGACATGGGTTTGCATGTATTCAGGCTTGCTGCCCAGATTGTAGGTGCGCGTCATACCGAGGTGGTCGTACAGTTTGCGCGTGGGGTCGGCGTAGATGGGGAAGGGGCAGCCCGTGATCTCGGTGTACATGGGGATGAGTTCGGGGCGGCCGCAGCCGATGACGGTTATGAAGGTGGGCGTGGGCAGCGCGAGGAGGTCGTCGGGTTTGATGGAGGAGGTTATCGTGCGGAGATATTCCTGGCAGTTCTGTGGTGTGTCAGCTCCGTACGTCTCGTGTATATGTCGCTACTTACGCCGCAGAAGAAATGTCGTATGAAGATAATCAGCTGTCTCGAGGCGACATGTGGCGCTTTGTATAGCTCCTTGAAGGGCCTGCTCTGGCCTTGCGCATCCAACACCAGCAGATCCTCCACCTTGCTCAGGTCCTTGTCGGTAGGGATATCGTTGTTGACGTCGACGGTGCCCTCAAACTCCTCCTGTTCCTTCTGCAAGACGGGTGTTTGGCTCGACGGCGAGAACGGCGGCGTCATGCTGTCTGCGGCGTCGACCGACAGCTTGGGGTCAGCCTGGTGGCCGGTTTGTGAGTGGGGTGGTGAGGGAAGTTGCGTTGTTGACAGCGGCGGTGCGGAAGTCGCGATGGGCGCAGGCACCTCGGCGGCCTTCTTGCTATCTGACTCTTCCATGGTGACGGTGGGAAGCGTGCAAGAGGTGACTCAAGAGTTCGGGCGCGTATGTTGTGATGTATCTCTGTCCGGTGTTACTCAGCTCACGGATGCCAGCTGGGCCGGAGCTAGAGGGCCGCTGAAATGGTGATCGCTCGGGGGGCGCAGCACTCTCGATACGAAAAGGCGTAAATGGAATCTACCGATTAGCAAGTATAGAATGTCGGCAAGTACACGAGGTGTGGAAGGGTTGGATATTTGAACAAAGACCCGAAACACCGCCAGACTTGCGACGCGCTGTGAGACGCAGGTACACCTAGCGACGTCAGCGCCTGTTGAAACCTGCCTGTTAGCTCCCGCTGTCGTGTTAGTCGTGATGCTTGTGTGGAATAGCGGCGTCCGCTTCCAGTACTAGGTCTTCTTTCTTTTTCGCATTGCGCATGGTTGCTTGCGCGATAAGTGAAGATGCGGTGGGCTTGACGCGTTGGCAGCCGTCAGTCGTGTTGGCGTGAGGCTTGCCGTGTCTCAGGGTACGCGCAGGGGCGGCTGCAGGTGCGCTAGCGATATTCTTGGAACAACATCACGACGGGTGGCTTCGCACTTCATCCTTCGCTCCATTTTGTCTATCATCGCGGGTACTAAGAAGCACTTCCTTATTTTTGATAGTATACAGTCCGCCATACGCCCGTTCCCGATTCAGAGCTCATGTAGCCCCACCTCCCCTCAGCCCTTCAAAGCTACCTTTGACTTGATCCGATGAAGCACGTCAGTATACCTGCTGTAGTTGGGGAAGTCCGCCCCCTGGCAGTCCCTCTTGACCTCCACAGCCTTGCCCGCAGTCAACTCCGCCATACCAAGGTCTCCCCTGAGCTCACAGACTAGCGCAATATCGAGGAATCTGACCAAACGTTAGCAAACATGTCAATAGCAAAACCCATTCTGACAACGACGTGGCCTCCACAACCGTTGGGGAATTTTCGAAATCCCAGCCTGGGGTCAGTCACGCCGACTGCCACTTACACATTTGCCAGCCTGGCGGTATAGTCCCCTTCAGCCTTGTGTAAAGCCGCCAACTGCAACAGCTTCTTCACGAAATCATCTCGCCGTGCGCCTTTTTCAAGGTTGGCACCACGGAAGAACCTCGTCTCACGCTCGAGCTCTTGTAGTCGGAATCGTCGCTCTGCACTCTGGTATCCGAACGCTGTCTCGTCCTCTTCATCGTCGCTGCAGGCCGGGCAATCGCAGGTGAAGCCGTAGTGTTTGAGCTCGTATGCGCGGAGCGACTTGTCGTGGATCATGTCGCAGTATGATAGGGTGATCTCTTCGCCCGCGGCGATGGGATTCATGACGTGGATAGTTTCTTTGCCGATGGAGGCGTTCCAAGAGAAGCAGGCGTTTGGGTTGCAGGAGTGGTTGAAGCGGGCGGCATGCGGAAATACTGCGGCGCCTGCATTCATTTCCATACAGTTTGTCTGGAAGATACTGATCAGACTGGGCGAGGGATCGGTTCGCGCTTTGTGTTGTTCTTTGATTCGAAGAACTTCTTGGGGTGGGACTGATTCATGGATGCGGGACGGCCATTTCTTCGGATCTTGGCCATGGCTTGAATGAAGCGTGTAGTATAGTGTCTGTTGCGAGGGTGTGAGGCTATCGAAGGCTTTCTGGACATCGGAGAGCATGTAGTCGCCGACCGGGACGATCAGGAGGGGATCCTCCGCGAGGATGCGTGTACCGCGCGCGATGGGTTTGAGGCTGACGCACCCGTAGCCTTTCCCGGGAATGGCGCGTACTTCATAGTACTCGTTGCCTACTACAGCAGGTGTTAGTGTCGCGGTTCTCATGGGAATGCGCATGCCTAGTATAGTACGCACGACTGTCGCAATGGAGCGCCGAAGCATTCCGACTTACCTGGCGATGCGGGGATCATACCGAGTTCTATGGCGATGGTGTGGTGGGTGATGCTGGTTGAAGGTGCTGAGAGCTTGAGATAGGTAGGCACGACCCGCCTATGAGCGTTTGCTATCCGTGCGATGACGGAGCAAGCTTTTTGACTTACGCGACCTTCAGTCTCTGCTGTCGCCTTCGCTTGCGCATACGTCATGGTGAGAGGTGAGAGTACGCTTCTTGTCTGCTTCGACGTCTCGCAGCCGGTACATCAATATACCCCAACATCGCATTCGGTACGGTATATACAATATATCTGAGCCGGCCGCGTCCGACATCACACTGTCTCGTCTTTTCCCCGCTATCTTCTTATCTTGAGCGACGCTGCGCATATTACTGCTCGAGACTCTTCAAAGTCACTCCGCTGACAGTAGGGTCTGCAGCACTGCGCTGTATGTTCCATCAACATCGGCAAAGACACATGGCACCGAGTACCTTCCGGAGTAGTCAAGACACGTTGACGGTCGAATATGACTGGCAAATTCCATTCTGACTACACTGCACACTCAACAGCTGAACATCGCTCGTGACACATCCCATCCATCCATCTCTCCCGTTTCACCCATTGCCGCTCGATGACTCTTCCCGTCGGCCTCAGCCGTCTCACCCATACATTCTCGGCGACTCACTTCTTCTCAACCTCCTCCGTGATCTCTACCGGCCCGCCATGACCTGAGCATTTATCGACAACCTAACGATTGTTACCAGGTCAGCTCCTGTCTCGCACAGACGATTCTTCAAAGCGGAAGAGCCCTTACTTAAATAATTTCCTTGCCCGACTTCGTCCAGTTTATACAAGCATGCCCCGGGCAGCGGGTCGGGCATGTGATGATTGTACGTGAGCCTTCGCACTTGTACTCGCAGCCGTTGAAGATGACTTTGTGGACTCGGCACATGATGGTTTTAAAGGAGTTGCGTAGATGATGTGTGAGGCTTTAGATTTGATGCCTAGTGTGCTTGGGGGGATGTTGGATATTGTGCTGCTGATAATGGATTGCTGGTATGATGGATGTTGTTGTTTTGCTGCATGTATGATTTGTGTGTCAAAACAGAAGGAGATCGAAGGCTTTATACATTCATGCCGCTGTCACAGGAAAATGTTCGTTGGAATGCAGCTTCACGAATGGTTGATCGTGTCTTCATGATCGTTGATAATTGAAGCATCAAACATGGATATGTTGACATCTTGTGATTATTCCTGAGAACGCACGATGTGAACGCTCGGTTTGATCAAGTGGCGACCACAGCGACACTGTATTCCTAAGTTTCACACTTATTCCTGGAGGATACGTGGACGTGCAACATGAAGTAGACGCTCCAACGAGACTCATGTATTCGGCAAGGCCTTCACACAAAATAAGCTTCTTCGTACTCTCTTCGATCGCATATCCAAAGATCAAGCTGTCAGAACTTTATTACACCCTAAATTCAGTCGATCATCACAAGCAGACCATAGCAGAAGCATTTCGTACATCATTCATTCATTCATTGATACATCAATCAAACATGTCCTATGTCATCCGCCAAACAAATCGCGTTTCCATCTCGCTATCCTCCTGTCCTCTTGGTCGCTTCTCTCCTGAAGGAAAATGACGAAGGTCTCTCCTCAATCATCTGCAGGGGTTATTGCACTTCCCCGTGCTCCTTCTCGCCCTAAGAAAATTTGGCTCTGAGCACGCGAATCCGTTTCTCTTTCCCAGGCAGGATTTGACGAACTCGTTCTTGGAATGGCCACAGCCCATGTATAACACTGGTTCGTAGGTGCACATGGTGATGTTTTGTGGTTCGAGGAAGGGTTCTTTTGAGTACGGTGGTATGCGGAAGTGGTAGTTGAATTGGGGGGAATTTGTTGAGTGTTTTGGTTGGCTTTTGAAACTGGTAGTGTGGTTTTGGTAGTATTGCTTGCTGTGATCGCGGTAGTAGTGGTAGTGGTAGTTGTGGAGAAGCAAAAGAGCGTGGATTTGAGAGCTTATATACCGCATTCGAGTACTTCACCCTAGAAGAGAGTGTGCTGGCGGTGTCTACGTATACACCCGGGTTAGATTTGGTAGTTTGTGTATGCAGTTCTTTCAATATGTCTGCTCCTTGACGTGGTTTTGAAAATAGACCCAGTCGAATCTCAATCATGAAGTGCGGAAGATCAATCGCGTTGGTCCTGAGTTATAGCGGTACATCGACCGGAATAGGGATATTCTTGCGAGTCTTGTGTGCGTGGGTCGAACGCTGTCGTGACCGCTGGTGATGCGCGTGGCGGCTACGTAGGCCAAAATAGCTTCCAGTGACTTCAGCTTACGCGTTGTAGTTGCCAGGCTGAAGTTTGAGCTAAGCGTGCGACTCACAGGTCGAGCTCTCCAGCGCTAGATGATCATATGGTTCCCAAGCGTCGGATTACCCAAAACCCAATCCCACGACCGTCAGAAATCCATTCCAACCCGAAGTGCGTGTCGCAATGCAGCTCACCACAATGGCCTTCCGCCTCCCTCAGTAGCTCTATATTCTTGGTTTGCAAAATGGTTTCGCCGCCTCGCCTCTCATGTTCACCATGCCTGTCGAGATCTCTTCGAAAGCATTCGGTCGGAAGACGTAAATGCCTCGTCAACGATGAGAAGACGTGGATGTCGTTGATCTTGAGGTGTGGGCAGATAGGCCTGTCCCAGGCAGCGAGTGCCTCCTGGACGTCTTGCAGAGACAACAGAATGCCATCGGGGCGATACAAGAGATGGAAATGCGATACGGCTTTTGCGCGGTTGGGGCTCCGTTCTACTTCGATATAGGGAGGCATTACGCCCTGCTTTGCGTAACTGTGGCAGCTACATCGACATAGCCAAGGTCCATATCTGCTGTGAATGCTACCCAGTTGAGTCATGTGAAGGCCTTTTGCTCGCATAAGTGGAATAGCGCTTCGGAAGGGATGGGCTGGATTTCCTCATAGGGCGGCGGGTCTTCGTCGTTGGAGGAATCCGAAAGGGTTGATATCATGCTCATCGGTCGAGGAACAAAAGCGTGCTGCGGTGCAGGGTTGGGTAGCAGCACTTCTCCATGATTCTGTGACTGCTCACTTGGTCCTATACGGAAGTACCGGCGTAGGTCTTCCATGTGGTTGCTGATGTTGATATTTATGTGCGGAGAATAAACGGCGTCGATGATGAGCTAAAAGTCAGTGAGTCCCTAGCATATCTTTGTAGTGGGAAAATGATTAGCAAAGGTTAGCGTTCAATCTACCATGGTTCATGCTCGATGAGATTTGTGTGTAAGCTCGGATTCGAGCGACTGGGTTCGTAGCCAGAATGCGTATCATTCGCGATCGTGTCCTTGTTCCGGTAGCACTTGCATTGCGGCGGCTGTGAGTGGCCACTCTATCATGGGTTGGAGCGGGACCATTGTTCGAGTTCCATTTGAGAGCAATTTTCGCAAACGTGCTGGTATGATGAAGATCTAGATGTGCGACAGACTGAACACGAACAGATGGAAAGAAAACGCGTTGTGCGACTGGGGTTGTTGTGTGATGGATTGAGGAGACGAGAAGGTGCGACATCTCGATGGGCGGAAGGGAAGACTAGTCTCTTCTGGGGTGCGCTAGCCGTCATCTGGCCGATCATCTCCCGGCCACCGCACCTTTTTCCTTCCCATCAGACGAAATGTGTTCAAAACCACCTGGTGCAGGTGTTTAACGTGTTCCACATTCGCACCCACACAAGGAAGAACCTGAATAAGGCTGCAGCCTACATCAGGATGAGAACATGTGAATAGGTGACCCAACGCCAAGGTGGGCTGCACGCTCCTTCTCTCAGCTTAGTGCCTCTGCAACCAAGCCAAAACCTTCTCAGCGATCTCTAGACTGTTCCTCTCCATGAAGAACATATGTCCATTGCCATGAAAACCCTCGTTCCTCAACTTCATGTGCTCCACGTCAACACCTGCCTGCCGCATGTACTCTACGGTGCAATGATCGTACACCGCATGGTAGCTCGCCTCGGACGTCACTGTCAGCACCGGTATTTGTGCCAGATTTACCAGCTGCTTCGCCGGCTCATCCTGCATGATACATTCACTCGAGTTGACGTCTCTTGCAGGAACAACAACAGTCTGGATGTACGTCGCATTGGGTCCCGCCGACGGCTCGTAAGCCACTTCGAGCTCAGTGATGCCGAAAGGTCGCGCAGGACCTGATCCAAAGATTCTTCCGATGAATGGTGGGCCCGCGGGTTCGAGCGCGACGATGCTCTTGACTAGATGAGGGCGGAGGTCTCCGATTCGCCATCCATAGGCACCAGCCTGGCTATGCGCGATGATGTGCGACGGGCCGCCGATCTTGTCGAGAAGAGCTGTGTAGGCTTTGGCGTTCTCGGCTTCGGATATCAGATTGTCGGCCTGGTATTGGACTTGAGACGCATAGAAGGCGTCGAAGATCGGATCACCTGCTTTGCCAGTCCCGGGCCATTGGGTGTGCGACTGTGCTTGCGGCCAGAGGCTATGCGATGTCGTTGAAGTGAAGAGTTGCTCGATGAGAGCAGTACTGGAGCATTTCATCGTACCTGTATCCGGCAACCAGGGAGAACGACCGCGCGATGGCTGATCGCTCAGGTAGACAGTATAGCCGTGCGATAAGAAGAACGAAGCCCAGCCTGGCCGACCATCTGGTGTATCGAGAAAGGTTGTTCCAGTCTGACCAGTTCCGTGCATGAACACGAGGGGATAGTCTTGGGTTGGCTTTGCCGGGGTGAGCTTCTCGACATAGATCTGGTTAACCATGTACTGCGCAGTAGTATTTCCTATCTACACGGTCAGCATTCACTAGGAGTTTAGAACGAGAAAGCTAGCTTGTCCTCGAAAGATACTGCATCCGAATTTATACACGACACTTGTCTTGCAGGAAGTCGCAGTAAGATGCAGCATATGCCTCCAGGGTGTAGTGTATCTAGTTGGGAGGAAAGAGCGCGGTGGCGAATTTCGCGTGACTTACTGACAGGTTCTGATACTCCCCGCCAACGTAGAAGAACTCCCGCTGCGGTGGTAGCACCTGGCCAAATCCATTGATCCAGCTGTTGACGCCGAGCAAAGGTGCCAACCAGGAAGTCACGTTGCTAAAGAATAGCATCGCAAGGTTGGTAACCTACTGAAGGAGGTGCTGTTAGCTACGGAATAGCTGCAATTATTGTGGAAGAGTGAGAGCGATGAATGGATGTTCAGGTTGACGTGGTGGTGGCTTGGCAGCTTACATGCGCCTTCCCTAACAGTCATAGGTCGACCGAGTCTTTGGACTCAGCTGCGTGGGACGAAGAAGTCGTGAGCCGAGTAACGAGGGAAGGAACATACTGGCAACCTCCATAAAAACGCATCGTAGGCATGTTTGCACTTCTTCTGTAGCAACGAACGTCTTCTCAACCTTCTCGCAGTCTCCTCGCCTTTTTTTCTTCGACGTCTTTTCGTTTTTCATACTACGTAGCGCTCAAACATCAAAATGGGCAGCGTCTGGGTCTTCGGGATCCTGGTGGTGCTGTCGCTTCGGCTGGGCGCCTACATGTACTTCCAGCGGCAACGAAATGCGCGCGAAAAGCGCATTTTGGAGATCGCGAAGGAGGCACGCGCCTTCCATGACGGCTATGTGAGCCGTGAGGAATACGAGGACCTCCTCGCTGCCTACAACGTAAGTAATGGACGGAAACTTTCGAAATAGCATGGCGCTGACTACTTTAGGCCCTCAAGGATGACAAGCCCCCGCAATAGTGCAGCGAGATGCACTTCGCGTCGCCACGTGAGTCCGCGTGTCATGACGTCATCACCCGCATTGCACCCACACCAACCTAACGCGCTTTCTCAGCACACTCTCAGCGCTTCACCCTCCTTAATTCATTAACCCATGTCAGTCGCTCACTATCTTCGCAGCCTCAGACCAAACCTCCCCACCCCATGGCGCGCATACTCCTCACTTAACCGCTCTATCCCCTTCAACTTCTTCGCCGGCTACACCGTCGCAAACATGTCCTCCGCAACCTTCCCCGCAACCCCATATGCCCCAACATACGATAATTGGCCGTATACCGACTCGGACTTCGTGCGATACGACGAGAACGACGATAGCGTATTTTACCGACAGCCCAGACTAGTCACGCATATTGACGACCCATCGATAGCGCGATTGACACACTACTACGATACTGTATTACCGAAGACAGGAAAGATTATGGATATGTGCACGAGTTGGAAGTCGTTCTACCCATCGTCCATGAAAGAAGCGATTCAGAAGGGAGATTTGGAAGTTTATGGTGTGGGACTCAATGAGGAGGAAATGGCAGTCAATGGCGTGTTTCAAGGCCCCGACCGCTGGCGTGTGCTCGATCTGAACAAACCGCCACACGATGTACGCACAGCATGGGAAGACGGCCAGGCTCTACAATTCGACGCAACGACGTGCGTTGTCAGTATCGACTACCTCAACAACCCGCTCGAAGTCTGCAAGAAGCTTTTGGAAGCCACAAAGGAGGGTGGGAGCGTTCATCTCGCTATCAGCAATCGGTGCTTCCCGAACAAAGTGGTCAGAAGGTGGATGATGCTGGACGAGCGCTCGCGACTGGAGTTTGTTGGCGATTATTTGCATTTTGCGGGGTGGAAGAACGTCCAGATTGTAGATCTTTGCGCGAGGGATGAGAATGGCATGCGCGTTACTGATGATCAAGGAACGGTGCTTGTGAGATCGCAGCGACTTCCAGATCATTTGGACCCATTGTGGGTCGTGCGCGCGACGAAGGGGTCATAGGATTGCACGTCAACTTAGGAAAAATTGAACAGGTCTGCAGACTACATCAACATGGACACATGCAAAACAGGTGACCTCACGTCGATATAGGCTCTAGGCCCATTTGAAGAAATTATGTTACGGGGTGATCGGGGTTCCAGAGATGCCATCGGTTGCGTGGGGTCTTCAATATTAGTGGATTCTAGGAGTGGGCCTCTCTCTTCAGGTGTGTTACCGTAGGTAACGGCAAGCTTCTTGAACTTATGTCTTTCTCAACTTCGTTTATGCATCTTAATTGAGCACCGCGTTATCAATGTCGTCGTCTACCTCGCATATGTGTTCTGCAACCTTTGACTCTCACGGCATCATCAGCGCCTCGCTGCAGGTACGGGTCGGCTATTCCGAGCATCGGAACTGGTATCCCGAGCTTGCGGGGTATCTCCATCCACCTCCATAAAACAACTGAAACAACCATGAACGATCTTCACATATCTACGCCTAAGCTTCAAGATGATAGCTATTCTCACAACTGCTAGACTGGTATTCAAGGACTCAGCTGCCCGGCAAAGGGCCATCGACGCATTCCACAAGATCATCGAGTTCACAACACCTCACGAGCCGGAGGTGTTGCAGTATGTTTGCGCATTACCGGTGGATGACAGCCTGGGGACTGAGATATATATGATTGAAGAGTATGTTCATAACTCTGATGGATCATCATGTCGCTGACCGTGCTAGATACGCAAACCAAGCAGCAAGTGACGCGCACCTGACTACCAAGCCTGTACAAGATCTCATACAACTCTTCACCACCGGAGATGTCCTTGCTCTGCCACCAGAAGTCCATAACTGCCCGATTATCACCAGGAAAACATCATCACCAGTACCGATCTCATCAAGTCCGGCCATTGTTCTCATGAACATTCCCTCCAAACCGGACGCATCCTCCACCAAAGAGGCCGAAAAGTGGAGCGAGCTGTCGCAGATCGTGATGAAGAGTGCGAAAGGCGTAAAATCATTTACAGTCGTCGCAGACAGAGAAGTAAAGAGCACGCGTGTGGAATGCGTACTGCAGAGTTGGGATTCGTTCGCTGCATTCCAGGAGTTCATGGTCGATGGGCGGAGAGATGGGGCGGGTTTGATGAAGATCAGGCCAGTTGATGGCTTTGTTGGACGTGATAGTTCGAGCAAGTTGTGAGTGACAATGTAGAGAATGGCAACGATTCAAGAGCTTGTCGAAACTATCCACCCTGTTCATGAGTCCGACTCTTCGTCTGCGTGATCCACATGTCAAGCCAAAAATCCTGAACTGGCGATCCCACCTGACTAGCTCCGCGAGTCAAGCGTCGTTGCCCATATAAATGATGCCAGTAGTCGCCTAGATCTGCTCTCGTCGTGCCGTGTGTACCGTATCGTCGCGGGAGAATGTCGGCAAACCATCCGAACGAGCGATGAGGCTGGAATGAGGTGTTAGTGCGTGGAATTGGATAATCGCTGGACATCAAACACCGGCGAAAGCAGACTGACGCACTGCGGGATGTTGAAGATGTCTCCAGTGTTAACGCCAGCTAGCTATAATTCCAAGAGTCCTAAAACTTCTTCGTCTCCCCAATGCGACGCATGATCATCTGTTTGTTGGTGCAAGACGCTGGCGGCGAAAGCCAAAGTTCAACCCTTCGTGAGGCTCCGTTGTGTTCAACCCAGCAATGTAGTCGACGAGGACAGGTGTGACCGCGGTACATGCAGTACCCCGGGGAGCGTACAACCTCGGGCCAACTAATGTTATGATTGATGGTCTGACGTGCATAACCCGTCATCCTGGAAATGAGCCATCCTTTGTCTGGGACCGCCTAGTGCACGCTTAGTCCTGCGCGTCTTTTTATTGATATTGGTAGATTGGAATTCATGATCGGCCTTGGCGAATGTCCACCACTGGGGGGGAGATCGATATCTCCTGGATGAGGCGAGGAATTACTGGAACTAGCAGAGTCTTATAGGGAAATAGCAACATACCTTATTCCAACGAAGATCGTTCACTGTAAGTGTATCTTCTGGTCCACCATCGTAATCTCTGGTGCTAGCATTCAACTCCATGAGGAGACCTGCGTTAGGTGCCTCTTTTGCCTCCCCTTCACTTCTCATAATCCTCGATTCCTCAAGCTTCATCCGCAGCCACAGGCCTTTCTGGTTCCCTTCCGCTACTTGAGAGAGACACCATTTGTAGAGTTCGGCGGAATATCGTAGGCGTCCAGGTCCATGCCGAATGTTTGCAGCCATTAGCGTGTCATAGACGATGGATCGGTCGCAGCCAGCTTCGATAACAGCAAATCGCACTGTGTCCAGGTCGGCAGGTCGGCCTAGGCGTCGATTGTGGTTGAACAGCTCTACTGCCTCAAGATTGAGTTCTAGCATGGCATTCTTTCTTGCAGCGACAGCCGCGTGCGCAACTTCAGGGTTCGTCCAGTCGACAGTCATCGCTGTAATCCAGAGTAAGAATCGTAAGAACTCGACTTTGTCTTGGGTCCACGAGCCCGTGAATAGCTTCTTCGGTAGGCGTCCCTTCACAAAAGCGAGCCGAGGAAAATGACTTCTAGAGAAGACCATCTGTGTGGCATCTTGGAAGTCGGGCGGCCACTGCGCATCGAAGCAGCCTTCATCTGTCGTCAGGCCACAGAGACATCCTGCAGGTTCAAATCGTCGCACGACCCACGACTTGAAGAAATCCCACGTCATCCATCTGCTGGCGAATATGAAGGTTTGAGCCGCTGTCTGCTCGGCGCGCTTGCCTCGTACCTCAGTGAGGTAGTAGTCGCATGTTGAGTTGTAGATGTATTCGGATGACAGTCCTGCTGCGATGTGATGCGAAGCTTGAATGAGCGCGATGCTATGGTCGGCGGCGATGAAGATGGGTTGCAGAAGCTCGACGGGTAGACACTCGATCGGTGCGAGACTCATTTCGTGGATGAACAGCAGGATAGGTGAGGTGAAGGTGAGGATGAAGCAGTTGCTGATTTGGAAGAAGCTAAAAGTCACGAGGCTGGAGTTGTAAACGTGTTCCTGAAAGACGTCGACGCCGCATCGTGGACAACTCGGTGTTGCATTGGTCCGACTAGGCAGCGACCCCCGCATTTGCCCATTGAGGTATGCCGCTAATTACCCCACGCGGTGCTAGCGCGGTCGCGGGTGTCATCCGAGGCTCGCACCCTTCCATCGCAACATCACCACCTTCTTTGCGCTAACAACCTCCGAAATAGGCATACCAACACTGCGTCCCTGAACTACGCGGTACAGATGTTACGACAGCAGTTCCCGCTTCATTAGGCGCGATCACCGCAAAATCGAACTGCAATAATTAAACATTCACCACGATTGCGCGTTCGTGATACTGATGCTAGGTGCGCGTCGATCCTGACCTGAATTCACCTACTCGAAACTCTCAGTATGTCATGTACAGTAATGCGTGTCTTGAGATGATTCGCAGCCGGGCCATGTTCTCCAACATTGTGCAACCCTAGCCAGTAATTTCTCATATTCCACACTCTCCAAGGAGCACTCATATTGACAACCAAAGAGCTCGAAAGACGCATCTTTGTTCTAAGCCGACACGATGAGCAATGTCTGTCGATAGCGAATGAGATCAGATTTTCTGAAACCTAGCGACATTAGGGCGGGGTACTTTTCGGCATTACAGCGGGCCCAGTCATGCATCAGCTTCAACCTGTAAGATTCAACACGTCGCTGTCAATTCGCGGAGCTTCGGTATCTCCGTCCGTACCTCGCGCATTCTCGCTACGACATCACCGTCTGCATAAGCTAGAGCTTGGAACAGCTGTGAAAACACCATCTTTACACGATGGCTGATCTCGACCCAAGTATTTTGTTTAATGTGAAGGGGTTAGTGGCTGTAGTTACGGGCGGAGGAACAGGTAAGGAAGAGTTCTTTCCTATTTGTAGGGTTATTAATTCATGAATAGGCATCGGATTGATGATAGCGCAAGCACTCGAGGCGAATGGTGCGATCGTGTACATTCTAGGGCGCCGAGAGGAAGTACTGAAGCAGGCAGCCACTACGGCGGTATGTTCGTGGAACGGCGTACTAGACTATGCTAACACGTTATCTTAGAAACATGGAAACATACACTACTTCAAGACCGATGTGACATCCAAATCTGATCTCTCCGCAGCAGTCGACCACATCGCTACCAAATCCGGCTACGTCAATCTTGTTGTCGCAAACTCCGGCATTCAAGGTCCAACACTCAAAGGCTTGGATAAGGGTGCATCAATCACCGAATTCCGCGACCACCTATGGAACTGGGACATGGACGAGTTCACGCAAACCTTTGCTGTAAACACTACATCGGCTTTCTTCACGGTCGTTGCGTTTCTTGAGCTACTCGACAAAGGCAACAAAGCTGGTAACGTCGAGCAGAAGAGTCAGGTTATATGTATTAGCAGTGCGGGTGCTTTCAACCGCGTACCGATGGCGGGCTATGCGTATGCTGGCTCCAAATCGGCAGCGGTACATATCATGAAGGCTTTGGCGACGACATTGGTGCCGTATGATATCCGCTCCAATGTGCTAGCGCCTGGTTGTGAGTCGAAGCATCTCCTCCCTCATGCGTCTTTTGCTTACCAGCGTCCGACAGTATACCCCAGTGAGATGACCGCGGGCATGCTTAATCAGGAGACGTGGCCAAGGGACTTCATACCCGATCAAAGAGCTGGTAATGTCAAGGACATGGCTGGCGCGATACTGTTCCTCACTAGTAGAGCTGGAGGTTATGTGAACGGGAATGTTCTGCTCACAGACGGGGGGCGATTGAGCGTCTTGCCTGCGACTTACTGAGCTAGCCTTAATATTCAGCTTGGACAGGAAGAACGTAGTATGCCCCGCTGTAAAATACTCAAGCTTTGCCAACCGCAAGGGCCGGCGCGCAATGCTTATCATTCTGATTCCGCTTGTTATGACGTGTTAGTTCGCGATCGTGAACTCCTGGCTCAATTCGGTGGGTTTTGCTGGCTTGATCATGTTTTGTGGTGTGAGACGGTGGGTTCTGACGCGTATTTATCCGGTTATCCATGAAGAGCTTGTGCAAAGGCCGTCGATCACCAATGCCATCGAAGATGAAGAACACCGAGTCTCATTACCATTAACTAATGCTGCACCAACTATACTACCGTTACAACTCTTTGCCTTTGGTGTGGATAGGATAGGCCCATGGAATACGGCCTTGGATGCGGTCCTCGCCGAAGACGTAGTCCAACACCCTACTTTGCTTCATGCGTGGAGCCACAACATACTTCATCAAGAGCCACTGGAAAGCGTAAAGCGGATAGATGAATCTGCCCACAAACCAGTATATTGGGGTAGCCCAAGCGTGACTGCGAGTTGCGGCAGCCGAGACACCAAAGTCAAATGCAGTTGGCTCTTTCCGCGAAGACTGGTATTCCTGGAAGATCTGTTGGAGAGCGTCGAAGCTGATATCGGAGCCTGCACTTGACTTTGTCGCATTGTGTAGTAGGTTGCAAAGCAATGCGACGTCTTGAATGCCGTTCGTGAATCCCAGTCCTGCATTCGGTGTGAACTTGTGGCATGCGTCACCGGCGAGCACGACACGTCCCAAGCTCCAATGGTCCAGTACTCCTTCGTCTAGATTCGACATGCCCGCGGTCGAGCTATCGTAGATATCTTTGACCTTTAGATCGTCGTTGACGGGCCAGTCCGCGAAGCTAGCAGCGAACTCGTCCATCTCTTCCTTTGTATATCGCTTCGGCTCCTGAGTCGGTTCTGGCAGCTTTTCGTACAGCAACAACCAAGCGCGTTCACGGCCAGTAATCCACATGAGCGATCGGTCTTTCCCTTGTGTGTTGTTCCCCAGACCAGCTGCGCATGGCCGCGGTGTGTTGGACCATAGACAACGGTAGTGGGCGGAGAACGGCGGTTCCGGGTTGCGGCAGGCTGAGAAGCGGTCTTCTGCTGAGAGCTTGTGCATGATCTTGCGCGTTTGGCTGTGCACTCCATCAGCGCCAAGGACCATAGATCCGGTGAACGTTGTGCCGTTGGCGCAGGTGACTACGATGCCGGTCTCGGTTGTCGCAATGTCGACCACTTTCTGGCCGACATAGTATTTCTTTCTCGCTTCCTCGGGAAGGCCTTCTAGGAGAGCTTTTACGAGTTCGGCGCGATGGAATGCGATGGGCTCGAGGCCGAAGCTGTGCTGAGTCAGTGGGAGTTGAAGACGTGTTGGCTGTTGGCTAGGACTTACTTCTCCTTGACGATCTGGACGGATGTGCCATCTGCGAACTTCTTGCCGTCCTTTGTGAAAGATTTGTTGTTCAGCACTCTCTGTCCAATCGAAAGCAGCTTGTCAAGTAAACCGAGCTGTTGCATTATCCGCATTGCATGAGCTCCGAGAATGAGACTGGCGCCAACATCGACAATGACATCATCTCTTCGCTCAAGAACGACAAAGTCGATGTTGGCTAGGTGCAACGCATGAGCAGCTGTTAGCCCAGTAGGCCCGCCGCCAATCACAATGACTTTGAAGGGTTGGTTCGCCATACTGTGGACTGTGAGGATGGATGTCGTTTTCTCCACTTGGCCGACAAACTCTCAAACCCTATATATCTGTACATGCGACATTTAGATCGATTCAGGCGATGGTGGGTCATGGAACTGCCGATGCATACTTGACATGTACATAGCACATCGTGAGTAGATCTCGGGAACCGAAGTACACCCGATTGTGTGGATATCTACAACATGCTCGGCCGAGGACGTTGAGCACAGTCACAAAGAACTACCATCCTCCTTTTGAACGTGATGTTGAGGCTCAAACGCTTCGCTGCCGAAACAGTGTGACACTTGTATCATGCCATGAGAGGGCGGACGCGGATCGAAAACGCGTGCGATCCGTTGATGCTTGATGATTCGGGGTATCGCAAAACCTCATTCTCGCATGCGAGTGGCGACAGGGAGGCCAAAAAGACCGATGCGCATGATGTCGATGTTCAGGGCATGAGTTTCAGGCGTTCACTACAAAGAGTGAGAGTAAGGAGGGACTGTCGCGTGAGCATGTGAACGCCTAAGCTCGAGTGTCAGGCTGAGCAGCGATGCGACGCGACGCGACGACGATGCACACTGGACATGCTTTGAGATCGTAAGTGTGATGTAAAAACTGCATTTTGGTTTGCACGAGGCTGAAGGGCACAAGAAGTTTGTTTAGAATCTTTCTATGTGATCGTGATGATGTGGACACCCGCAGAAGATCGGAGGCGCTGCCGATGCCCGGCGCCAACGCTAGCGTGCCAAGCTTCGATCATCATCTCAAGCTTGATGGGATCTCTTTCTCCGCACCGCCCTCCACCCACGCGTCCCCAGAACAACAGCGCCAACTCCCCATTCGAGCGAAGAATCCTGAGAAACCAAGAGGCTATGTTGACGTTGGAATACCTACTTTGCATGTTTTCATCTCAATGTAGGCGGCAGACCCGTTTGGCCTTATCCTTTCAGATACCCTCCTTTATCCACCTCGTCGCCAACTCAAGACATACCCTAGCATCAAGCCAGGGTGCGGTCGCAAGTTCCCTCTGAAAGGATCCAAGGGCCTTTTCCGATATGTCAAACCAGAATTTCAAATTTGATACGCGAAGTACCGCAGCGCCGTTTGCGTCTTTGTAAAACTCGGCAGTCTCCATATCATCGAGTGCGCTGTTGTGGGCGATAGTTGCTACCGAACGTAGATCTTCTCCGCTTATCACCAGGCTTAGAAACAAGCCCTGCGCCACGACGTCTCTCCACAAGTACGCTGTGTCCAAGTACGGGACGAAATAGCCGATGTTGACATGAGGATGCTGCCGGCAGTATTCGGCCAGCTCGAACATGATATCTTTGGGTTCAAGCGATTGACTGAGCTCCGGCATCTGTCTATGAGTGCTTGTCCAGAGACTAATGTCACGAAAATATCCCCGTTTAGTCGCTGCGCAGTTCCGGATGAAAGTCAGGAAAAGTTGTCCAGGCCCGAATTTATCACTCCAGTGGGTCCTAAAGTGCACTCGATTGACTTGGAGCTCCAGTCCCGCGGTCTCCTTGTACAATTGGCGACAGGTCAATTTCAGCTGATTGAAGTGGTCTGAGCGGGAGAGTCCGTAGGGGATGAAGCGTGGGATGTTGTGGCCGTCAAATCCGTCGTCGCTAGACACACCCTCGTAGGACCTCACACCGCTGTCGAACTTCAAACCGTCGTCGTCGTCGGTCTGAAGTGCGTACTCGTATATGCGGTTGCGCAGCTCGCCAGGCAGTCGGAGGAGAGGGGATGTGCTGTCGGCGATGGTGGGACCTGCTGGGTCACACTGGTGCGCATTGTTTGGCGATGTTGAATGCATCTTTGAGCTTTACGATCTGTCAGCAATTGCGAAGTAGAAACGGGGTCTACGAGTGACTGACCTGGACGTGGTCTTGGAGCTTGATGAGAGCCTGGTGCGCTTCTCGCGGTACCAGCGACGCAGACGATGTCGAAGACGTCCCTTCATGTCGGCGGAGGGAGCGATACACTGGAGTTGAATACCCGGTGCGCGCGGATGTCGTTGTTTGGCAAAACCTCTGCGCGGGCTGGGGAGCGAATATTCTCGCCGTATCGGATCTTTCTCACCTTCACTTTGTGCACGGCCCACGCCCTCTAGCCCGCCTAGTGTGCCATCGGTGTCACAGTATTCCTCGCGGCCATCACCAGTATTGCATCCGACATAACCACTAACTGCAGCCCCGTACCGAACACTTCGCTCGCTGCGACTGACCATCGCACCTGGTGCTGCCAGCTATGCAGGCCGCCCAGCATGCGCCCGCGCACATGGTTTCGATTGCGGAGTATTGGAGATCATGTACATTGACTGGCCGCACCAGGACGCTGATAGACGCCTCTGCAACATACTGAATCCCCTACATTCGCTTATGTAATCATGTATTTTCGACGTATCATGAACTCTTGAGGCATTCATTTACTCGTAATCTTGCAAATGTCGCTCGGATTGACTGCGCATACCTCCAGGCTACAACGTGAGAGAGACGAAGTCATGTTTTCGCGAATACCCTGTTTTAGAGTCTCAACCTCTCAGAAAGCGAGAGCAGAGCAGAACACATGTCGGTTCACTCCGCGAATTTTGAGAAAAGGAAGAAGCGCACATGCCCATTTCGATGTGCATCTTTTTGACAGCACGGAGGCGACGTATGATCAAGAAGAGAAAAGCAGAAGGTACTGAGCTTTACATAGACGTCCAGGCGCGCCAAAGTCAAGCTTTGACTCTTCTCTTCTCATAAACTCGAGTTTCGACACTTTTGGAGAAGGAACAATCGACGCCGCCGAACAACGGTATCCAATTGTATTCGCGCGGATTTTGGAGAGGAGGAAGCACCGCACCCATCAAATTCCCTGCTATCAATTTCGGGAACAGATGGTGGCTGATAAAGTGGATGGGGTTTTCAGAGAAGCAGTCCACATGTCCTAGCGGCTAGACATCTTTGGAGTGTGCCGAATCGATCGAGATTGGAGAGCGAGCAGCCAAAGAAGAGCGACCATGTGCACGGTGCAATTTCACTTTTTGAAAGACCAGGGAAGAGCGCACATAGAATCCTACGATTAGGATTTTTGGAGAAAGAACCAGTGGGGTGTGATGAAGAAGGGGAAGCAGGCAGAAGAAGGTGTGTTTTATATCACATCGACACACTAGACCCGCTCTGGCTTAGCAGCTGGAGCACCGGCAGACAGCATGAGGTCTTCGACACGATGTTTTGGACGGCAGATTTTACTCCACAACCATGCCTTGGTCGTCATGATCTTTTGACAGAACAACCACATGTTTCGTTTTCGATTGGAGCTGTCGAGCCGCTGAAGCTGTTGCGCGTCGAATAGGGCGGAATATAGCAGTCATGCGATCCTCTTCCAAGTATTTTGTAGCACATGCGAAGCTGTTGCTGCATTTTGGACCCCATGCAGCAGTATCGATCTCGATTTTGAAGACATGTGACGTTGAACGGAGGAGCATAAAACATACCTCAGTCCAAGGAACATTTTGAATGCGAAAGGGCGGAAGAGACGGCGAACATGCCGATGTTCACAGTGCTTTTTGGAAAAGAACCATGGATTTGATGAAGGAAGGAAGAGAGGGGTCGGAAGGTGGTTTATATACACCGGGGCGGCTTAGTGTCGGCTTTAGGCTCGGGTGGGGAGATGGTAATGTGGAGGAAGGCGGAAAAGGTCGCTCATGTGCCTTGAAGGAGAGAAAGCTATAAAGTCGGAAGAGTTTATACGTCCAAATGCTCGTTCCAAAATAGGCCCAGGCAGATACATGGGTTGCAAAACGAGCCAAGAGCGCGGAGACATGGTGTTGTAGGCGGTGGGCTTTAGTTTACATGTCACTTGGATTTCTCATGTGACTAGTCTCAGCGCTCTTGAAGTGCTGTTTTTGAAAGAAAGGCTGCGGACAAGTACATGTAGATCGTTTGCCTTTTTGAGGAGTTTATACCCTGGCGAGGAGAGGAGGAACAGCAGTCATCGCCCGAACGTGAATGGATTTTGGAGGACAAGCCATTGTCGCAAACATGGCTGTGTTTTGGAAAAAGGCCTTTTGGAAGATAATAGGGGAGAGATGGAGAGCGGGCAAGAGTCGTCGATTTATACATCTTCTCAGCGCTAAAGATCAGATGACTGACGTATACAACCCCGCCATCAACAGATCCACACAAGCCCTCACGCCTCAATCACCTCTTTCAGCGCTTTCGCACTGCTTTCCAACTTCGCCTTCTCCTCTGAATCCAACGGCATCTGCACCGCCCTCACCACTCCTTTCCTGCCCAGCACAACCGGCATACTCAAACATACCTCCAAATCTTCCTGATACGTACTAACCGGCCTCACAATTTTCTCATCGAAGATGATGGATTTACATATCGATGCTGCAACGCCGCCGATGCCGTAGTTCGTCGCACCCTTGTTCTCGATGATGGAAGTGGCTTTGTTCTTCGTCTCCTCCGCGATGCCGTTCTTGTCCAACGCGCCTGATTGCTTGGAAGATAACGCAGAAGACAACGGGACGCCGCCGATGGAAGCAAGACTCCAGGCAACAAACTGACTCTCACCATGCTCCCCCAAGACGTACGCTTCGATGCTAGACGCGGCGACTTCAGCCTTGGAAGCGAGAATACCGCGGAGGCGCGCAGAGTCGAGGAAGGTACCGCTGCCGATGACCTGGGATTTAGGGAGACCAGAGTATTGTTGGGCAAAGTAGGTGAGTACGTCGACGGGGTTGGCGACCAACAACAGTACAGTATCCTCGCGAAACGGCTTCATATCTGATATTGCGGACTCAAGAATGGACTTATTGCGGCCGATTAGATCCGTTCTGCTCTCGCCCTTCTTCTGCTTCGCACCGGCAGCGATGACGACGATATCGCACTGTCCGGCTTCTTTGTGCGTGCCTGCTCTTATCCTAGTACTGGTGTTGCCGTGGAAGGTCGCATCGGAAAGGTCAGCAACTTGAGCGTCTCGCACTTCTTCCTTGGGATCGACAAGCAGGATGTCACCGGCGACGGGGTTCATGATGAGGCTGTATGCGATTGTGGCGCCTACATCGCCGGCGCCGAGGATGGCGATGGAGGAGGTGTTCTTCGGGTCTGACATGCTGGGTGGTAGGTTATGGGATTGTAGAACAATTGACTGAAATGGAGAGGTGGGGGGGAGTTGGTAGTTGACGGGGATATTCGGTGGGTTCAGAGTTCTTTCTTCTTCTGTAATCTGGTAGTACAAGATATTGAAGTACGTCATCGTGGTGGCGCTAGTGCGAAAGCAGCCCGTAGACGGCCGGCCTATCGATACGCTGGTGAGGAAGTCGCGATGGTGGATTACCTGAACATGACCAGCCTCAGCTCCTCATCAAAGCCCCCATTCCGTCACAGCCCGTATTATCCTCCTCCCGGGTTATCCACTCCACTGTCTCACACCCACTCCACGTCGTCCTCCCGTCTCGTGCGACGTGTCGTGGTTCGAGGTGGGCGTTGAGGCTGTTTCTTGGCTGCCTTGACTGGCTAGGAGGGCTTAGCATTATATTTCATAAATAAAGCCAAGTGAAGCAAAGAATGCATCACAAAATCCAAGTGCTCGTTCAAATGCTCAATCAAGTGTCAAGCTACCTTGGGTGCGGGTGCTGCAGCGGGTGCAACTACTTTCTTTCTCGGCTGTGTGGCCAGACCCTTCTTCAGCAGCAGAGGTATGACGTCCGTCGCTTTGTTCCGGCTGATTGTCTTTCGGCAGACGGGACACTGGGAGCGCTTCGTTTCGTGGGGCCCGGTGCGGTTCTCGCCAGCGATGAGGGCTTCCATGAGGCAGGTGTGGCAGAAGAGGTGGCCTGAACAATTAGTGATACACTTGAGATAGCATGTATTGTACTCACCACATGCAGTGGCTGTGAGATCTGTGGGGTTGTCCATGCAGATGACGCAGTTAAACGAGTTGAAGGTGGTGACGGTCTCCTCTGGCTTTGCCTGCGCCTTGACAGCATCCTCGCGTTGCTTCTGCAGAGCCTCTTGCAGCGGCGTCTTCTGCTCCGTCAGGTCGAGCTCTTCAATCTTCTCGGGCTCGGCGCTCTGCTGCTTGACTTCCGCAGCTGATCCGTCGTCCCGCTTCTGGCGCTTCGCTGAGGGGCCCGGGGTGGGCGACTGCGGCTTCCTCCTCCGCGGTGGTGACTCGGGGGCGCTGGTGAGGTCGACGTAGCCATTTGCGAGGCGGTCAGGGCGTGCGCGTGTGGCGGGCGGCATGTCTCCGGTGAATGGGCTGTAGGGGCGCCAAGCGAAGGGTGAATAGCGGCCGTGGTCGAGGCCGGCTGGATTGAGGATGTGGTCGAAGAAGCCGGTGGAGTAGGGCACGGGCGGGGCGCGGTAGACGTCGTCGAAGTGGTCCTCGTCGGCGGGGGCGCTGTAGTGGCCGAAGAGCTCGCCAAAGTCGAAGGCTTCGGGGGAGTAGTGGTTAGGGGAGTAGTGGTTGTGGTGGTGGCTCTCGGGGGTGTCGAAGTTGTTGTCGTCGAGTGGGTGGGTTATGTCATCGTCGTCCCTGTGAGAGCGGTCGGCCGACATGGTGGCGAGCGCAGGCCGAGGGGGCGGGCAGGTCAGGAAGGGCAACGTGCTCCTTCACCATCTGCGTAGCTGCTGGTCTGGGCATGGTGTCGCAGTCCCGGGGGCTTGGTGACGCAAAAGCAGCGGCCGCTCTTGGGCTCGGGCGTGCTATATCATGCATCGCGTAGGGCTGAGGGGAACTGCACCGCGCCAAGAGTCTGCGGGTGAACTAGACACTGAACATGACGACACCGAATGGCAACCTCAACTACGACGACTCAACCCTCCGACGCCATGCAGTGACCGTCGTATTCCAGTCTGACGATGCGCTGCTCATGTCGCTCCCTTGCCGCCCACGCCGCCCGACCGCGACCCGTCCATGCGCAATCACATTTCAACGCCTCGAAAAGATGTCTCGCCACAGTCCAGTCCACACAATCTCCGGATGCGGACGGTAGCCATGCAAGGGGGAGTTTGAGTGGTGCGACAGCCAATGCGTCTTTGTCAGTTCCCTCGGAAGCCCGCTTCAGTCCCATCGGCGTTCAGCATCTTTCCTCGCACATCCACTCGCAGGTCTTCCCCGGCGCAAGCACCCAACCACCACCCGAACTCGTCGCACTATCGCAGGACCACCTCAGTCGCCATGACTTGCTCGGCAAGAACCAGGACCAGACCCCGCCGGTTGGGTTCGACCTGCCGGAACTGCAAGGGACCAGCCTCGACGAGCACTTTTACAAGCTGGGCATGGACACGGCGGAACCCTACCTGAGCATGGCAAAGAAGCTAGCATGGGCGAATCCTCCCCCGAAGCCAACCAAATGGGTGCGACGGAGCGGCTGGACCAAGTACAACAGCGACGGCACCACCGAGGCCGTGGACGCGCCCGACGAGACGATGCTCACATTCGACACCGAAGTCATGTATAAAGTGACGTCGTTTGCTTGCATGGCATGTGCCGCCAGTCCCACCGCCTGGTATGCGTGGTTATCGCCATGGCTGCTGGGCGAGACTAAGTCAGATCGCCACCTCATCCCACTGGGCGACACCTCGATACCCCGCGTCGTTGTCGGACACAACATTGGATACGACAGGGCTAGGATAGCGGAAGAGTACAATATCGCGCAATCGAAAAACGCCTTTGTCGATACCATGTCCCTCCATGTAGCATCCAACGGCATGTGCTCGCGCCAACGCCCATCGTGGATGAAGAACAGGAAGGATCAGGAGAAGCAAGACAAGGCAGCCACGGACGAGGAGAACGCAGGTCTTTCCACGGTCTTGGCTCCTCCGACTGAAGAAGAGCTGTGGATGGGAAGGAGCGCCATCAACTCACTACGGGATGTGGCCAAGTTCCATTGCAACATCACACTCGACAAGGCGCAGAGGGAGTACTTTGGTGAGAAAGACCGTGCTGGTGTCACTGATATGCTGGAAGACCTGCTTTCCTACTGTGCTGCTGATGTAGAAATCACCCATCGTGTGTATCAAAAGGTCTTCCCGCTGTTCCTCGAGACATGTCCTCATCCTGTTAGTTTTGCCGCATTGCGATTCCTGGCTGCCGAGATTCTTCCTGTGAACGAGACGTGGGATGCGTATATCAACAACGCCGAAGCGACATATAAGCAGCTCGACGATGCTGTGAAGGAGCGGCTGGTGGCGTTGACAGAGAAGGCGTTGGAGGTCAAGGATCATCCGGAGGTGTATGAGAACGACCCATGGCTGAGTCAGTTGGACTGGTCTGGTCAGGAGGTGAAGATGGTCAAGGGGAAGAAGAAAGGCGACCCACCCAGGCCAGCAGCCCGCCAGAAGAAGCCTGGTATGCCAAAGTGGTACAAAGATCTCTTTGCCAAGAACGATGCCCCGATGGCTCTCACGGTCCGCACACGCATCACGCCGATTCTGTTGAAGCTGGCATGGGATGGAAACCCTCTGGTGTGGTCGGACGTACACGGATGGACGTACAAGGTTCCTGTGGACGAGGCCTTTGCCTACGACGACAAGGGTTTGAAGGTCTTGGACATGTCTGGGGAAGAGAATCTGAAGCTTCGGGATGACAGCGAGTATGTCTACTACAAGATCCCACACAAGGACGGACCGCTCGCGAGGTGCGCCAATCCACTCGCCAAGGGCTATCTGCAGTATTTCGAGAAAGGGAAGTTGGGGTCGGAGTATGCGTACGCCAAGGAAGCACTGGAGATGAACGCATCTTGTTCGTATTGGATCAGCGCGAGGGAGAGAATTACGAATCAGATGGTCGTCTACAACAAGGAAGTGCCTAATCCACCAAAGCTGGTATCTGCATCTGGCAAGGGCGCGGGGAAGAAGGTCGGCTTCATCCTTCCACAGATCATACCAATGGGCACCGTCACACGGAGATCGGTCGAGAATACCTGGCTCACGGCTAGCAACGCGAAGAAGAATCGCGTCGGGTCGGAGCTGAAGTCAATGGTACGAGCCCCTCAAGGATACTGCTTCGTCGGAGCCGATGTCGACTCGCAGGAGCTGTGGATTGCCAGCTTGATCGGCGACGCGACGTTCAAACTGCACGGAGGCAACGCTGTCGGCTTCATGACGCTGGAGGGTACCAAGGCAGCAGGGACGGACTTGCACTCTCGGACCGCTGCCATCCTGGGCATATCGCGTAACGACGCCAAAGTCTTCAACTATGGCCGTATCTACGGCGCAGGACTGAAGTTTGCGTCTACACTCCTCCGCCAGTTCAACCCTTCCTTATCAGACGAGCAGACCTCCAAAACAGCAGACGACCTCTACAAGAACACGAAAGGAAAGAAGACGATCCGGAAACAACTCCACGAACGAGCCTTTTGGCGCGGCGGTACTGAGTCCTTCGTGTTCAATAAGTTGGAAGACTTTGCTGAGCAGGAACGCCCCCGTACACCCGTCCTCGGCGCTGCCATCACCGAAGCCCTGCAACGGCGGTATCTATCAAAGGGCGGGTTCATGACCAGTCGAATCAATTGGGCGATCCAATCTTCTGGTGTTGATTACCTCCACCTCCTCATTGTATCAATGGACTACCTCACCCGCCGATATGGTCTCGACGCTCGCCTCGCGATTACCGTCCACGATGAGATCCGGTACCTCGTCAAAGAAGAAGACAGATACAAAGCGGCAATGGCGCTGCAGGTAGCCAATGTCTGGACTCGCGCAATGTTCAGTCAACAAATGGGGATTAATGAGCTACCGCAATCCTGCGCCTACTTCTCCGCCGTCGACATCGATCACGTCTTGCGGAAGGAAGTAGACATGGACTGCATCACGCCGAGCAACAAGGAGAAGATTCCGCATGGTGAGAGTCTGGATATCATGGCGCTGTTGGAGAAGGGCGAGGAAGCGCGACTTGATCCCGCTTTCGTGCCCAGCGAAGCCGACATGCCAACACCACAGAAGTACACTCACGCTTTCACCCCTCGCACTCCTATCATGACGACTCTCTCACGGGGAGATGCAGTCGGCGACCCAACAGCACTGGCGTATCTCAAAGCGCAAATCTCCTCCTCCGACCAGGAGTTGCGCGACATCTTGAAACCGCTACGTGCGACGCCAGCACCGCGCAGCAGTGCCAGCAAGACAAAGAGCAAGAGTGGAAGTACGGCGGGCAACGAAGTATCAGACATCGAACAAGAGAATCGCGAGATCCAGAAGGAGATCAAGCAGTTTGAAAAAATGACCAAGCAATCGAGCGCTCATGACCCGTGGCGCGAGGTGTACAAGCGCGCGAATGCGAGCACGAAAGCTAAGGGCAAAGCTGGCACTGGAAGCGAGTGGTGGCCGAACGGTGGTTATGGTTATGGGCAGCATCCGAGGAGTTCGGTGAGGAGTGCGAGGGTTTAAAATGGAGTGAATGCGCGAGATGAGATATGTTTCTTGTATGTTTCTTGTAAGATGTATGTACGGCAAAACTTCATGTACGGGTTGGGTATTACGGCTATCATGGGCGGATGGGCGGCGCGACGCATTGGTTATTTGCATAGGTCCGGCGCATCGTTCCTTCCACAAATGGATTTTTGATTTGGCGTTCTTCCGATTTCGTCCCTGTTCCGCAGTCACGGGGTCTAGCAGGGTATAAATACCCGTCTTCCACCGCTCTTCTCTTACTCTTCTTCATCACACCTTCCATTCTTTGTTTTTCAAAAGCGATCCATTCAACGCGACATGAGTTCGCCGGTCTGGCTTTTCTAAAAACATGGACGAAATAGGACATGTGCCCGCCTTCCTTTCCGGTTTCGACATGGACGCCGAAAACCAGACATGAATGCTTTCATGGTTCCTGTTTCTGGTCTTTCCCAAAACTCTACGTTTTCGAAGTGATGTGTCCGCCTGCTCGCGTGCTCTCAACCTCCAAAACTTTCGGCCTGACGACGACATGACTTCATTCGCCTGTCGTTTCGAAAGGTAGAGGAAGGCTAGGAGTATGCTGGTATCAACTCGCGCTTTCAATGTCAATATTAAGATGTCTTTCGAGGTACACATGCATAGCTGGAAATTCAAAACCGCCGCGGAACACTTCCATGTGTGCGCCTCGGCCTGCAGTGCGAATACTTCAAAAAGCCATCACTACCGTTGTATGTTCCATGTTGCTTTACTAGCGAAAGCGCGTTGCACGAAAAGTCGATGTGGTAGTCTTGGCTAATGCCTACAAAACCCATGTCGTCGTCGCGATGTGGCACTGGCTCTTGTTGAGGGCCCTATAAAAGTCACACAATGCGTGGATTATAGTTCTACACTTCTTTTCTCCTCTACAAACCACCGAAATTTCCTAACGACACTTTCATGGAGCTGTTGGTGCTCGTTCTTCTCCAAAACTTCCGAATGGGCTTCTTATGTTCTTCGCGCCGTCCGCCGCGGCAAGCGCAGCGCAACATGGAATCACCTGAGTTGATTTTGAAGTAGCTTGTTCCAAGACACCCTATACATTCCTCGCAGCGCACGAAGAATGCCATTAGTTCTCTCCTCAACTTGCAAAAACGCCAAAAACAACAAGATCAAAATTTCATGAAGTTGGCGTCCTTCTCTCGGTCTCCAAAACGTGGTCTTCGACCGTCTTGTGCGTGTGCAACTCCGAAAACTCCATCATATCCACCAGGATTTCAATACTCTCAAAAGCTGTTCTCAATGGCAACATGGAGATTGCTCCTCGTGTGCGGCCTTCCTTCGTCTCCTGCGGCACATCTCGTATATCTAAACAGCGCTACAAACTCAGTATAGCACTCCGCCTCGATGATTCCCCAACTACATGTATAAACTGACCAGAGATTCCGAGACTGTTACAACATCTTCCACACTTGATGGATATTCAAACTCGACTGTGGTCATTACTATGAGCCGGCTTCGCGCGGTCTTCCAAAAAACAGTTCTCGACTTTCTATGATGGCGACTCTCTGCACGTCTCGTAGTATTCTTTCGATATCCAAATGACATCGTAATGGCATTATGGCGTTCCGCTATCAAAACCTTCAGTTTCTCGTCGCCATGTGAGAGACAAACACCCAGTTATCCCCGCACTTCGGGAGTGATTACCAAAAGCTGTCGAACAGAACGTGATGGGTGTGTTCCTCCTGTCTCTGTCTCTCAAAACATGAGCGAGACCCTTTGATGTGCCTGGGCCACTCATTTGAGGCCTTCATAACATCAAAAGATCTTCTCGACCCTCCGATGGCGTCTTCCCGCTGAGCTATCTATTCTTTCCACAATAAAAAGCACGAGTACATCTATAATCTCGCATTGTATGGAGAATTACCGAAGTTAGAAGCCAAAGAAGTCATGGAGTTGGGTCTCTTGTGTGGGCCCTTTCAAACATGCCGAAGCAGCTTTCCATGTTGCAAGACTCTCTCGTATCACCGTATACTCTCAGATCGCCACAATAAATAGTCATGCAGCGCGAAGCCTTAGCCATTTGAAGCGGTCGACTATTCTCGGTTGCGGGTGACGACGACAGCGCAGATTCCGGGAAGCCGGCGGTTGTACGAGATGAGATGAACACAAGCAGAGTAGCGGGACCCTCCTGCCCTTTCACTCAATGATGTCACGGGTTCCGAAAATCTCTTCGCGCGCCTGCCTGGACGCGTGCAATCGCTAGCGTGACTACCACGATTGTTTGTTGTTAGCACCTTCCTGGCTATTACTCCCTCGCCTGCGCCGTCTGCTTCCCGTCACACACTTCTATCGCCCATCTGGTCGCCGACCACGACGCAAGGATAAAGATGAGCGCCGCATTCGAAATACCCTTTGGCGAGTGGGAAGAGAGGGCCCAAGAACATGTGAGAACTCCGCAATCGAGCTGTGTGGGAAAGGAACTGACACGGTACGCTCACTTAGGTTGATCACTCCAAGTACTCCAAGCTCGCCTTGAGTCTCGACGAATATGGATGGCTGCCTCTGATCCGAGCCACGTACCATGACGAGAACCTCACCAACAACTGGTACATCAAGAAATGCTCTCTCGAGCACTGGATCATGTACTGCGACGAAATCTTGCCTACTGTCGAGCCGGCGATACTCAAAGCCATTTGTCGTGGAGACGTGAATGCCGCGGTCAAGGGCAATGCCGACCTACGCAAGATGCTGCAAGTGTACGAGGAACGTCCCGAAGGCATGCACGCCATCTACCTGCGAAAGATGACAGTCGGTATCAACGAAGAGGCACTTCTCATCGATGAAGCGCGCCGTCTTGCTTCGATCGCCATGCAGTACGCGAATCAAGATAGCTCTGACACCGCCGCGGACGAGGCGTATGCGATCGACAAGGTGGCTTGCGAGGGCGCCTGGCATATCCGTTACACCATCAGTGGACGGCGTCATTTCATCGAGGGCAGCAATGGCGACGTCGACCCTGCAAAGAAGCGTGTGCTACAAGGCTTTTCCCGCGCTCTCACTCGTCTTGCAGACCAGGCTGAAAAGGAGAACAAGACACACATCCCCTTCCTCCAGGACGTCGGCTACGCAACCAAAGGCTCAAAGGATGAGCGGAAATATGGGAACGGTCGATCAGGTACAAGCTGGCTGTTATTGTTGACCAAATACATTCTCGAGAGCTGGAAAGACATCTCTACTGTGAAGATGCACCACTTCACTATCGCTCTCATCGTCGACGTTTCTTTAGGTCCTGTTGGCCAGATGCTACTTAGTCGCCTCGCCCGCGCGTACTACTTCGCTGGCGGCTTTACGATCAGCCAAGCCGGTGCCAGTACGTCAATCCTGGAATTGCTTTACCGATCTGAAGTCGAGCGTCAAGAGATGTTCAAATACATTCGACTTCAATTAAGCAAAGACCGCATTGATGTCGAGCAGTGAGAGTAGCATCCTCCCGAGCACCTTGGGCGACTCAGGCAGTTTGAGAAATGTGTGGAGGACAAGACGAAGGAAGCCGCGGGGCTGGTCTAATCACTGTTTTGCGTTGTCCATGATGTCGGTGCGGGAGCTAACGGGTGTACTTACACGCTTAATAGTGTTACAAGCATTTAGCGTTTCTAATAAACCGCACTACTTTTTAGTATAATATAGTGTACGTTATACGTTAGCCTATATATATAAAAGTACTTAGAGACTTATACTATAACTATATATAGTAATAGTAAAGAAGTTATAGTATAGTATATAACTTAGAGTTATTAAAGTTAGCCTATAAAGCTAAAAAAAGTCTATACTAATAATTTATTAGTATTATAAGTAGCGTAAGTACTATTAAAGCTATTAGAGGTACTTATAGTAAGTGTTATAGCTATATAGATTATCTATATATCTATAAATATTTACTTCTTAGAACTACGCTAGTCTTCTTTAGATAGTATAATATATAAAAGTACTTAGAGGCTATACTATAGTACTAATTATATTATATATATAACTATATATATAGCTCTAAGAATTAGGCTATATATATCTCTAAGTACTTCTAAAAGACTATACTATAGTTTATTAGAAACGCTGTAAGTATTTTACAGCTACTTATAAAGATAGATAAATAATACTTCTAGGTATAGAAGTTACTATAATGCTCTACTACCTAAAACTATAGTAAAACAAACTAACCTTTTCTTTCTAACATTCTCTTTTAACAACTATAAGAGCTATCTAAAGATTCTTACACGTCTTTTCTTCTATATTCCTCTTATAAAGTACATTAATTCTAAGCTAATATTATTCTGCTTCTATATTAAGACTTTTAGCGATCGCGAAAATGAAGATACCTTATCGCTATCTAAGAATACACATCTGCCGAAGTGGTATCTGCAACCGGCCTTTTGTCTCTTTCACTCAGCAAGAAGAAGCTTGGAGGATATGAAGAGCGCGAAAAACTCTTCGCGCACCTGCCTAGACATGGATAGTCGACATCCCAACAACCCTGTCTTTACACTTCTTCTCCGCATCTTGATCTACATCTCTCTGCGCTTGACCAACCACCCAACATCTCCAAAGATAATGGCGGAACGCACGAACACCGCCGAATTCGACGCATATGTGGGGACGCTTCCCACACACATGAGGGACCCGGTCAGGCTAGAGCTCCTCGCCCTTGCGCAGCCTTACCAACCTACAGTCGCCGAGAAGAAGGAAGAGGTAAGTTCTAACTGTGCGAAATGCATCTGAGACAAACACTGATTTCGTACCTCTACCTCTGCAGGCGGAGCTCGACAGGAAACTTGCCTTCTTCGACGCTTACGCTGAGAAGGACGCCCAGGCCAAGGAGGACAACGCTCTTATCCTCGAATCCCTCAAATTTATGGAGCATCTCAAGGAAATGGAGGACAAGCACGCCGCAGACCTAAAGACAGCTCTGGAGAAGCAGAAGCAGGAGCTCGAGAGCAAACATGAGGCTGAACTGCATGAAGTGCAGATCAAATAAGTGATAACAAAGATCAGTTTCGGAAACCTACTAATAGTGTCGCAGATGCACCGAACAGCTCGCCAACGAGAAGACTGTCGCTGGATCTCGATACGATCGCATGGTGGCGCGACTGGCTGGCTGGTTCTGTATTGGTACTCGGCGATAGATTGTCTGCGAAGTCTGGAACAGGTAATGCGCTTTGATCGTTCATCGTCATACCTGAAGGTGCGCTATCTGAGACAAGACACTAAGGCTCTCGTTGATGGAAGATACCCCGTGGGAAGGAATGTTTCCCTTCGGGAAGGCGAGGACGTAGCTTATAGTGGATACAAAAGTCTACACCAGCAGTTTGAAGAGACATAATTGAGTGTCGTAGGACCCCGACGTGAAAACACTACAATTGCTATTGAATCGAAAGGGTTCTGAGAAGTTCTTCGCGTCCTTGCCCGTAGTCACTAGCGTGGTTGCCACGAGTGTTGACCGTTGGCCGCTTCCTCGCACACACCTCACGTCTCTCATCATCCCCCAAGTTTTCGCTCACGTCGCCCACCCCATCGCGTACCGAAGCGCAGGATCTACAATGACGGATCCCAATGACGGCGAGCTGCGCCGTTTACTGGAGGACGCCCTCAAGGTGTTCGACAATGTCAAGCCGACTACGGGCTCTGACGTGAAGACGATGCTCTCGACGTACCTCGAGGCTGTCACTGCCAGGCAAACCGGTGTCGACGAAGAGAAGAAGCGTATGTGCGAGAGCCTGATACACGCTTCGAAGGCGCTTCACATCCCGATCAATACAGACACCCCCGCCACCGAACAACTGAACACGGTCGTCCAGGGCGTTACCGCTGCTTTCGAAGCTCGCGACACGGCGAATTACGCCGTCATGAACGCTCTGGTATTGAACGCGGCTCCTTTCCAGGTCCAGATCAACCAGAGCCTCGCGCCTGCTGAATACGCCAAAGAGGTTCTTACCGATGTATCCACCAAGCATACCGCGGCGCTTGCGAAGATCGAAGAATTCGAGAAGAGAGTGGAAGTCATGGCGGCTGCTCTGGGATTCAAACTGACCAAGGCACCTGGACGTGAGCAAGTTAAAGAGATTACCAATCACGTCAAGAGGTCTCAAGAGAAGAAAGAGCAGGAACTCGTACAGTGGGAGAGCCAGGTGACCCCGGCGGTGAATCTTGCAGCCACCCAACTAGGGGTTCAGTTGCCAGTTCACGGCATTGCCGGGCTGGTCCAGGAACTTGGCGAAAAAGCTCAAGCCTGCTTCAAGGACACTACTGAACACCAAAAGGATATGTTTGACAGCCTCTTGATAGAAGCTATCGGGATTGTCGAACACTCAATCGGTGGCTATACCGTCGATGAACTCAGTGTTGCCCTTCCAGTTCTCTCCGGCGACGCGGCTTCGACTCTTCGATGGAGTGAGCAAGAGAAGAAGCGAATCACACAAGCGACTGAAAAGCGTGACGCAGATTTTCAGACGAGAAAGGTTGAGAGCGAGCAGATACTGCGGGATATGATTCAGAGATCGTACAAGATCCTTTATCCACATGCCAATTCACTCCCAACGCTCACTCCGAAGCATACCAGCCAGCAACTCATAGAGTGGACGACTGAGATTCATGGCTTATTCCAGGCCCAACTTCATGAACCGATCGAGGCGGACGTGGACCTAATAGACGCGCGAACGGACACCTTGATCCTTCTACGGGCCAGCCTGTACACGTTTGTAAAGAATGCGTTCGCTGCAGCGCATCTTCCTACTGCCGATGAAGACTGGCCTGCCACTTACGAGGAAGACGATCTGGTCATCGCCGTGGATGCTGAGCATTTTGTCGCTGAGCGTCTGGAAGTTCTGCAGAAAGCGCTAGACGCGCAGCGCGAAACTGACAAGAAGAGCAACGCTGCTCAACTCAAGCTGCTGGCTGCCGAGATCGATCACATCACATGTCTCGTCTGCCGTTGTACCACTGTGCAAGATCCGATGTACAAGTTCACAGCCGTCGATCCTTGAACCTCCGAGGAAGCACTGTTGCAGCGGCGTAGAGATTTCGAAGACTGGTTCAAAGAGGAATTCGCAGAGCACCAGCTCGCGATCAAAGAGTCTACCGAGGAGGACCTGCACTTCAGCTACGGGCGGCTCCTCCGGTGGGTGGGCGGCAGGGTATTCGACCGCTTCCGCCGCTTCCAGTCGCTACTACATAAAGAGGACAAGCTTGAGACGTTTCTCTTTGACGCGACATACTTGTCGTACGACGTGAACACGAAGAACGCCACGACCATGGCAGACTGGCTCATCGAGAAAGGTGAGAACCTCGAGGACGTCATCAAGGAGCGATCGTCCGATGCGATGGAAGCCCAGCAGCAGGTTGTACATCTCCGTGGTGTTCTTGGAGACGCGCGTGACTATTACACTACCCTGGAGAAGGCTATCGACGCGTCGTACGTCGTGGTCCTCGCGAGGGAGGAGGAAATCGCCAAGCTCAAGCAGCTCCAGGCTCCTCCGGGATAGGTTCGCTCACGCAGGAACACACTTCCACCCCGTACAAGAAGAAACGACTGACCACCCTGGAGTCTATGTTGGCGTTGGGCCACGCACTTTGCAAGCTTTTGCCTTGATGTAGTCTGCAGATCTGTTCAGTTTTCTTCTTGTTTGAGGGGCGTCGGTAGTTCACACATGGAGGCAAGGGGTATTTCACGTAGCAATGCAAGATATTCACTCACGATGAGATGGAGGTAGTTCATGGTATACAAAAAGCTAGACTTTGAAGTTCGTAGCAACAATCAAGAGTCAAGCACATATGTGAGCGATGCGTAATGAACGACTAACAGTGTGATCTCGAATATACTCAATAGCACTGGCAAATGATATTACAACCGGTGATATTCGTAATTATCAAGAGGGCGCAGAACTGGTTTCAGGCAGGATGATGTCGTGGAACACGGCAAGCAATGCAGAGAAATCGAACAGGACATAGAAGCGATGTACGACATGACTTCCATATCCCAGTTTGGCGTGATACACTATTGCGACAAGAAAGTGTGACATACGTGGGAAACATTATCTTTGGACACAGGCGCAAGAGAAGCAGGCCTTTGGTAGGTGAAGAAAGAGATGATAGAGACAGCGAGACTGTTGCTATACGCATCTGACGTTTCGAAACACCTCCCACGAGATAAGAGAAGTGGTAAAACACGCGGTTGCTGTTCTGTGTCAGGACGTCACATCTGGAAATACAAGTATGTTAGAAGGGACGCAAACATCAGCTGTAGATGGTGACGACGACGTCAACGTTTGTTGCATCCAGAACGCTCTGCGTAACGAGCTTTACCGTCGACATATTTTTCTTTCCCCAAGATAACGACAAGATCCGGCTGATGTAGTTCCTTCGATAGCCTGCGAGAGTATAAAACTTTCGCTCTCAGTGCGACGTTCTCTCTTCACCTCCACAGCAAATCTTCTTTTTGCAAAAGGCGCAGTGCGTATCGGACATGTTTCTGCCTTCCGCGCCTTCGTCTCCATGTCCAATTTGACTCAAAAGTTCCAACGTGTACTAAATGTGCGAAGCACGACGTGGAGCCTGTACAAAACGCTTCAGTCAAAAGACATGTCTTCGTTGCGTAAGCTCAGATACTTACATCAAAGTTCGCATCCTGCCAAAGTCATGGCAGTACCGCCCAAGCTTGCGAATATATAAAGCACACGCGATTCTCTCTAAGTCTCCCTCTTACACATACAACGTCTACCTTTTAACCAAAAAATCGCAAAACAACACACTATGTCTGCGTTCTCCGCGCCTTGCTCGCAAATCTAGGAGGACCAAAAGCACCAAACTTACACATAATGTAGTAACGCAGGCCTTAGGGTTTTGTTCAAAATCGACTAGCAATGCTTCGTGCCTTCGTTGCGTGCTCTCGCGATTGCTTTCTCAAAAACGCAACAGGCATGTGTATGACAGCGCTGCTCGGGAGTGCGGGTATATAAACTCAACGCCATCTTCACTCCCTCTCTACTCACCCACACAAGGTGTCCCGTTTCACCAAAAACCACAGTGAAACATTACCATGTCTGGTCCTTTGCGGCTTTGTCGCAAGCCTGACTCTACCAAAAAAAACAGACCACCAGTTGCATGTGGCCGAGTAGAGCCTCGGCTCTTGTTTAAAGTACACACGTTGTGATACATGGCGTTTGGAAACGCTTCCCAGCTCTTGGTGTCAGATATGGACGAGTTGGTTTCATAGCGGTGCTGCCCAGGACTGTGGCTATATAAACTTCGCTCATTGCCGGTTCTTCATGCCTTCATCACTTCATGCCCGGGTTTCTAAAGTGCATTCCCCGAAAAAGGTGGTCGTTCAATTCATGTCCTGCGCCGGCCTCCTGTCTCTTTCTACTGCGTCTCGAAACGACAAACGAGGAGGAACATGGTGTTTTTTGGTTTGAAAACTATAATTTTTCGACACTATGATCGAGCACTGCACGTTCTGACGCACTGCGTTTTCACAAAACCAAAATGCTTGACTGAGCCATGGATGTGCGGTTCTTTTTCCGCGGCACTTCTCGTAATCGAAGATGGTGGAAGAAACTTGGTAGTTTCATTTGCCTTCAAAGCGAAGTCCAAGCAAGTGATGCGCAAAGGTTCTGACCAAAAGAACATGTCCAGTGCGATGTGGCAGCAAAACGCCGATAGCGAGCGACCAAAATGACATCGGGCGACGGTCATGAGCTGGGTGTGCGAGCGCAAAGGCGACTCGGTGCAGACAACGGCGGTGCGCCTTCTGAAACAATCTCCAAAAGGAAGGTTCGAGGATGTTATGCGTGCGTGTGGTGAAGGTGATTTCGTCACATCGGAAAATGCGCAGTGCTCGAAATTATCACGATGAGGTTGATGTGAAGAAAGAGCCCTGAAGCCCATATTGCATTGATGCGCAAAGTCGAACGCCGTCGACCATTATTCACGTCCCTGGCCGCAGCCCCAGAGATAACCCAGACATATCCATGCCATGCCAGCATCCAACCCAACCAAAAAGAAACAAAGACACGATCTATATGCCGCAACCAAACACGCGCACGCAAATGCCATGCTATGTTACACGCGGTCTATACGTCTATGCCAAACAGCACTAGCGTGTATAGGTAATGACCGTCATCGTCGGACCGATCGCTCGTCGACGAAGAAGAGGAAGAAGGTGTCGGGGGTATCGCAGAAGTGTGTAATTCGTCAAACATCGTCTAAACGATGAGCAGCTTCTCAACGTTCTCGCCCGCGCTGCGCTCGCTCATGCGGTTCCACGCGGCGTAGGTGAGGACACCGCAGGCGGCCCACATGACGGGGACGGCGGCTTCGGCACCGGCTGAAACACACGTTAGTACGGTGACTTCGTTTTTGATGCTTCCTTTTCATGACGTACTTGGGCGCTCGGCCTGTGCAGCCATCTCCATGACGCGGGCTGCGCTGCTGGTTGAGCTGGAGGAGTTGGCGCGGATGGTGGCGGGTGCGATGCGCTTGCCGGCGAAGGCAGCGGTTATGGGGACGCGGGTGGCGATGCGTGCGAACATGTTGTTGATTTGAGTTGTTGAAGTTTGAGGATGTATTATCGAGGGAACAGGGGTTATGTAGCGACAAGTGGCGACTTGAGTAATCTCTGTGATGACACGTATAAACAAACGATAGTCGTCGTCGTCGTCAAGTAAGTCCTCTTGAATGATAGTGAACGTGCGTATTGGTAGGTGCAGTTTGAGTGAATCCGGGGAAAGAGGACACAGACACGGAACACGGTTTATATAAAGAAAGTGGGCCTGGGGAAAGAGTTGACAGGGCTGAAGGGAAAGGAGGCGAGGCCGGAGATGGCGCGAGCAGAAAATTTAGGGGCGGTGAGCGATCCGTGCAGGGATGTGCCAGGTCGAGATAGGCTTGGCCGCCAGCACGTGAGTGGGTCCGGTGCGGAAATAGCAAAGCGAGAGTCTGGGGTAGCTGTCACTTTTGAGGAAGTCACGGCCCTTGCATCACGCGGGCTGAGCTCATGGTGAGAAGTCTTGAAGATGATGCATTCGATGTATTGAGACTGAATGCGACCGACGATGAGGCTCTCCGAGTTCCGTCCGGCTCTATCTCGCAAAGAGCCGCAGAGACCCTGCTTTGAGATCGGCACTGCGGCGCATCCCCGGCCTTCTAGACGAATCTACCGAGAATTAACCTGCCCTCGCCACCCCCAGTCTCAACAACAACTCAACAACAATTCTAGCGTACACTGTTCCTTCCCATTCACTTCAATAGATTCGTCTTCGCCGTGCAGTCATCACGTTCCGCTGTAATACATACGAAGGCCGGCAATTCCGGGTCGTCACTAACAACAAGTTCATCGGAATCTATCCACACTGATCTACAAACTTACTTCCACACGCGATACCGAGCGACGGCCGTCAAATCACACTATGCGTACACACAGTGCCCATCACCTACTTCTCATTACCATTAGGAAGATGCGACAAGCCTCCGCTCACACATTCTTCCATAAGAAGTCTTCAACCTTCTTCCCTTCGCACGCCTTCATGATGACCTCTCGCATGGTTACGACTGAGGGTTTATCACGGATGTTATAATCCCACTGCTTACCGTCGGCGGGTGTCCTAGCAACGACATCGTACATGGCAAGGCGAACACATGCCATCGCCGAAGGGATACTGACATCCAGCGATTCAATCACTTCAACCAATTCGGGAGTATCATGGAGCTGCGGCGGCCATACGGCATATCCGGCTTCTTCGAAACGAGCAGCAACCTCGAGCATTATCTTTGTGCAAAGATCTAAGACTGCAAAGCAGTTCACCCGGGCTATTGGGAAGGTGCCTTTGTACTCCGGCTGGATCACGTCCTGTGCACGACGAATAAGCCCCGATGGCGGGAAGCTAAGGAAAATGTCGTTGTAGTTCAGGCCCCTATGAATCTTGCGATCCATCTTAGGATCGCCCGTGAGTTTGACCCAAAGTTCTGGACTGGGCGCGTAGAGGCTGATGAGGCTGTCCCATGCCGAACTGCCCATCGTATCCATAGAGATCCGCTGGCTTGCACAAGCAGCATGGCGAGGTTCTTTCCTTGGGGCTGCTATGAGCATCGTGTGCGGTGTGATCGTTTGCTTGAAGATCTTCGCTCCACAAAACAGCTCGAAGATGTTGCAAAAGTTCCTCTTTGGGTATTGCTTTCCTGCGAATACGACATCCTTAAAAAGCGTGCGGAGATGTTCGAGGATCGGAATCTCGGGACAACCGCCAATCTGTCGTAACATATTGTAGAGATGCATCGTCGCACCAAAGATTTCCTGCTCGTTGAGGATTTGAAGGCCGACGAAGAGCGTGATATCCGATATTGCGGACATGTAACTTCCCATGACCCACGGAGATTGCGAATAAAGGTCGAACGTCTTGTCAGATGTGAACTTGACCATCTTCTCCCTAAGCATCCAGACGATGGCGGCCGTGTCATCGTGGTAGAGCTTTACTGAACTCTGTGCGTATGATTGGTAGAACTGCTCTGTAGCGCCAAGTACCTCGTTAGCACGACTCAGTGCAATGATGCGGCAGTTCGGTGGCTTTTTCCCCGTCTTCTCGTATTCGTGGAGAAAGCTGCGTCCGCTTTCTAACAGCATATGAGCTGTTATTATAGTCGGGATGGATAACTTCTTGTCTTTAATATCCGCTATGAGAGGAAGCACCGAGGGATGTTGCAGATGATCCTCGTACATGTCGTGCCGGTATGTGGCTGGCGAGTTCGGCTGATGTGCCGCAGATGCCGGGTGTTGAGAGGCGCTCTTGATCATGAAGGCAAGCAATGCCACATCGTGGCTGTAACGATCCGCGCAGATTTTGGCGCTTTCTGCTCGACGTTTTTCTTCTGAGACTTGGCATCCTTCGACCGATACCAGATTCGTGATTGCATGCGCGAAGCTCTCTTTAGTTGTACGCTCTTCCATAGAGTTGCGGAAGAAAGCCTGAAACGGGCGACGCTCCTTCCCAGGTGACTCCGGGAGTTGCTGAGTGTCGATAAAGGTCACCAGGAGTGTCGAGGGCCAAATTAACCCTCCGCCATGAGACAACTCGCTGAATGAGGAGATTGTGGCCGTTCTGAAGAAATCCATCGATGCCAGTTCATCGGCGGTAACACTCGGTCGCAGCTCACAACCACCTTCAAGACCTGCTTTCCAGAGGGAGAACTCGTCGCATGGTCGAGCCTTGCGAGCGTGGCATCTGAGACGTCTTGAGAAGTGCTGAGCCAAGTTCGTCAACCAGCCGGCAGCAGCAAGGGATAAGTCACCGGCCGCGTGAGATTTCCAAATTGTCTTTACAGCCTCCACAATGGCCTGAAGTTCAGCGAAGTATACTTGGAAAGCGATCATATCCTCGATAGGGTCTTCCGTAATCGTGAATCGTTCGGGTTCGGGCTCCGGCACGTTCTTGCGCCAGTATTCGGAGGCTGAATAGTCGAAATCCTTCTCAGCTTCAATTAGTCCGGTTAGTACCTCGAAACTGTTGTTTGTTGCCAAAAGGGACGCGTCTGACTTGTCACAAGATGTGCGCTTCATGCTTTTGTTGCTCCGCTCCTTTGTTTTCGGGAAGAGCAATGCGTATGCTTCAGCCAGTGTCTCGTTGAAGACTTTGTGCCGTTCTGTCGAGTCTTGTACACCTTGGGTAGATGATGGCAACGTCTCGTAATGTTTCGTCAGTCTGCTACGATTCATAATGACCATCTTGAAAGCTGACTCGATAGTCTTCGGTGGGCGTTTGCCTATGCTTGCGGCTTTGCGGGCGCGTTCCGCAATTTGGCGTACAGTCATTTCTTGAGGCTCAGAGTGGTCATTGTCGCCTGGGCTCGATGGCGAGCTGAACTCGGCTGATTGATCGAATGAATTCAGCCAGCGAATTACAATAGAGGTTTCTCGTTTGTAGGTTCGGTAGGTGCTGAACAGAGTCTGAGGGAGCGGTCCCGGCGTGCTGGTGGTCGCTGAAGCTGCCATCGTAAGCTAGCGTGTTGCGTGAGATGCTTTGTAGTGTTGCGATGATGAGATGACGATGGTATGTCGACGGTCGCAGGGGGCGTTGGCGGATGTGTGTGCTGTTTGGCCGTATTCGATGTTGCAGCTCGATGAGAGGCGTGGGAGACTTAGTTATTTGTCCCTTGTGGGAATTTGCAGAAAATTGGATCAACTGGAATTATTTCATGTATGTGGCTTTGGTGAGTGATGGTCCACCACTAAAAAGACACCTTACCAAGGAATCCATAATACGATCCGTGGCACGGTACGGCTGCTGCCTGATCCGCAGAACAGCTCGCAGGCAGACAAGAAAAAGATCTTTCCGTTGCCTCAGAATAGCAGATATAGTGGTCTGATGGTTAGTTGCGCAGTGCTCATTTGCAGTCTCGCCGTTTTCGAGGTGGTTTTCCAGGTTGGCTTAGACAAGGCGATTGGTGCGCCTTCAATAGACATTCATCACTTTCCATCTTTTGCGCAATACTAAATCGAGAAGATTTATATCAGGCAAGAACAATCGTGGAAACAGATGACTAGGAAGAGTTTGGAGCGATCTCAACGCGCAGTAGGTGCTGCGTAGCCAGTATGATAGGCTCGTCGTGGGCGGCATGGGCGGGTGGAGTTGAGCAATGTCCATAGGTATAGAGAGTCGCCCATTTAGTGGGCGAATGATGTTGATGGCATCGCGATACGTCTAGATGGTTCATGGTTATTCGTGAAGACATTTGCGATTGGAGAAAGCAGGCAGCGACGCGACCTCAGGATTGAACGCGTCGGGCGCTAGCCCAAGAAGAACCAGATGACGACATGCCCCCACTAGCCAATCAATCAGGGGCGCACGGTCATGGACGCCAGCACGAAATGGAGAGCAACAACAAGCGGGCCTCGTGCTGTCTTCTCTGTCTTTCGCGCTCGAGCCCGAGGGGTCATTTCGTGCAGTCCTTCAAGGCTTGTCTGATGCACGATAACAGCTTCAATCGCGAACGAGGCATCGGTCTTGATGGGCTTATTCGAACACTGCGATCTTTACCTACTCCTCGATCGCTGCACTCCCGCTATGCCATTGCCTCACCAACAGAGCCCGAGCGACAGCCATCGATCCAAACACTTCCCTTCCGAAGTCTGGCATCTCCTGGTAGTGCGAGATGAAACGCTACCATAACACCAGACAGGCGCATGATATCGACATCTGACTCGGATTGCGCGCAAAGATTTGGGTGAGCAAGTGCACGATGATAGGGATGCATTGTTTCGATGAGCTCATTTGATCTTGCAAGCTAACACTGAACTACCTGCCACGGCTACTAGGTCCAAGCCTTACATATCCATCCATAGAAAATCTTCCAAGTTGACATCTCCGCAAATCTTGACGACCGCATCGCGCAGTAAGAGCAAGCCATCGTTTTGCTGTAACGATTTCCACCGAGACGCATCCGTGCGTTTGCCTTCGAAGTGATCGATATTGTACCTGACGACCCCTAGAAAACCGATCGCTGCTTCCAGTGTGTTCGAATGGAAGTTGGAGCTGGGACCCGTGGCTCCACGCGCTTTGGCTATCGCCACGAATTCTCCCACGCTCTCTGGCACCCCGTTGGGTTTGGCGAGTTGGGACGCAACTTCCTTCCAGATGTCGAGCACTAGGTCCATGACGGCAAAGTAGTTGACCTTTGCTAGGGGACATGGACCGTCGAACTCCGGCATGAAGTGGTCTTTTGCGCGCAGGAGAACATCGGATGGCGTGAAGCGAGCTATCATGTTGGGCATCAGATTGTGCTTTTTTGCCAGCAGCCTTTCGTCCAGTATTTTGGCTAGTAAACGCTCTTCGACAATGCACTGTTGCGCTAGCGTCTGGGATGCAAAGTCTGAGAGCTTCACCATGTTCATTCCTGCATCATCCGTCCCCATTGCTTTCTCTTTTAGCCTTTTACCAGCAAGCATCCACTTTCTATTCTTGCTGCACAGAGGGTCACGTTTGGCAATACGAGCCATGTTGTCGAAGTCGTTTGTAGGTCTTCCCTGCATATGTGGGAAAACGGCCGGTCCAAGAATATCACAAAGATGTTCCAACAAAGGCATCTGAGGACATGGAACCCTGAGCTTCTGCAACATGTTGTACAAATGCAGCAGATCAGAGACGTACCCATGCGCACTGATCAATCCGAGGCCGAGCATCATGTTGCGTGCCGCGATTGTCGCCATGTAGCTTCCAGTCACCCAAGGCGATTGAGAATACAAATCGAATACCTTCTCAGAGGTAAACTTGTCGAGTTGTTTGATGGTACTCCTGACATTATCGGCCCACGCTGGTTCCAAGTGGAGGGCTTTCACTGGATCCGATTTGTTTTCCAGTAGCTTTTGCAATGCGATTCGGCTGTTGCGTGCGAAAGACAGGACCTTGATTCTGTTGTTTGTGTGGTGTGGAGCATCGCTTGGATGTTGCGAGATAAAGCTTCGACAGCTTTCTACGAAGGTGTGCGCGCCGATAACGAGAGTGGTTTGCGACACTGAGTCTGGTTCTAGACATGCCTTCAGACCCCATAACAGAGGAACACCCAAAGGAAATTGAAGGTATTCCTCTTTGAACGTGTAATCAAACCAGTCTGTATCAGCATTTGGGCTAAAGTCCATAGGGCCGTTCCATATTGGATGCCGATATATGCTTCGACACATCGACATCACCAAGCCCCGATCGTGTTCGTAACGTTCGTCGATGATTTCGTGCATATGCTGATAGTGTTCATCTCTAGTTCTGGTCTCGCTGGTGGACACACAATCTAGAACTGAGTCGATAAGCTCGCTTTTCAATACGCGCTGATCGCGTTGAGTTTTGAAGTAGTCCTCGAATCTGCAGCGTTCAGCGGTAGTCAGTGAATCGTCTCCAGCTTTTACCAGCGCCTCGAACCGGCGTATCTCGTTGATTGGCCAGAGGAGACCATAGCCGTGAGTGAGTTCTTGAAAGCCCTCCCCCTCGCTCGACCTCCTCCATGCATCGACATTCTCCAACCAGCTATGTACATATCCCTCTTTTGCAACCGATCGCCCGTCTTCAGTACTGAAGAAGCGATATAGTATCCCGTCATTGTTATCATGGTAGGGCGAGTGAGCAGCTATCCATTTGAACAAGTAACTATGGACCACATTCGTGAGAAATCCAGCTGCAGCTAAAGGCATTTCGCCATTAGCAGCAGATTTCCAGATGGTCTTGATAGTCTGGACTGTGTTTTGTAGCTCTAGCACGTAGGTATGCATCGCTATGGCGTCACCAACCGAATCATCGGTAATACTGGATGTCGTCGTGGGTATGGGAGCCTCGGTTTGCCAGAAATCTGATGCGCAGCTCTCGAACTCAGGCTCCGTCTCGACAACATGAGCTAGCACCTCGAATGCGTTGGAAGTGGCAGTCGCATGCGAAGCACTGGTAGTCTGCCTTGTCGATCCGAGTTTCGATATCTGCGAAGCGAAGAGAATGGTATACGCCTGGGCGAGGGTTTCATTGAAGACTTTGTGTCGCGTTGTTGCCGCGATGGTATCGGTCGACGCTGTAGGGAGACGATCGTAATACTTGGTGAGCTTGTTACGGTTGACGAGAACGACTTTGAACGCGTCATGAACCGCTGGTGGAGGAACACGTTTGTTCTTCGACGCTTTTCTCGCTTTTTCCAACAGCTGCTTAACGGTGACAGGACTTGGTGCTGCTGGGGGAGCGGTTGCTGCTGATGCCAGTGGTTGGTTGACAGTCTTGGACTTGCCAGCCGGGGTCTGGTCAAACGTAGTAAGCCATTCCAATACCACAGAGGTTCCGCGCTTGTACGTCTGATATACGGTAAACAGGGTTGACGGCAGCCGATCGTCGCTCGTGGGAGTTGATGTAGCCATCTTGATGAACTGTAAGCGTACAGGGGATTACCTTTCTTATATTGTAGCCACAAAGTACGAAAGACGACTTTTTGTTCAATTGTGGTCGATCCGATTGCGAAGAGTCAAGTTGATTGGCGTAACCATGGTTCGCTCCATGAGTCACTCTGCGGCACAACCGGAGAGCCATGAGAGGCCAAACTCGGCGCAGTGGCACAAGTGAGAGCCAACAATACATGAGAGAATGTCTTTGGTGTGCAGAATATTGGTGAGGTTTGGAGGCTGCGAGGAGCAGACATCTCACCCAATGCGCCCACACCTAAACACGATAAGCCATTGTAGGCGCCTGACTGAAGCATGTCGCGCGTAGTTCAAAAGTCGCCTCGAGAATACGAGAGGAAGACATCGCACGCGATGCGCGCACAACTGGACACGATAGACTATTGTAGGCGCCTCGCTGAGGCGTAGTTTTGCGGATAGATGAAACCGTCTTGAGCCTGTGAGGAGAAGACATCTCACTCGACGCGCGCAAACCTCAATACAACAGACCATTGTAGGCGTCTCGCTGCACCGAAACTTTGCGCATCGATCAAGAACATTGCGGGAGCGATACCATCAGTGCAAAAGCCGAGGTGATGACTGGATGCAACGATTGTGCCATCCGTGGAACGAAGATGACTCCCCAGCCGCGCTAGCCTACATGCAGACCACCATAGACGAATGCCATCGGCGACGGTGCCTTTGGAGGGTGCGCTGTGCAAGGAAAGCGTCCAGAGTCCACGGACGCCTGCAGACGTCATCGAAAAGGGGGCAGGCATCGCGACTGCTTAATATCAGCAGATAACCCTGGTAGGTCATGGAAAATACGAATGCGGCAACGGCGATAGATGGCCCTCGAGGGTGTCTCGAAGTCCACGCGCGCCTAGAAACGTTATCAACAAGAATGAAGCGCAACGATAGCCAGCAAGACTGGTTGATCTCAGCATGATGCGCAAATCTCATCGTGTCGCTGATTGGAATGTGGTAATGGCAAAAGCGATTTCCGAGGGTGTGCTGTGCGAGCATGCGGTTGAGGGTCTTCGCTCCGGCAGACGTCATCAAGGGAAGCACAGACACCATGGAGGAAGGCGCGTCTGTAAACTCACGTTTATGGAGTGAATTAATGTCTGACATACTCATTAGCTGCTTTCACGCATGCGCAATAGAGCAAGAATACCTATACACAAACTCCGCCCAATGCTTCGGCATTCGAAATACCTATCCAGCACTCAACAATCCAGAGGTCCCAGTCCCTCTCTAAACCCCATCCCTATCCCGACCCAAACCCCACCTTCCTTCTCATTACGACATCCCCTCATCCCTCATCATGACTTCCCGCCCTTCCGTTGCTTAACCCTCGACCCAATACTATCACTTCCACTCGCTTGCAATCCCGCACCATTCGCCGGCGTACTCGGCGCCTCCTCAATCCTCTCCATATCCTTCTCAACCTCCACATCCTCCTTGATCAACTTCTCCTTCTCCTCCGTCTCCTCATCCGTCGGCGCATACTCGCTGCGATCATCATCCGCGTCCTTGTAGACTACAAACCTGTACGCAATCCTGCAGATGAAGAACCACCAGAAGAGGTTGACGGCCTGCAGCGATGCGAGGAGGGCGAAGGTAATGTATTGCGAGATCCAGCACTTGTACTGTTGTGTTTCCCAGTTGAGTTCAAACGGACCGACGGTTTTGAAGGTCGTGAGGATGGACCAGATGATCTTGAGGTTGATGTAGTGGCGCGTGTAGCCCCAGATGACCATGAAGACGAAGAAGTAGGGGCCGACGATGGGAGAGTCGATGTAGTTGAGGCATTTAGACGTCTAAATCGCGTTAGTAAACCAATCGTGGAGTTGGAGAGAATTTTGACTTACAGCCAAGAAGAAATCCGACACATCATGCGTGATGTACACCGCAATCCCCATGTACGTAAAATGAAACCGGTAGCTCAACCAGATCAAGCTGACAGTAATAACATGATGCGCAACCAACTCCTTAAAGTCCTTCCTCGGCTTCTCCAGCATAAGCAACAGCACAATCGCCTGCTGCGCCCAGTAACTCGCTTGAAGAAGATAGTACGCCTTGACAACGGCCTCGTGCGTGCGGTGCGGGAAACCCTCATACATCCCAATAGGATTGAAGTACCACACCGGCGTGCGACTCATGATCCAAATGCCAAACGGCCCGTACAGCGCAAAGTACAGCGCCGTGTACGCCTGCTCCATGAACCTGCTCTGTTTATCCCTGTTCTTGATCCCAAGCTTTACCGCAATCGGGCGAATGAGTCGCTGCATGCAGAACTCGCGCGTGAAGCTCAGCACGATGATGTAGAAGCCGACGAAAGCAAAGTCGCGCCCGCCCTTGCCGTAGTGAACTGGGCCATTGGGATCCGCGCGGACGTGGGCGGGGATGAGCGGGTCGTCGCGTGCGAGCGGGTAGGACAGGAAGAGGCAGGCGGACAGCGGGTTCGATTCGTAGGGGTAGACGAGGTAGAGGAGCACGATTGTGAGGCCGAGGATGAGCGGGAGCAGCCAGGTATGGCGGATGCATTGGCGCTTGAATTTGGAGAGGTAGCGGCGTGTTGTTCGTCGTTTGGAGCGGCGGGCGGATTTCTCTGGTTTCTACAGGGTCTTGTCAGCGCGTGCCCTGCATACCCTGGATGAGGGTCAAAAAAGCACTCACCGAGTCCATGCTCGTCGGGCTGTTCAGCGGCGGGGTGCTCGTGCGGTGTGTAGCCAACGCTGGGACGTCGACATCGCCAGGTACATCAGATCCAAGCGCACTAGACTTTCTTCTCCGCCTGGCTGCGCCGTTTGTTGCTGTATTGTGTGGCAGTGCGCCGTTGAGGGGAGGAAACGGTTCCGTCATTGTGAGGTTGAGGAGAAGCGGAACGCGGAAGACGGGTCGGTAGTCGCAATACCTTGTCTGTTGTCAAGGAGAAACAAAACACCTCCCAGACGACGTAGAAGAAGCTCCGAAGAAGAGCCTGCAGCAGAAGATATAAAGCGGCTGAGATATAAAAGCGGATGCGTTGCTTCTCCTTTCTCTGGCTTTCCCGAGGCTCGCCGCAAGTCAGGTCTCGCTGGCTCGACGTCCCAAGCAATTTCCGACCGGTGGAGTGGAGCCCTTGGCTTTCCGTAGCGCGTCGATCTGCTGTGAGCGAATGCCAGGGGTACGTCTTATGTCAGCGGCGTACTCGCTTAAAGCTACTGTTTAGAAATGCTGGAGAACCAATGCGACGTGAGTGATGATGCGGATGCGGAATGCTTTTTGGACCCTGATGGAGGTACGGCTCGGGTCCCTTCCGAAATCTGACAGAAAGACAGCAGGAGCGTGCGTCACAAGTGTCGGAACAAGCAATCGAGGCGGGTGATGGGTCGGGGAGCTACCCGGACCAAAAGCAACGGTGATATGGAAGCTTATATTGCGATCATTGGTGTCTGCATCTACATGGCTGCTGTCACCTACTAATACAGCTAGACTACATGTCTTCTACCGATAAACATACATATGCGCTATGCTGCAGGTCTTAGTCTGCTCCCTGCATGACCATGTGCCTGAGTAGGCGCACCATTTGCTTTTATCTCCAATCTCTTCCCCGCAATCTCAAGATTCTTCTTCAATTCAGTCGTCGGTGTGCCAACGCTGCTCGCGGTCACTGTGCTGTCCATGCTTCCTTTTCTGGACAGTACCCCATCCTGCCGCAACAAGCCTTTGATGCCGCCCGCCTTCCGCGCTGGAAGCTCGCCTTTTCCAGCGGTAGCGACGTAAAGTAGGTACTTCAAGTTCGGTAGTGTGTGGCGAATGTCGACGGGGCGCAGACCGAGAGAGTTGGAAAGGATTTCTATGTTCTTGTTGAGGAGGAAGACGCCGTACTCGAAGCGATAACGGACGACGTTCTTCATGTAGAGAGGGTAAGTGCGTTGGGGGTTCTGATTGGCCTGCGTAACGGCGAGTGGGTCGTCAATGGTCGATGTCGAGCCGTGGGGCGATATTGGATACGGTAGTATGACGGAGAGATAGGGCGATAGTGAGTTGACGACTTGCGCGACGTATCCCAACGCTGCCGAAGTAACGTCTGGATTTACTTCGTCGAAATTGGAGTTCGGTAAGAGAAGGCCTCGTATCGTGAATGCGAGCGCTTTGCCCTGAACAGGCTCGATAGGGAAGATCCTGAGGAGATCTTCGCACACCCTTCGCCGTTGGCCAGTGATATCCTCAGCAGCTTTCTCAATGAGTTCCTTACTCTCGGTACACTTTGCTCGTTCTTCATCAAGCGCGGCCTCGGCTTTCGCTTGCAACTCCCGCCCCGCCTGCATCTTCTCTCGTCGATATTTGATGTTGGCTTGAAGCTCGTCCCGCCTTCTCCGCGCAGCCACCACTCTCCTCTTCTCAGCAGTAACAGCAGCCTGGACGGTCCGCAGACTTTCTTCCGTCTCGGGAACTGCCTCGACCGTGCAGATATCCTCCTTGTTCGCCGCAAGTATGCCCTCAATCTCGTCGGCGATCCGGTCCCGTGTAGTCAGCGCATCCTGGATGCAGTCGTCTAGTGTTGATAATCGCATCAGCGCATCGTATGACGAAGAAGTCAGGGCCTTCCCGTCTGGGTTGTTCTTCGGCGGTGCGAGAAGTTCAGGGCGCATTCGCTCCTCTACCGGCAGATCTGTAAAGCTGGTGTAGATTCCGTCCGTCATGTGGAAGAGTATGCAGTTCTGCGGTAGTGGGTGTCTGAAGCTTCCAAGCGTCCTGCCTATGAACTGCAGCGACCTGAACTGTACTGTGTAGTCCATGAGGTACTGCCAATCCTGCATCGTCTCGCTCTTCGCCCACACCCTGACAGTAAGTTTGTCGAGTCGCGTGACACCAGGACCACAGGGTCCGAGATCGAAAAACTTGAAGTTCGGGTTCATCGCCTTTTCTGCGACTTCGGAGATGTAGACCGGGTCGTCCTGGTCCTCGACATGCAAGCTGAAGAAGGTGTCCGCCATGCGCCCTGCGGTAATGTCTTCCAGCTTCTTCTGGCGGAACAGCGGAGTCGCATTGGTCCACTCCATAGTCGAGCGCCGTCGCAGTCCCCTTCCATATCCGGGTCTGGTCGCCGTGTTCGGGGTAGGTTCGCGCAAGCCGCCATTGCTGCGCCGCGTGTCTTCGGGAGAGGTGAGGTCGCTCGAAGATCGCGAATGCGCCAGGCCCCTGCTCTCTCTCATCGCCAGCGCCTTGGTGGGCGACTTGAGCGTACTCGGTATAGCTTCATCGTCGATGGTCCGCCCGCGCGACTTTGGGGGTGATAGACTGAGCGTGAGGTTGCGGATGGTGATGCCTTGGAGGTGTCTGAGCTTGCGATTCTGGCAGACTATCAGCGACTACAACCCTTGTATTCTCGACGCGCATACATATGCAAGCAGCCACGGGCGCTCACGTGGTGGAGACTTAGGCTCGGCTGCCTGGGACTCGCCGGCCATTACGTCGCTGATCTGGTGGGTAAGCAGGGGCGGGAGCGGAATATTCCAAAGAAACGTATCATTGAGGCATTGCTATAGGTTAGATCAAGCGCCCCAGCAATCGCAATGACGCAGCGCATAGTAAAGCTTGGAAGCTTGCTGGGTGAACGCGTGTTTGGGGTTCCCAGCTGTCGTATTGGATCAAGCGGACCTCCGCGGCCTGGCCCGTGCTTTTTGAGACTCGCAACTTTCATCCACCACCATCGTGGCGGCCATTGGCATCACCACCCCGCCGCCATGCCTCGAACTCTTGCCCGGCTGCGGTACAAGCCGCCACTACAGCCCATCTCTCTCGCCAGTCCCACCGCCGCCAGCCGCGTCACCCCCCAGCATGTTGCCAATATGCAAAAGCAGATCGCCGCATATGTTGAAAGGCAGTCGAATCCGCAGCACCTCCGCATTCAGACCGTCGTAAACGAAAAGGCAAGACGACAAGCGACTGCCCAGCACGTGATCTCGCCCGTCAAGCCCTACACTCTTCGTGACGTCGTGGACCCGGAAGGCACTGCCAAGCACGGCGAGATTATCTACATTTTCCGCAACACCAAGTCGAATCAGATTATCTACTCGCTGCAGGAACTGCTAGATGTATGAATAATGCACAACTTACCACTTTCAATGCTAATTTGTAGAACCACCACCTCGAACAACTTCCCTTCATTGGCAAGCACTCGAAGCCACCCGCCCTACGTCCAGACGAATGGGTTCCCCACTGCGTCCTCACCTTCCCTACCCCCAGCCAAGGCCAGAATGCTTTCCGAAAGCTACGCGAGTTCCGCAGACTGCACGAGACTGCCTGGGACAAGACGAACCCCGAGTTCAAGCGCATGGACAAGAAAACGAGGGTCAAGAAGATCATGGACCAGCGCGCCAACACCAGCGCCGACTTGGCCGAGGTGCTGCGGATACAAGAGGCGCATGGAGCCAAGACGGCGGAAGAGCAGGTAGAGCAGGAGAAGAAGGTATCAACTTTCCTCGACAAGCGGTGGGAGCAGATTGATGCTCTGGCGAATGCGGGGCTGGCCAAGGCAAAGCCCACGGATAACGTCAAGTGGCTGCAGGGCCAAATACGGTCCATGGACCACAAGCTGAAGATGAAGCACAACCAGAACGAGGCCGATCAGAAGAGCATAAAGGCTGCCAAAGAGAGCCTCGAGACCCGCCTGGGTAAGCTGCAGTACGCTCTGCGAAAAGCGGAGCAGTTCAAGAACCTACAGGAAGATCTCACCAAGAGAGCGGCGCCTGCCAACGAACTCGGCGCTGAGACGAAGTTGTATGAACTGAAACTCCAGGCCCGCACCCTGCAGGAGGCGCTCGACAACCCCGATCCTACACGTTCCGAGGCAGACCTGGAGTTGGATCGCGAAATCCTCGCGGGTCATCGCGCTGAAATCACCACCCTCGAGCAGGCTTTCGAAGCAAAAGCCCAGGCTGGATCCCGCGACCACTACATTGCCCGTTCCGTCCTGCCCAAAGCACTCAAGACGCCGCCCGTCAAGCCCTACACACTGGAAGGCGTGAGCGTGCGGTGGGCCGACATTCAAGACGCCCTCTACGCAGCCGGTAAATGGCCCGCAGCTATCGAACACGAGCCTCTGGAGATCAACAAGGCGCGCGGCGAGACGCTGATGCTTTCTGCCGAGGAGTACGAGGTTGAGAAGCAGAATGAGGTTGGAAGGATTATGGATACGCTGAATCTGAGGGAAGGCGAGTATCTGGAAGAGAAGGACGGGCTGAAGAGCTCGTTTAATAGCCCGTCACTTAAGAGTGGGATTGCCATGTCGATACCGCGGGATGCTTTTAAGAGCGCGACGGTGTAGGATGCGGTGTATAGTATGTAACAAAGTATCTTGTACATGTACCTTTGGATGCTCACACATGCCAGCCTGTCTGTGAGATGCTGACGTTCAAATACGTGCGATTGATGTAGTTACTGCTGCGAGCTCCGTGGCTTCCGTTGTGTATTCCCCACCACATCTCGAGAAAGGTCTTCTGGGGACGACTGCGTAGTTGTAACCGCCTGATATGGGGTGCGACCTGGTTGCAAGAAGAAATGTCCACAAGCCCTACGAGACCTTCAACCGCACCATGATCTTCGGCGTACGCGCCCTCTGGGAGCCTGGGCCTCTTGCTAGGCCTCTCTTCACCCTCTTCAGCCTTGTCTTCTTCTGTCGCTCCTCTCGCCTGTTTCTCCTCTTCTTGTCGCATCGCTGCTGCATCCATCTCTCTGAATCGCGTGTAGGGACTATACGGTACCATGCCAAACTGCGGAACGTGTGGCGGGGTCTCCACCTCGGCTCCCTTTGCGGTTCGTAACGCGGCCATGATCTTGTCTATGACCTTCAGCTTCCGCAGTGCACCAGTGTTGATGACGGCATCCGAGAAGCTGTTACCGCAGGTGAGGACTCAGACGCGAACAAGCTTTTCCTGTTCGATGCGGAGGGCGCGTCGCTCGGCTTGCAGCGCATCGGGGGGGTTCCACCAGGGCTGTAAAGTCAAGGTCAGTATATACATAGTATCGGTATTGTATGGAATCCACTTACCTCCACAAAGGTGACCTGCGACGCTTCGTTGATGGTCAGCCCAGTTCCACCAGCCTTGGCTTGGAAGCCGATGAGCGTCGTCGCTTGCGACACCGTCTGCCACTTGTGCAAGAGGTCATCCCTCTCCTTTGTGCTCAAGACACCAGAGTATAATGGGATTTCAACGGAGTAACGTCGGTGAAACGCTACGGCGATGATGATGAGAGCCTTGTAGAATCAACTCCAGATGGTTATCTTCTCCTCAGGGTGCTTTACCAAGATATTGTCATAAGGCTCAAGGAGCTTGTTGCACCGGGACGCGAAGATGTCCTTGCCGCTCATCTTGGCCATTCGATCGAGGAACCGTCGGTGCTTGATGACTTTCTTGTTCTTGCCCTTCTCCCTGCTCCTTCTCTTCTCTTTTGACGGTGTCGTACCTACGTATTGTTCATGTTTTCACTCTTCTTCTTCCTGCTATTAACAAAACTCAGTGACATTATCTATCACTCCACTAGAGGATAACAGAACATTCGATTACCCTCTACATACACGCCACTGCGCGTAGATAAGCATCCCGTGTTTCTGTTCAAAGAATACATTGCTATGTATACTCTCTTTAGTAAATAATAATATACCGCGTGAGCAGCAATAGCTACCTTAAAAACCCCTTCACGAGAACGCTAGTTACTTTGTCGACTTTAAAAGGCCTAGTGTCTGTAGTTTTATCAACGTGTATAAGATTATAGCCGCCAGCATAAAGTATAGGTTTCTTACGTAACGCGGTTTCTAGCAGTCGCGCGAAATTTCTAGGTACACACTTCGCTTAAGGCTATATAGATAGACTATATACCTTCTAGTAGTATTCTTTAGACTAATAGTATAAGTTGCTGTACTCTACCGCATGCAAGCGTTAAGTTATTAGATATTCTATAGAATTAGATAGTTCTTATACAATTGTTAATCTCTATATTATAATACTTCTCTATTTAGATTTATCTACTTTATTACTATACTCTTAGAATAATAATATTTATTTTCTATTACTAATTAAGGTACTTAAACTAAATATAACTAATTATCTAATACTTATAACTAAATTTTTTAACTTATTTTACTACTTTATAAAGTACTTATTATAATTTATAAAACTATAAGAATATAGTTTTAGACTACTAAACTAATATAATTTAAAAAAATAAAAATAACTAAGATAGTATTTTTAGTTTAAAATAATATATATATAGATAGTAAGATTTAAGCTTAATAAGCTCTAGTATATTCTACTAAGCTATATTAGGCTTTAAACTTTATACTATTTTTTCTTTTAAATTCTAGCTAAACTTCTAGCTAAATATATATATACTAGCTTTAAGTAGCTTATATATATAAATAAAAGCTTATTTATTAGCTAAAACTACTAATTTAGTTCTAGATAGCCTTTACTTTAGGCTATATATAAATTTCTAAAAGAAATACTAAGCTTTACTTTTCTAAAGTAGAGATTTAAACTCTAAATTTAAAAGAGATTTATCTTAGTTATTATATAAAAATATAGTCTTAAACTACTAAGCTAATATAACTTAAAAAAGTAAAAATAACTAAAATAGTATTTTTAGTTTAAGATAATATATATATAGATAGTAAGATCTAAGTCTAATAAGCTTTAGTATATTCTACTAAGTTATATTAAGCTTTAGACTTTATAAAAACTTTAATTAGTAAGCTTATATTAAAGTTCTTTTATATATTTTTAATAAATTTCTAGTTTTATTTATCTAAATTCTTTACTACTTTATTATCTTTTACTAAAAGATAAAGTTATAAAAGCTAGTAATATTAAAAAAAAAAAAGTATTATTAAAGTAAATACTTATAGTAGAAAACTTTAATAACTAGCTAGTAAATATAAACTATATTTAGAATATTAATTATAGCGCGCTAATTAAATACTAACTTAGTTAATATAATATAGTTTATATAGTATTACTTCTTTTTAAGTTTTTTATAAAACTTTTAGAAAAGCTTAAAAATTTAAAATATACTTAATTTAATTAAGTTATTATTTAAATTTACTAAAATTTAAACTATTTTAAGCTTTATATAAGTAAGTAAGCTACTAAAAAAAAAATAAAGCTACTTACTATTAAATATTTAGTATTAAAAAATATTATAAAGAATTTAAGTTAGAAACTAAGCTTAATAAAAAAGTATTAGTTAATAAAAAAAAAAAAAAAAAAAAAAAAAAAAAAAGAGAAGCTATATAAGTAAATATTTTTATAAAAGAATTTATATTATTTTAAAATTATAATATTTAGTTACTTTATTATAATAGTAAGCTATAATTATTTATTATAAGTTTTATAGTTATATATAAAGTATTATTATTACTTAATTACTATAAAAAGAGCTACTTTACTAAGTAATTTTTAAGTACTAAGTTATAAAGCTTAGCTTAAGCTTCTTTATACTACTAAAAATATATTATATACTTTTATTTTATAACTTTTTTAAAACTAGTAGAGAGCTATACTAGACTTAGATATCTTTTTAATAATACCTACTAGCTTATATATTTATTTTAATGCTTCTTTACAAGCTTATTTAAAAGAAGGTAGTTGCTTATCGCGATAGTCCTCGAATTACTGTCGAATGTTACTAGTGACCTTTTTCAGCAGTATCGTGAAGTCGCGAATCTACCGCGCGAAGATTAACGCTAATCTCGAAATGCCCATTAGCGGCTTGGTCGTTTACTACGTCATAGCGTTGAGTTCCCACGTGTCACCCCGCCCTAGCTTATCAATCACTGCCATTCCAGCCGGACCGAATTCGCACCACGAGCACCACTATGTCCACATCGAAACCGTTCCCAGCGCTAAGTGGCGGCTGCGTCTGCAATACCATCCGCTACAGGCTCCTTACAGCCCCGCTCTACTGCTATGCCTGCCACTGCATGGACTGCCAAAAGCAGACCGGTAGCGCGTTCTACCTGAGTCTGAACATCGAACTGTATAACATCCAGATTCTATCTCCAACAAAGCCTTCGTTCCTGAGCCGAGAGGTTAAACCGGGCCTTGTCGATCGGTATGCCGAGTGTCCGCAATGTCATGTCCAGCTTTGGGCCAGTAACCACCTGGGTGAGGCAGTCGTTGAGCTGAGAGTTGGCACATTGGACTTTCCGTCGCTCATGGAGCCGGATATACACATTCACGTGGAGAGTAAGCTGGACTGGGTGACTTTGCCGGAGGGCGCGAAGACGGCACAAAGAGGCCATGATTACAAGACGTCGTGGCCCAAGAGTAGTCTCAAGAGATTGGATATTTGCCTAAAGAGAGCGGAAGAGGTGAAGAAGAGGAGGGCTGCTGCGATGAGGGGGAGTGCCCATGGCACGAGTGAAGATGAGGAGACCACGGATGGGAACGTGGCGGTCGAAGGAAGTGGAGAGGGTGACAAGACGCCAACCGCAGGAGATCTTGGGGGCGACGAGGATGATGAGGCTGAGGAACAGAGATTTAGGGAGACCGAGAAGGCGTTGCTGGAGCGGTTGGAGCGGTTGAGCTTGAAGCTGCAGAACGAGGAAGGAACGAAAGAAGTGGTGGAGACGTGTCTCGAGGACCCCAACAAGACCTCATAAGTGGTGCGGAAGGTCGCAAGAGCCTCGAAGAACGTGCGCAATCTACTCCCCTTCGCGGTCTTACAAGTCTGGTAGATATTTCTGCTGTATCATTGTAGATCTGGATAAGAGGTTGATACAGGCGCGATTGCCTTCAGTTGTGCAGCACGTGCGCTTACGTCATGGTCGTACCTACCGTGTACGAGGCCAGTGAATCGTCGCACACCGCGTCCACCAACAATTCCCTCAGCGCATCCATTCCACTCCACTGCACCTCCACCATGGCGCTTCCGATCTTTTGCGCTCTAATTTCGCTTTTCGCTACACTCACTTGCGCGTTTACCGACGACCGTCAAGCGGGACTCCAACATGCACCCGATAAGGAGACGAGGATAGCCATCATCGGTGCAGGACTCAGCGGCGCTGGCACAGCGTACTATCTACGCGAGAATGCTCCTCCGGGTCAACCACTCTCGATCACGATCTTCGAATCTAGCGAACGTATCGGCGGACGAGTGGCTTCATTCGTGGTACCGGATACCCAGAACCGGACCATTCTCGAAACTGGCGCTGCCAGTTTCTTTACGGACGATACATGCATCACGCAAAGCGTTGAGAAGCTGGGTCTGACTCTCCTAGACAAGAAAGGTTGCTGGTCGCTTCTGGGATGTCTCTACAACCCATTTAGAAGAACAGGCATTTGGAACGGCAAGGAAATTATCGGCAAGCCATTGCTTGCTTTGAGACTGAGCGAATGGTTAGACGAGCACGGTCTGCTCTGGATTGTGAAACCAGTCGTATGGTCCAACAACATGTCCGTATGGGATACCTTGCGTCTCCTCCATTGGAACGATCTGAAGTTAGACCCTGGGCTGCAGGCCTCGTGCGACTTCACGTCTCCATCGATTTGGAGACGTATCCACATGCGTTACGAGTACGGCAGCTCGCCTGCACTCTTCCAGCGAGCGGTTCACACCACGAAAGGGAAATTCCAGCATTTTGGACGTAAGGACCGTTTCAGCAGAGTTGATGAGGAGCTTAGAAGGGTGGGTCTGAATGACGGCATCGCGAGACTCTCCGCTGCGGACTATCTTACAGGCCTTGGTATCAGCAGGCTATTCCAGTCCGAGGTCATCGAGCCATGTGTACGCGCGCGCTCCTCTCTTGATCTGACGCAGGTTAGTGCTATCGATGCGATGATGGCTTGTAGAGAGTCAAAAGAAGCATCTTTAGTCGGCGGTAACATCCGGCTCGTAGGCGCAATGATGAACGCCTCGCTAGGGGACTTGCAACTGCGAAGCGAGGTGGTTGGAATTGAACATGGCCAAGATCGACGATACAAACTCTCAATCGCGGATGCATCAGATCTAACATTACATGGAAACGACGAGTTCGATGTAGTCGTGCTGGCGGGTCTGATTCATGAGAGTCCACTACTTGACAGCCTCCAAAAGCTAGGCTCGCTGCCGAAGAACCTCTTATCACCACCAAGTTATACCACAGCGCACGTTACCTACTTTGCTACGGAGCATGCCTTCAAACCGGAATATCTCAACTTATCCGCTGACTTCGACATCCCAGGCCGCCTTCTAACAACATCTGCGGAGTCCAGCCTGATCTCGCTATCTATGTGGGACGATATGGGCTTTTACTGGGAAGACCGACTTCGGCGCAAGGAGCCTTGGGTTGAACGACCTGATCATTACGACAGCGATGAATGCGGGAACCGTAAGTTTGAATACGAAAACCTGTACCGTGTAGTGTCTCTAGAGTATATCTCAGAAGGCGAACTTGCTGCAATGATTGGAAAGTACTGGGAGGAGGGACAGAATGCGACGGACATCGGGTTCAGCTGGGTTCATCGACAAGAATGGAGCAAAGCGTTTCCGAAATTTGATGACGGCAGGGGTGTAACGGGAGACATTCAGGTAGCGGAGGATGTCTTCTGGCTTGGTGGTGGGAATGAAGTTACGTCGTCACTTGAGATGAGTTGTAAAATGGGAAGGAATGTTGTGGCCCTGATACGAGACCGGGCGACTACAACAAGTGCTAGACATGGCGAACTGTAGCTCACAGGTAGTTATCATGGCTATATCGAGCCGGAGGTCCTTCAAATGTAAGTCTATGAAATGTTGTGCCTGCTACATTGGCATTCTCCTTACCTCTTCATCCTCAAGACTTACGCTGTAGTCCGCGGTACTGGAATAGTCAGGCTGGTTTGGACATAGATAATTGCAGCAATCAATTTCACCGCTTTTAGGGTAGCGCAGTGAAGTCGCGAAGTGAAGGACTGAGCCAAGGCAGCAGAGAAAGAGCGCACGGCCTGGATCTCTGATATATACACAACGTACCCCTCCCGCCCATTGTACCCCCCAACAGCACTGGTCAAAAACTACCTCGAGATAAGCTCGCGAATATGCATTCCTCCAAGGTACTACGAGTCCTCATCGTTGGCCTCCTGACGTCTCTCTTCCAAGTCTGCAGTGCACAGAATGTGGGTATTGAGACTACTCCCATTTTCAAGAACTCGCAATGCAGTGCGGAACAAGAGCGTATCATCCGTCAAGCGTGGTTGGATGGCGTAATGCTCGCTAATGCGGCCTTTGACGATAGCGACGAACTCCTTCCGAATACCGGCGGCGGACACAGGATCATAAACTTCGATACTCAAGCGGCAATTGAATATTGGGGTCCACCGAGCGAAAACCTTGGGTACCGGCAGCGGATCTACGATACTTTTCACCGCGCCACTCAAGCGTCATGGGGGCGGGGTTGGGCCGACTGGTGGTTTGAACGCTATATCGAAATGCACTGCGACGATCCGGAGCCGAAACAGTGCGACGATTCAACTTCTGCTTACTACATGCCCACGAAAAAAGGTTCGTGGTCATACGACGGTATCAACTTTTGTCCTGCCTTTTTCTCCACTCTCAAGGACCACGCGGAATTGGAGAAGCGTATCCTCGCTGACCCGACTGGCCAATTAAGGCTAAACACCAGGAATATGCGAAGCAGAGGTGAACTACATGCTCAACTTGCGACCAAATCTCGTTTGCTGATTACTGAATATAGCCTGCACCGCTCTCCACGAGTTACTACATGTCAACGACTCCAAGACGGAAATCTGTCAGGGGGGATGTGAGTGTTACAGCATATCGTTGTAACTTCCCACGTACGACTGACACGATTAGGTTACGACACCAAGCAAATGATAGGCGGCAAGGCAATCTTCACGTACAAGTCTGGCCGCGCAAAACTACTGGCGGCGAGGGACGTTCAGGCTGCGGCCGAAACCAACGACAACTATGTCTATTTTGCCATCGCGCGGTACATGCAAAAGAAGTTTGGGGTCTACCCCGCGTATCCACGCATATGGAGTCCTGCGAAAACGAAGGGAGAGAACCAGGCGATTGAGAACGGCGAACCGGGCGCCCCAAGCCGTTACAATATGGCGTTTGAGTTGGAAGATGTCGACCTCGATGGCGGCGCCGGCGAAGCGATTTCAGATAAGCAGTACAAGACGTCGATCTACCCGGAGTGGTACCAACAAGACTCGCCCGTTGAGCCTGACTTTGGTAGGCTCGCCTTCTCCCATCCCAATATAGACGACGTTGTTTGCCAGACCACGAGCGAGTCTGCGCAGTACGATGATTGTGTAGCCGCTTTTGCGACGCTGGAGGGTCTCGATCGGAACAAGGTGCAGCTGGTTCACAAAAGGCCCGGCGAAAGGTGGTGGGCGAATGTGGTTACGACGTGTGCGGTCCAAGTCCACTACAAGGGCGACTGGTCAAAGTGCGAGGCTTCGCTGTCGGATGTATGGGCTCACGCCAAGGATGTCTTTGAGGGCTGCCATGGCGAGTATGGGACGGTGGGTGGCTATGTTCCGTTCGGTGTGCCAAATTGCCCTGCGACAATTGATCTCGTATCTAGTCGTCAGTGGCGCAATCCGGATCCGTTCTAGATAGATTCACAGCGAACCGGATACTGGCAGGACGGTTATGGCGTCGGGATAAGCGATGGTTGTATGCATAGTCGCGAATGTAGGCACAGACCTCGGGAATGTCGCATGAGATGATGTTGATGCTACGCGTGTGGTTTCTGGGGGTCCACGGGTTGAGGAGCGTGGCTGCCGGACGTCATAGGGGCTCGCGCTTTCCCATGATTGGCGCTAGCGCCGCAACGCCAACGGCAGGGCCGACCTCTGCACATCAACACTTCCCTTATCCTTTTGCTCTGCGACTCTACACTTTGCCCGCTCACGCCCACTCTTCCTATCCTCGCCAGCATGACTACATTATACCTCTCAGTCTTGCGCTCGATGACACGCGCTTGGGAACAGAAACAACCTGCGCTTGCTAGCACAGCCATGACCCATGCGTTATGAGTAAGCCGTGCGAGGCCCTCACATAGAAGCAGGAAGTGATCCTTTTTAGTTCTCCATCTTGTCAAGTCGCTGATGAATAAAGCCAAGCCATTGTAATAGTAACATCAAAGTGCTACAATTTACCCCAGGCGTCATATAGCATGCTTGCGCTTCTACGCCGACCATCTGCAATAGACGGTCTATTCGGAGCAGCCCTAGAACTGACTTAAGAAGACCGAAGGCATCTCTTCACCAATATATGTCTGACATACACAGTGTTGCTTGCAACAACAACTCAATCAATTTAGAATGACAGGACCAAAGCCAGGAGATCTTTTTGGAGGCCTCATTCCATTGCTAAAGATAGCCAGGTAAAGGTGAAGGCAGAGGTGACCTTGCATTTGCTGTGGCAGCTGCTAGCGGGGACGCTAGGGTGTATATAAGCACTCACTCTAACACTGGATTGCTCTCCATCCTCCTACAACACTCACGTCGCAGAGACCTCAGCACAATATGGAGCCCGTATCCCACTCTCCATACCGCTATGCATTCAATTCCGCTCTCATCGGTATCGAAGCACCAATCCTCGCAGATCACACATTGCTCTGCGTAGAGAACTGGAGCAACGCAGGAAGCACCAGCCGGCGGGTAGATGACGTGGTCGAGACCACCCAAGAAGAAGAGGATATCGGCAACAACCTCCCATGCAACGATCTATGTCTCTGGGTTGGAGTTCGACCAGCTAGGGCCGATGTGCTGCGCCAACAAGCTTCCAAGCCTGTTGGTGACGACACCGAGACGCAGACGGCTCTCGACAACCTCAAAGCCATCAAGATCAAGAGAGGCTCATCAGTTGGCTCAGTTCTCAAGCTTGACAACATTCCAGTCTGGCCGCTGAAGGATGGCATGACACGAGTAGTGGTCCGGTATAACCTCAAGCGCGCCGACCGTCTGCAGTATTACGAACTGATCAACCGCCATCCAGTGACCAAGGTAAGTTCACCCCCCTCAATACAGACTGTAATAGACGGTGCAATCGATCCAATCGCTCACTCCCACCAGCTATCTTACCCAGTTCCCATCAAAGCCCAGGAAGTTTTCTTCTTTCGCCTTTATCGAGACGATGACATATCTGCATCGACCGGTCGTCAGAAGGGCTGGACTCAGAACATCAAGACATATCTCACCGATTATTTCGACGAGCGTCTCAATGAAGGGGGCATGCGGCCAAACAGAAAAAGGCAGGAGCTCACTGGAAAGGAGTCTCCGCCCAGGAAGAAGATGCGCTTTGGCGCTTTTGACTCCTATTAGACTTCCAGCCTGCAAGAAGAATGTCTGACGCACGCAGTGAGGGCTTGCGGATAGCTAGTCAGTTCATGAAGCGGTGGGGAAGAAGGTGATGATGAGTTTTGATTTGCGATAGCTACATGGGTGTGGGTGGAAGTTTGAATACTCAATGCAGGCTGTATTCAGCTGTGTGCAGAAGGCGAAAAGTTAAGGCTCGCTGAGGCAATCACCTAGTTACATGATGATAATGGTCAACAACTCGTTTAATGCTTTACCACGCTCTTATATTTGCACCGTGTAAATTCTCTATGCTCTGACAATGTGTCTTCCTCGCAGCGCGAATGTGTATTGGTGTCGTGGAATTACTTACAAATGACGACAAGCAGCATCTTCACTCTCGAAACCACTTACATCTTTGTAAGGTCGCTAACAACTAGTTGACATATATACGAAGATGAACGACGGAAACGGCTCTTGTTAGAAGACGTCCTTGTTCTGGGTATTCTTCGGATGGGTGAACATCCGATTTACACTAGGGAACCTTGTGCACCGGCACGATACGCTACTCTTGAGCTCTCTGCTTTATTGTAATCGACGAAGATCCGTGCCTTACGCTGCTGACAGTAACGACAACGTCTCCAGACGTACTGCCGGAACGTATCACTGCTAAGGCTCGCCCTCGCCATGTTCTATGAACATTGCCCTTGAAGTCATGCAGATTCTTATAGTACGCAGACCCAAGCGCTGCCAGAGTGGCATCTCCATGTACCTCGACGGTAAGGGTATCGTCGTCATTCATCTCGATGTTTCCCTCTTGATCAGCGAGTTGAAGTTCCAGGTACGCTAGGTCTTGTCTGTCTGCGACAAGTTCACCGGACTTCTCGTTGACAATCCTAACTGAAGCAACGTCAGCGGAGCGGAGCGTGGAGCGCGAACGCTCCTGTCCGCGAGAGTATGCAACAGCAAGAAGTTCGCCAGGCTCGTAAGCTGTCGAAAATCTAGCGGTGTATCTGTTGGCTTGGTTGCTACTTGCGCGCCCAAGCGAGCGGCCATTCAGGAAAAGTTCTGTTTCCTCTTCTTGAGTGATGACCTCAATGTAAGCCTTCTGGCCCTCACAACCCTTCCAGCCCCAGCCCTCGATCGCATCGGAATCTCGCCAGGGCGTCGCCTTGTAATACAAGTTAGAGACGTCCAATGGACGTACCGCAATTACGGGTTGAGACAGGAGTTTCCAGCACGCTTGGGCTACGAAAGCCGAAGCATTGGGCACGCCAGTGATGTCTAAAGCGCCGCAACCCCCTACTAGATGTGGCCAAGGCTTGTACAATTTTATAGGGGTAAACCTGCTTGCCTCATAGTCGTGCACACCAATGCCTACCTCGCCAAGGTAGTCCCATCCAGTCCACATGAAGTCTCCTATTAGGTTCGGAATCTTTTCAACGTTGGACCAGTTCCTAGGAAGATCAGGTGGACAGGTTTCGGTACCGAGCATCATCCTTGAAGGGTGTAATTTGGCATCTGATTGGTACCGGATATCTCCATAATTGTAGCCCGCAACATCCATGTACGAATAGAGTCTGCTGGTCACAACATTGGTGTGATTGAACTTTGGGAAGTACCGCATGAATGAGAGGAACATGCTGGCGATGATGTTGAAGAAAGTGCTAGAGGCCAAATCCCCCAGACCGCCTTTGTTATCTGCAGGAGGAGTATTTGGATCCCCCGGCGGGATTTTTGAAAACATCATCAGGGCCAGCGTAAGATTGAGCGCGATAGTGTTAGGTCGGGATGGATCCAGCTTGTGCGTGAGGTCCAGGAGCTTCTTCGCGATCGTGTGTCCGTAGGCGGATTTTGGCTCAGTGATCTCGTTACCCAATGAGTACATAACAACTGAAGGGTGGTTACGAGCTCGTTCCACAAGAGAAGCAACTTCGTACTCCCAGCGTTCGTTGAAGGTGTTGGAATCGTCATATTTAGACTTTGCCTGGTACCAGTAGTCGGCAAACTCATCCATGACGTACATGCCTACCTCATCACATGCTTGTAGAAGGACTTCTGAGCATGGATGGTGCGACATACGAATAGCGTTGAAGCCATTCTTCTTCATGATCGACACGCGCCGCAGTTCCGCAGCTTTGAACGATGCTGCGCCGAGGATACCGTTGTCTGCGTGTATGCAACCACCACGCAACTTCACAGTCTGGCCATTGACCAGGAATCCATGACCAGGCTTCAACTGCAGAGTGCGCAGACCGTACTTGAACTTATAGAGATCGCCGTTGATGACGACAGTGCAGTCGTAGAGATTCGGAGTCTCAGCGGACCATAGATCTGGGTTCGATAACTCGAAGTTTTGTCTCAGCTCAGACGTTGTCGTTTTTGTTGTCCACTGGATCGCGTTCCTTCCTCCTCTCGAAAGCTCGAAAGATACTTCAACGTCATCCTTCTTTTCGTTGTTGAGTAAGACCTCGAATGTGAGAAGAGCAACTCCACTGGCGGAGAGCGTTGCCAGCCTGATCCCGTCCTTGCAAAGCAGATTGTGGTTTCGAACCATGAGATGAACGCTGCGATGAATTCCGGCTCCAGTGTACCAGCGCGCGTTAGGTTGTTCACTGTTGTCGGCATGTACTTCGATGGTGTTCCTCTCGCCGAGCTTCAGGTAAGAGTCTACGCGAACCTCAAACTTGGTCCAGCCCGCCAGACAACCGCCGACTTCTGTGCCGTTCACCAGCACGCGACTGTGCCGGTAAACACCATCAAAACTCAAAGCGACCACTTTGGACTCCAGAGTAGTAGGCGCTTGCCATGTTTTGCGATACTTGTACGTTCCGCCAAGATAAAATCCGCCATGAGTTCCAGCGAGGGCGTCCTCCCGCCGCCCTTCTACCTGCATAGCATCGTGAGGAAGGTGTACTTTGCTCCAGCCAGTTTGTCCAGAGCGTTGGAACTCCCAATCTTCGTTGAAAAGTGTCGCTACTTCGGCCATTTTTTTGCATCTACTGTGCACTGGAAGTTGAACCAAGGGCATGAAATTTGAAGGTAGGGGCTTAACTTTCTAACACGGGGTCAGCAAAGTTCTTGTAGCGTCAAGCGTACCAAAAACGTACACGGCCCTCCTCGGTACAATAATCTGCATCTTGGAAGATGCTTGCGCACAGGTACGTATATCCACCAATGATTTGGTGTTACATAGAAGTTTCCAGCCTTGTAGCCCTGATATTGTTGTGCAGAGAATCCATTAGCGCTTACGTCGAAAGTCGGATGCACAGAGGCCGGGTCCGGACGCCTTCTGTAGCTTCGGATGCACAAGGTCCCGAGTCCGGACGCCTTCGCGACTCACAAGCTACCCAGCGCGTGCGCCTATCATGCACTTAGTTAATAACTCGAAGCAAGCGCCTATCGTGTCGCGGCTTTTATGCCGACTCTTAGCAGCTAGCAAAAAATTGTCATATCGCGTAGGCCCAGGCGAAGGAAGGAACCAGATTGCAGCCATTGTGGTGACGCAGAAGCGCCTGCGTATTACAGCACTAATGACGGCTCAACGTCGATACTCGTGAGGCTGCAGATGTCGTTGTGGTGGAGAAGCCGTGGTGTTGAACACCGCGATGACGCGCCGCAATTGCTTGGCGTCGGACCGCCGATTGGCCACCATCTCTCAGGTACACACCACACCATCCGACCGCCATTAACACTTCAACGCCATCATCTCGGCAGCCAGCGACTGTACGACAAGTGCGGCCATCTATATTGCAAGCTCATCGTCGTGAGTACGTAGTGATGCTATCATCACCGACGTACGCAGCGCGCGTCATCACAGCATCTGGCAGCGCGCGTCGTAGTGCCTCACGTAACGCGACCGCGTCATAGAATCTCTTGCTAATCTCAAGTCAACTAACGTCAGCTCGCAGCCTCTTGGTGAAACGTCAGTCACTGGTTGGGAAGGGTTCGGGAACGTCTCAATCCATGAAGAGTCGCCTGCTCTACGGCTCACCGAACGGCGCCTTTCCATTGTCGTCTCATCCCGATTCTACATGCCAACGGTGCCTCCCCAGATCATCGTGTCCGGCCTACAACGCGAAGCGGAAGTCGGGATGATCGTCGCCCAGCGCCTTCGTACTCTGGTCAAGAACCTCCGGCATCTGCAACCTTGCCTCATCGCGCTTCTTGTTCTCCCTCTTGCAACCAAAGAATGTTACCGTCGCAGCAACAACACCGATACAAGCCAGTCCGAGACCCGTACTAAACCCAGTACGAAACACCGGCGCCTCTTTAAACAGAAAAACGTTAGAGCTAATAAAGGCCCCTGCAGTACCGAAGTTGATAATTGCAGCAATAGCCACGGCCCGCTTGTACCCAGAACCGCAGTTCATCGAGACCCAGATAATCGAGATCGGCATCGCGAGATAGCATCCACTGGCAATAAAAAACATGCCGCAATACCGCACGGCCGGGTTGGACGGGTGCACAATCTCCACGATGAGACCTGTCGCGAGAACTGCCCAACCTAGGACGTAAAACAGATACCGACGCTGCAGCCACTCGCTCATGTACGCGAAGATGACCGAGAAGGCGGCGCCGACAAGATACACAGGGATCGTGTGGACCTGCGCTTGCGTCGCGGTATAGCCAAGGCCCTTTAGGATGGTCGGTTGGAAGTTCGCGAGAGAGTTTGCGTTCTCAGTCACTCCGATGTTCATCAAAACGCTGGTCACGATCAGTTCAGTTATGCGCAAGAACATACATGCCACTTACCCAGTCCAGATCTTCCAGTCTTTGAGGAAATGTAACGCCTTCTTGAACGATATCTCGTCGTCGGCAACATGACCCCCATCAGCTTTTATGCGAGCTAGCATCAGCGCCTTCTCGTCGGGAGACAGAAACTTGCATTGCTCGGGAAATGGGGGAACGATCGGCCAACAGGCTATGCTGACGAAGATAGTCACACAACCTTCGATGATGAAGATCCTAATTCACGTCAGTAGATGTACGCCAAAGGACTCAACAGTTAACCTACCATCTCCACGCTCCATACCCGGCTGTACCGTCCATGCGAGCGATTAACGAGGAAACGAACCCGTTGATTGCGCCCGCAACAATACCTGCGGTGCAAAAAAAGACGTAGCGCGTCAAGTACTCGCGCTTCGAATAATACGCGCCGATCAAGTATGCCGCTCCCGAGATGTAGGCCGACTCGGCGATGCCTTCCAGCAGACGGCAGACAACGAGCTCCTCCCATCGCTTCACGAGTCCGCATCCGATCACGGTGATGCCCCAGCAGAACATCATTACGCAAAGACTCTTGGGCCCATACTTCTTGAAGGCGATTTGCAACGGGATGCCAGCGACGAGGTAACCCAGGTTAAAAACCCACACGGCGATGTTGAACCTCTGGCCAATGAGGTTCAGCTCTGTCTCCATGCCCTGGATCTTTGCATTCCCTATGTTGGCTCTTGAGGGCGAGTTAGCAAGGCATCGCAACGATCAAAGGTCATCCAACTAGACTTACCGGTCGATGAAGTTAACCAAGTAAAGTATCCACAGCACTGGCAGAATTCGAAGGTCGAGCTTGCGAATAAGTCGCCTCTCTGCAGCGCGATCAAAGCCATGCTCGGATGTTGAGCCTGCTGGAGACACCGACGAGTTGTCGACGCGAACCCCCTTCTCGACAATGCTGGCGTCTGTCATATCGACGGGGTGTGATGAAGAACGAAGGAGGGGTGAAGTGATTGCTGCGAAGCAGATCAAAGTCGACTATCAGTAACAGCTCGTCATGCGATGCGGGCAGGGTCAAGGTTCACCGCAGACCAAACGAAAGGCTACTCGAATTACGCCCGGTCAACACATATCCCCTCACCGCGTCGCACCACGCCCTGTTCGAGCTCTGACTGTCGGAAACATTCCAGGACGGGCACAATAACCTCGATTACGAGCCGTGAAGCCTTCGGTCATGACCTGATGTGCGACGTCTTGTTGAGAAGGATCAGCGGACGTTTTGCGCTTCTTCATAACGTCTACTTCGCGATGCTTGTGATTGGATGTGGTAGGCGGAAGGATGCGCGGTCATTACACGAAAGAAGTGTCCGACATGGGGCTGGTAGGCATCGTGCGGAATTGAGCCCTCTCCGCATCCTTCGCGACTTGGCTATAAGAACGATGGATCAACGACCTATCGTTATATGAAGCCGTCGGTGGCAATGCTTCTTTCGAAGCTAGTCTTGCGGTATGCCGTTACATTATGAGTTAGCGGGCTCGGGATGAGAGTTCAGATCCACAACGGCGCCCGAGGCGGAGAAGAGGCAACCCCACCGCAGCGGCCCGCGCCAAATCTCCAACAACGCTCCAGACTCTCTGGGCGCAGTCCGAACCTTTCGTTTCCCCAAGCAAATACATCGTCGTGGAAGATCTTGTCATTATCAGTACATTCGCAAAGTCTGGATTTGGCATTGAACGGTAGTAAGCGGCAGTTCACTGAATGCCGGTAAGCACGTCGCAGCACAATGGTCGATCCGCATGTCTCCTCACCTTCATTGCCATACAGGTGGTTAGCGCATCTGTCTTTAACCAGGCGACACCCCGGTTCGAAAGCGACGCAAGCTTTGCCGTGCCGCTTCTTCATGGCACTGAAGTATCATAAGCTTGCCCCACCTATGATGTGGGTCATCTTACCACCAAGCAGCTGCACTCGTACCTCGAAGTAATATTTCGGGAGTGGAAGCTAGCTCGCGTAAGGTGCACAGTATGTTGTCAGCAATGGTTTCCACGATCATCATATCGCCGCCATTTTCACATTGCATTCGTCGCTATCAAGTCTGCAATCTCCCCAACCCATCACGGTGATGGCTGAAAGAAACCCCATGAGCCTCGCGATCGTTGGCGGCGGCATCGCTGGCCTCACGTTGACTATCGCAATCCTCACTAAATGTCCACGCATCAGTGTCACCCTCTACGAGTCCGCCGAAGCCTTTGGCGAGATAGGCGCAGGTGTCGGCTTCTCGCCGGTTATGGTTCGCACAATGGCCCTCATCGATCCACGCATCGCGGAAGCATTCGTTAAGTGTAGCAAAGGCAACACGGTTACCGACCCACCGAATTGGTTCCACGTGCGCGTGGGAGATGAAAGAAAGAAGGATGTCAAGCTAGGGGAAGAGATCTTTGTTATACCAGGGATAAAGGGACCGGGAGGGGGCGTGCACAGGGCTCACTTCGTCGATGAGTTGGTGAAGCTGGTACCGGAAGGAGTCGCGCGGTTCAAGAAGAGGGTACTTGAGGTTACTGAAGCAGACGACGGCTCTGGCGACGCGGTCTTGCATTTTACTGACGGGTCTACTGCGCAGCACAGTGCGGTGCTTGGATGCGACGGGATTAAATCGCGCGTGCGATCTATCGTGCTGGGTGATTCGGATGCGGCGAAGGCGGTCTTCTCGGGGAAGTATGCGTATCGGGGGCTGCTCCCCATGTCGGAGGCGGTTGAGATCTTGGGCAATGAGACACCAAGAACGCCGCAGATGTATATGGGCTATCACGGGCATGTGCTGACATTTCCTATTGCGAACGGCACGCTGTTCAACGGTACGACAACTCCACTCGCCCGTCAACCCGCGTAGCTAACGTACTTGCAGTCGTCGCTTTCTCCTCGCGACCCACGTGGGAAGATCAGAACTGGGTAGTTCAAACATCCCGCGAGGACATGCTGGAAGACTACAAGCATTGGATCCCTGCTGTGCGCAAGATCATGCAAAACATCCGAAAGCCTGATATCTGGGCGCTCTTCAACCACCCACCTGCATCAATCTACTACAGCGCTAAGCCACTGATCTGCCTAGTGGGCGATGCCGCTCATGCATCGACACCGCATCAAGGCGCAGGTGCGGGAATGTGTATCGAAGATGTGTACATTCTGAGCGAGTTGCTATCGCAGTGTCATGCGAAGACCAGCTTCGACAAAGTCTTCCACGCATACGACTCGGTAAGAAGGCCGCGCAGCCAAAAGCTGGTCAAAACGAGCAAGGAAGCCGGTATGCTGTGGGAGTTTGAAGGAGAAGGCGTCGGCGACGATTTGGAAGCGCTGCGGATTAATGCGCAGTCGAGAATGGCTTGGATTTGGGATCATGAGATATCCGATGACCTGAAGGAAGCGAGGCGCATCATGCAAGAAGGCTCATCGAATACTCCGTAGCCGGGGATGCTGAGGTCACCATATCACGACAATGCTCGACGCCTACCCAACAAAAACGACAGTAGTGAATGACCCAGAAGTCTACATCGCACTGAGATCTTGCAAACCTTCGTTGTAATGCTGATGTAGGCTTCAGCGCGCGCCTTCGATTGATCCTTTTGCGTGGGATGCGGAGGTGTCGCAATACCCGAAGACATGCATCTTCGCAGCCACACCGTCCAGGCTCGAGCGCGTTTCGCTTCATGTTCCGTTTTCCAAATGATCTGGTCCAACGGTAGCCGGTTATCGCTTTGCGACCAGAAACGGATGTCGTTCCAGGAAGCCGCTGGGATCGACTGTGCCGCACAGCCTCGCTACCACACTACTTTATAACTTACCCCACGCTCGACAGAAGACGATGCATGAAATCACAGGCGCGCGGCCTCGCTCCTACGCGACAAAGAACCTGGTATGCTACGCTGCGCCTAGCGTTCGCCCAGTGAGGGACGGAGAGGTTGCAGCCTGGCCAGCTACTCCGTCTCAGAAGCGTCGAACACAACCATGGTCTTCCAGATTCAGCAGGCGCAAGCGGAGGTATGTCAGTGTCCGGAGAGGCGCTGTGAGCGTCAAAGAAGACGGCGCTGGTGAGTATATTTAGACTTGGGCGACACCATCCAGCATTAGAACTCCACATCATCACGACTTTACCTTCCATACCATTGCGCATTTGCCCCATACATACTCTTTGAAGCATGCCTGTCTCCACATCTACCCCCACAGCCGTGGTTGGCGATGCGTCTGGCCGCCGCTGGGACCCAGAAGCGGTGCTCAAGCTTTGTCAAGACGGCCGCTGCGTTGGATGGGCGCCCTCACGTGGTCGAAAGTGCCGCATGCCCATACGTCAAGACAACGCACACAGGGTCGAAATGTTGGTGGTTGATTTGGCGAACCAAAGTCCAGACCCTGAGCGACTCCGGCCAAAACTTCAGCGCCTTGCTGAGCATGGCTTGTGTGTTCGTTTCCATCAATACCAAGTCGACGAGATGCTAGACCGTTGGATAAAGCGGTTGTGGGAGGCGTTCCCTAGGCATGACCGAGTAGACGAAGGGGTCGACGCGACGTCGGAGCGGGTGAGGCAGCGGCCTGGGTCTGCGATAGGTAAGTCTTCTACTGCCCACCATACAGCGAAGCCATCTAACAATGTCTCAGTCGTCGCAACGTCGGAGGCGGAGCTTGCTGCACGTGCCGAGGTCGCTGCGCTACAAGAATCGCTTCGTGATGTCAATCGCCGCCTCGAGGAGCTTACGGCTCGTCAAGCTGCACACCAAAGCATGGCGCAGTTGGAGTCTCGTGTTTCTCGTCTAACGAGATCGATCGATCCGCCTTTGTCGTCTTCGCAGCCGCCGGATATCCTCTCGAATCTGCGCATCCGAAGGAGCTTCGCACCGATTCGCCCTGTTCTCACCGCAGGGTCGGATCGAGTAAGAAGCCCAACGACTGCAGGCACGCGACCGCCGTCTAGCGACTCGTCCAGCGATTCGTCCAGCGATTCGTCCAGCGAGGCATCGAGCCCGACGGTGCCGCACCCACCCTATATGATGCGGAGGCTAGCACGACATGCGCGAAGACCAACAGCGGCCGGCAGAGAAGCTTTGTCCAGCGCATCGTCCAGCGAGTCGTCCGGCGAGGTACCGGGCCAAACGTTCAGCGAAACATCCAACGAGGCCTTAAGCGTGACTGTGCCGCAGGTATCACCAGGCTTCACGACCTCAACACCCCGTTGTGCGCGTTCGCATGCCCGCCGTCTGCCCTTCGACGATGAATGCCCCATATGTCAAGAAGGCGACCTTCTGTCCCAGTACGATCGGTCGGAGGTTGTGTGGTGTGAGTCCACATGCGGAAGGACTTTGCATAAAACATGCTTCGAGGATTGGCGTAAGCAGTGCGTAATCGACCACCGGGATTTCACGTGTCCTGTATGTCGCGGTGACTGGGAAGAGCGCTCATGCGAAGCGTGTGACCTGATGCAGGTGCGCAGGCAAAAGATCGAAGGGGATTGCGCTATCTGTTGCCATGCGATGAAGGGAGACGCGCCGGAGGGCAGGGAAGACCTCGTGTGGTGTAAGAACTCGTGCGGGCAAAACGTCCACCGAGAGTGCTTTGATAGCTGGAAGGAGCATTGCGATGCCCTTAGAGGAAAAGTCGCGACTTGCGTGCATTGCAGAACGTCGTGGCGGCGTGAGGAGTGTGATGGCTGAGGAGCAAGGGATGTGCTAGCGCGGAGGTTCGGCCATGCCTTCGGAAATGGGTTCCGATGGGAGCAAGCACCTCGCATCTTCATCTGATGGGCCTACCTCGCGCCTGCCCCAAGCGTGTATTTTAGAGCTCGAATTAGAGCGAACGTCCCACCTAGGAACTCGCCGACGTCGATAAATCAGCGCCCCTGCAGCTCCATGACTAACATCCATGTACTCACCGCGCTGTCGTCTGATGAGGGCCAAGTCCCACGAGCCAATCTCACTAGGCACCAGCGTGCTTTGTATTACGCCCATCCAAACATCTTCGCTCGCGTCAATTTCGGGAAAAGGTCAAACACCTTGGAGCCTACATCGACTTTACTTCGCCTACTTTGCATATCCTCATTCTCATGTAGTCTGTACACCTGTACAGTCTCTTTTGGATGAGTTGCTACGACTGTGCCGATCTCGCAAACGTCTGGGATCCCGCGCACTCCACACCTTGCTGAGCTTCTCGCGCACACAAGGAGAAGCTAATCACCATACATCTATCGCGCTAACACCCATGCGGATTCTCGACGTGAGGTAACATTATCAGGCGACCGCGTACCGTACCTGCCACATCTACTGTTTCGCAAAGATGGGATTCTGCCATACATGCCAGTCCATACCTATTCGCAGCTTCCTGAAGCTTCGCCAATGCGACAGTTCCGTGTACGACGAATTCGAGTGGTTTCGATTGCCCAGCTCGGTCACCACTGAGGAAACGAAGGAGCCGTTCTACAGATGGCACAACAGCGTGTCAGACCTACAGGAAAGTGTCAGTACATGCGCATTTTGCGAGGTCATCTTCAGTCATCTCAGTGGCAGCTACCACTATCAAATGAACTACAAGAACTGTGATGGAACAGCTATGTGGATACTGGCGCCGATTGGCTCCCCCATGCTGAAGGTGTTCATGGGCCTGGTGGAACCTCAGATACAGCTCAGTGGCAACTTCAGTTACACGACTACTCCAGGTATTTGACTTCCACTTGTTAGCACAAGCTCAATTTGACGCGCGCCCTCCAGACAGCTCGGTCGCAGGTTGCTTCAAGAGCCACGTGCCCATTTTGAACACATTGAATCCGTACGTTCTTCGGCAGATGGCAGCATGGGTCAAGAATTGCAATGAGAACCATGCGGACTGCTCAACATCGATGCCCGCGCGCAACACGTCTCAGCTACCTACGCGCCTTTTGGATCTTGACTCAATGCCTAAAGCGGCTGACTTCGAAGGTGCCCCAGGTGATCCACGTACTTTGTTGGAGAACACATCACTCAGGCTTATCGAGAAAGGCTCAGACAGCGAAGGCCAGTATATCGCATTGAGCTATTGCTGGGGAAAAGCTTTGGCATTCACCACGACTTCCAAGGATCTCGACAAATACAAAGAGGAAGGGGGAATCAAGTACAATCAGCTTCCCGAAACCATTCGAGACGCCATCTTTCTCACCAGATATCTAGGTATTCGATACCTCTGGGCTGACTGTCTTTGTATCATACAAGATGACGGAGCTGACTGGGAGAGAGAGGCTTCTCGGATGGCTGATGTGTACAGCAACGCGTATCTGACCATCGCCGCGACACGTGCCAGCCATTGTGGCGAAGGCTTCTTACATGCACGTAAACTTAAAGACACTATTGTCTCTTTTGCGGACGACAAGGGCTCATTCGACCTTTTCTTCCATTACGACGATTTGATGTGGTTTCCTGGCTCTATGGAATCTATCACTGACGAGTCAATTACGATGCGAAGGGTACACCTCACCTTTTTAACGATTTGCACAGCGTTCCGGCAAGCTAACGTGAGATAGGAAGAGCCCCTCTTGAGTCGCGGCTGGGTACTTCAAGAACGAATTCTCGCGACACGTACTTTGCATTTCACAAGCTACTTCATGCGGTTGGAGTGCTCGAAGCAGGTCTTTACCGAGCCCGGATTCGTCAACGAATATGGCACCTCGAAAGAGACGTCATTGGAAAGGATAGCACAAGGGCTTGAAAGCATCAAAAACGCGACACAAACCACAGGCACGCAGCAAACACAAGTCGGAGGAGTCGCGACCAGTGGCAAATATGGATGGCGCGTATGGGCCCGCATGATTGAGGATTACACATCGCGCAATCTGAGTTTTGCGTCCGACAAATTCCCCGCCCTAGGTGGCGTTATCTCAGCCCTACAGAAGCTCACTGGCGATACCTGCTTCGCGGGCATTTGGAAGAGCTGGTTTCTCCAAGGTCTACTTTGGCGCTTGCAGGATCCCAACTGGGATGAGTATGTCTTTTTCCCGAAGGAACCGCAGAGGGCCATCCCTTGGAGAGCTCCGACATGGTCATTCGCATCTGTCGAAGGAGTTGTGCTATATCTACTCCTCGAGGAGAATTTTGACCAAGGACTGTGCGCAGAACTGCTGAGCTGCAAAGTCACGCCTAAGGGGAAAAATCCCCTTGGAGAACTTACTGACGGATTCGCCAAGATCAGAGGACCAATCGCTGCTGTGTCTGCTGTGTCTTCGGGTCTATCACTCAATGGCAGAGAGTGCATGGTCAGCATGACAAACGGCAGGCTTGCTGAAGCCAGTATCTACTTTGACATCGACATGTACGACTCCTGCCAAGTCCTCATGATCACTCCTCACATGGGTGTTGCTATTATACCGGTCGACGTCGACGAAGGAACGTACACAAGAGTTGGGGTGGTCTCGGTCTACAGAATCTTTGACGCCGGCAGCGACACTCGAAGTCGCGGTAGGCGGGCACACGAGAACCGCGACAGGTCGATTTCGGCGTCTCACTACCCAAGTCCGGAGATCATCACCCTGCTGTAAGGCTCGGGGGTCAAGAAGGTTGGCCTGTATATGAAATGGAAATTAGAAGCCGTTGGTATGTTGCAGGAGTAGCTCCCGTTTAGTTAGGTCTATCAAGTCGACATGTTCAACAATAGCGCGACTCACAATCATTGGGCTAGACGAAGCAGATCATGAAAGAGTCTGTCTACATTATCATTTACTGTCTAGCCACTTCGAAATGCTCACCCAGTACGATATCAACAGCCTGTTCGGCAATTGCGTAGACTGGTACCTGATAATGAGCCGCAAGAGGCTTTGGAATGACACTCGCATCAGCGACACGCAAGTTCTTGACCCCAGACACCCTCAGCGATCCATCAACAACGGTCCCCATCGCTGCTGTCCCTGCAGGATGATAGGTGGTACTCGCGCCCATCTTGAGTCTCGCGTCGATTTCTTCGTCCGACTTCCCCGGATAGCCTGGCGGAATGTGTTCACATTCGACAAGCATCTTACCCTCGGCTGTATCCAACATCAGCTCGGACTGCATACGGAAACCCTCGCGCAAGACGCAGCGATCTGCTTCCGTGGCGCAGTAGTTTGGGTCGATGATAGGATTCGCGGACGGGTCAGACGATGCAAGCGTCACCGAGCCTCGCGACGTCGGAAGACAGCCCATGAAAAAGGTCATGATGGATGATCCGTCAATCGGAATACTAAGACCCTGCGCCTCTGCTCCGACGGCAATGTACATGAGAAGCATCTCGAGGTGAGTGCGTGGGCCATTAAGCAGTGGGTGGTCATCAGATACCGGGCCCTCATCGCGCTCGATGGCTGCCTTCAGTGTCCCGACTTGGTGTATAGGCGCGCGAACCAAGAAGTCTAGCGGCCCCCCTCTGTCGTAATTTGGACCACCGAAGAGCGGCGAGCCGATCGCTAGACCCTTTTCTGGGTTTCGCAGCTTCCAATAACGGTACATCATCAGATGATCATGCAGATTCCGGCCGACGGCTGGTAGGTTAGATACAACCGGAATGTTGTGCTGCGATAGCTGGGAAGGCTCTCCAATGCCAGAGAGCATCAAGACTTGGGGCGTTCGGTAGGCGCCCGCGGTTATGACGACTTGGCCGCCTTCGTTGAGACCAATGCGTTCGCCATCTGTGAGCTCTACGCCGACTGCCGTATTCGTATCGTCGAATAGCACACGCCGGACGATGGTTGATGTGCGCACTTGGACACCGTGCAACGGGTATACGGAGTGCGCCATCTGCCGTTTGCCATCCTGGAAGTTCTCAACCAGATCGCTGATGCCTTGAGGTCGGCCGTCGTTCAGGTCATGGATATGTGGTATGTCGAGGTTCGACCAAAGCTTATGGACGGTTTCGCGCAATGGGTATATACGGCCGGTAGAGGTGACGGATGCCGTGTGCATCGGACCGTCGTGCCCATGCTGCGAGGGATCCGCATCGGGGTCGAAGTGCCTTTCCGTGCGCTTGAAGTATGGCAATAGGCCGTCGTAGCTCCATCGCGGATCGTCAACATCGCGTGCCCACTCATCATAGTCCTGTGCATCGCCTCGAATCCATCCACCTAATACAGTCAGCTGATTGCGCGCACCTGCAGTCACCATATGTACCGTTGTTGATAACGCTGCCGCCGCCAAGGCCTCTAAAGCCTACATTTCGCTTGGGCTTCCCATCGAGATGCTCTTGAGGTGTTGTAGAGTAGTTGTAGTCGTACTGGGAGAAGTGGAGGTTCGCGGCCGCGGCTGGTATGGTAACATGTGGATTCCCAGTAGGATCGGGACCGGCTTCAATGAGTACAATGGATAGCGATGGCTTCCTCTCGTGCAGACGCGAAGCGACTACGGTGCCAGCGATTCCGCCGCCTACGATGATGACGTCGGCCATTGCAGACTCAGCTTGTCCACAGTGCGAGGAAGCGGGTCGGAAATGCCACTGAATCAGCTATATATACGGTGTAGCTCGCATTATAGCACTTGAAATAGGCGGGGCGTATGGGCGTATGGGCGTATGCAGTCAGCCGCAGCGATCCAATCATACATTCCGTTGTCACGGCGTAGCCCACATCGATGTGCACGACAGGCCAAGAGACATTGGTCAGCCGATCCATCGGTATCTTCTAACAGCCTGTTATCATATCCATCGCCCTTCCTTGTCCGCGGCTTCGGCCGGTACTACGATGTTGTGTAGGAGGATCGGCCGGTCAGGTACGCTGAGACCAAAGACGGGACGTGTGTATCGCGGAGGGCGGTGAAGTGTCGGTACACGAGACATCGCGTGATGTGAAGTATAGGACTTTGCTCGCATGTGCCGCTTCGAAGTTGATTGCCCTTACTATGTGTTCACAAAGTCAGCAAACAGCTGAGCAATAAGAGTGAGTGTCTTGAGCTGGAACGACGTGTCAGCGTCCCACGCGCGGGCAGCGGATACCATGCCGTCGATGTTTTACTGGTAATTGCCCGACTTCCTCTGCGGCCTGGTCCAATAGTGTCCATGTTGGCAAGGGGGCTTAAGTTGCTGTGCGGTAGAGGTACCAGGTGTGCTATCGGAATTATGCCTGAGGCAACCGCAAGATCCCTATTGCTCTGGCTGAAGGTTTGAATCGCGTCGGAGTAACATTGTGGAAGCCGTGTGCCGTCTCAGGTCTGGGTGGCATTGACATGCAGGGCGACTGTGTTCGTGTTGAGAGCGACACAATGTTTGACTAGCCGGATGACGCATCGGAGCTACATAACGCCGCGCCGCGTGTTCTGCCAGGCACACGCTACCCCGTCAACACCTCATCTTCATCCCCCCATCCAGCTCCTCTTCAAGGAGAACGACGATCGAGTATCCATAATAGCTGTCGGTACCTTCACAAAATAACGCTGTGGTCGAGTGTTCATGCGCGTGACGTTCGCGTCCTCAACTTGCGCAGTCGGGAACGCGACCCAGGCTTGAGCTCCGACGATACCGCGTAGCGCATGCTTCGCTCGGTACACTCTCGATATCGAATACAAAGCCCGCTGCGTACTTCGCTGTCTCGAAAACGCAGCTTGTCCGCAAGAATGTCCCGATACAAAGTCCGGCTCAGAACGACGTCCATTCTCTTCTAGGTTTCACCAGGTTTAAAGTCCATCAAAGCGGGTATCAAGGGCGTGCAGGGCATCACGCACGTTGCAGCCAACGCCAATCCCCCTCCCAAGCTTCCTGAGAGCTATGGGCTTAGACAACGTCGCATGGGTCCCGTAAACTGCAGCCGCGTCATTGCGATTATGTTCAGGCTCGACCGTGAGTAGCAATATACGCCGTACACTCGATACGGACCACCGACCATGATCCATGACAGACCCACATGGCCGCGGCAGTGCTGGTGCTGGGTCGGTGAAACGTGAACGGATCTTCCCGAGCCCATATTCGGATTTCGATGGCGCTAAACTAGAACGCTGGTTAGTCAGCGTATCCGTATTCAACGCTTCAAGACCCTCTCGCCGCTATCCGTATTCCCGCCTCCACGTATTTCTTTTCATCGTCCTTTCGCCAATTACGTCGCATTCGCCAAAGTCCGCCATGGCTCCGCGTAAGGTTCTGAGAAGATCGCATCGCAAATCTAGGAACGGTTGTCAAGAGTGCAAGAGACGCCACATCAAGGTACGCGACGGCATCGTGAGCGCGGGTACCTGCATCTGCTCGCGTAGCATTAGGGAATAAACCATACTGATCGTTCTAGTGCGATGAGGCGCAGCCCACGTGCGAGAATTGCGCGCGCGATGATCGTACATGCACGTACTCAAGGCCACCAGACCCATCTCAACGCGCGGTATCCAGCCAATCGCCATACGCGGTTCCCGAGACCACATCAGGATCTTACTTCGGAACTCCAACGTCGCATGGCGTGCCGAGTACTGTGGAACACAGCAGTACGGTGTCACCAGCCGTGACGTCTTCCGTGGACCTGTCTTTCCTCTCTCCGGCGGCGTCGTCACCGCATGGCTCGGACCTCTCTTTCAGCTTGCGACATATGCAGTTGCTCAGCCACTTCATCTACGAGACGTTGCCAAGCCTCGCAGAAACAGGGTCGATAGACGACACGCAAGCACGTGCTCTTATGCCAGCGATTCTGTCAGAGCCATATGCCATGTACCAAGTTCTGGCCCTCTCCGCCATGCACATGAGCTACCAACACCCTGAAGAAGCAGACCGACATCGCGAGGAGGCTAGAGCTCTCCAAACTCAGGCGTTATGCACCTTCAATAGTGCACATATCGAAGTCACGCCAGATAACCTTGTGTCTATCATGTCATTCTCCACCATGACTGGCTTGCACGCCCTTTCAGAAGTCGCTGGGAATGCCGAAGTGGGACCGGGTGGAGTCCTGGATGGATTCGTCACGTACATGAACTTGCATCGAGGAGTTCGAGCCATCATATCGCAATCCTGGGGATTCTTGAACCAGACCAGCGTTGCTCCTCTTTTCGAGCGAAGCACGAGTGCCATTCATCATGCCATATGTTCGAACGGACAAACAGCAGTAGCAGTGGCGGAGCGCCTGTCAAACTTACTGGACCATGCGGATATGAGCGAGGAATCTCGACAGACTTGCAGTGTGGCTGCATCTGAGCTGACAGTCGTATACCAGACAGAGCCTGACGTGGAAAAGCCGTCAAATCAGCCGCCTGGAACTGGTTTAATCTGGGTGTTTCCAATTAATCTCTCGAGCGAGTTTACGGCACTTTTGTCTATGCGCAAACCGGAAGCGCTCATTATTCTGGCCCACTACGCGGTTCTTTTGCATCGTAGACGCCGGGTGTGGCTGGTCGGCAACGTCGGCAGAGTACTAATCGAAGAGATTTCGAGATTCTTGGGCAGCTTCTGGAAAACTTGGCTCGACTGGCCGAACGAGGTACTTTTGCAACCCTAGCGCGATACGTAGCCAACCAGCGAATACGTCGTATACCATGACTCGTATTCGTCCCCATCCACGCATCGACCACCAAGCGGACTCGCCTGTCGTACCAGAGTACCTACAGTAGGCATCTCGGCGAGAGCTGTTGTATCATGTCGCTACTTATATGATCAATGTCGCGATCGTTCCAACTCACCATCCGACCACAGTCTCTCGTTCCACAATACAACACGATGCAGAACCTCACCGTCCCATTCTCTGCCTGCAATGCCAGCTCTATCCCGTACCCCGTCGTCTTTGGCGCCAATGTCACGGGTCTCACCGCTGCGCTCGTCCAAAACTACACGGGAGCTTTCGACACGTCCACCAACAAGCCTTCTCCCGCCGCGCTCGGCCTCGACTTCTGCAACGTGACCGTAACGTACACCCACGAAGGCCAGAACGACAACATCAATGTAGAGACATGGCTCCCAATCGATAACTGGAACGAACGACTGCAGGCCGTCGGAGGCGGAGGCTGGGTTGCTGGCCGGTTCACTATATCCTACGTTTTCATGGACGAAGCCATAGGCGAGGGCTATGTGGCTTCAACAACAGACGCCGGCCTGGGCTCGTCACCTATTCCTGATCCGTGGGCGCTGAACAGCCCTGGCAATGTCAATTTGTATGCGATACAGAACCTCGCCTCCAAGTCTCTCCACGACCAGTCTTTCATCGCCAAAGACGTCGCCAAGTCCTTCTACGGACAAGCCCCGAAGTATTCCTACTGGAACGGATGCTCCCAAGGTGGTCGCCAGGGGTTCATGCTCGCTCAGCGCTACCCTGAGGCGTACGACGGCATCAATGCAGGAGCGGCTGCGATCAACTGGAATGAGTTGTTCTTCAACGCTGCATGGGCGCAAGTCATGATGTCAATGACAAACCAATTCCCGACGAAGTGTGAGCTTGACGCCATCACCTCGGCTGCTGTCGCCGCTTGCGACCCTCTCGACGGCGTTGTTGACGGTCTCGTTTCCGACCCGGAGAAGTGCTTCTTCGACCCATTCACGATAGTTGGCAGCGTTCACAACTGCACATCGACCGGAAAGGCTGTCACGATCAGCGAAGGAGCCGCGGTCATTGCGAACGCTACATGGGAAGGCCCCCGGGGACCTGACGGCGAGTTCATCTGGTACGGCGTTGACTACGCAAGCGATCTCACCGGCAGCGATGGCATGGACGGTACCCCTTTCCGGGTCGCTCTTGCGACAACAACCTGCAATGCCAATGGTACATGCACCGGGTCTCCGTCGGGCCTTGGTGAGAATTGGTTGAAGTTCTTCGTCAAGAAAGACCCCGAGTGGAACTACACGCAGATCAGCTCAGTGGAGGAGTACACGCGTATGTTCAAGTCATCAGTCCAGGAGTGGTCTTCCATCATCGAGACGGCGGACGCAGACCTTTCGGAGTACCGCAAGGCTGGTGGCAAGCTCATGACATTCCACGGCTTGGTAAGTTCTCCATCCGCTACGCCTTTACTCTTGACACCCGACTAACTTCTTCTCCAGGCCGACAATATCATCCCGCACAAGGCGACCGACAACTACTACAACCGCGTGAAGGACCTTGACGCCAACGTCGACGACTTCTTCCGCTACTACCAAGTCCCTGGCCTCGGACATTGCAATGGTGGCGCTGCCGGCGGCAAGCCTCCCGCCACGTTCCATGCGCTCGTCGACTGGGTCGAGAAGGACGTCGTGCCGCAGACCTTGCCCGTGAGTTTCAACGATACGAAGGGAACCCAATTCGACAGGTTCCTGTGCCCGTACCCGCAGAAGACACGACTCATCTCGAAGGACAGCGATGCGACAAAGCCGGAGTCGTACAAGTGTGCTGTTTGAGCTTGCGACGGTGCGACAGTAGTGATAGCGCGAGGGCTGCGACGATTTGTATATAGAAGCAGTTTTGTTGTTTGTTTTAGCGATTCGCTCGCGAGATGGATAGAGGTGGTGTTCGCGTTCGATGTTGTAATAATTCAAAACCTTTGCCTTTCTGCACGATGTGTTTGCGCAAGCTCTTCGCACACGTTTGCCGCGCGAGTTCTTTAAATAAGCTCTTTGCAGAAGTTTTAACGTAATTAAGTAGTAAGTTATAGTAGCTCTTTTCTGTTTTGTATCTAGATGCGCATAAAACGTACTCTAGTACACTAATCTAATTGTTTATTAGTACTATTAGTATATACAGCCTAAAAGGTAGATATTCTTAGTATTCTTAGAATCTTTATTATTAAGTGTCTAGTAGACACCTATATATAGAATATAGATTAAGACGTAACTAATACTTATATTAATATTTATAAAATAAATCTTATTTATCTAGTAATTATAATCTAGAATATTCTCTAATATTTATAGTAGAATCTTTAGAAGATAGTATATCTAATAAGTAGAACTAAAGTATAAGGTAATAGATAAACTTATATATAGATAGAGATAGTTAGCTTTAGAAAGATATACTTATAGAAATAGAAAAACTCTATCTTACTTTATTTTTAGTTAAGAAAGCGTATCTTTAGCTACTTTTACACTTTTAACCTTTTTAGCTATTATAATTAAAATAGTTTAGAGAGTACTATTTATAAAATCTTAGAAAAATAAAAAAGTAATTATTAAACTAGTACTAGAGTTAAAGATAAAGAGCTTTTATTCTAAATATAGAATTATTCTAAAGATATTATATATTAGATATATATATAAGTATTTATAAATAGTATTCTATCTAACTATTAAGATATTATTTATAGAAAATCTTTATATATATATAAATATAATACTTTATATACTAAGCTACTTAGCTACTTAACTTTATATATAAATTCTTAGTCTAATTAGAAATTCTATTTCTAAACTATAATTATTCTAATAAGTACTTATAAATAGTAAGTCTTAGTATATATAAAGTATAGTTTAAACTTATTATACTTTATATTAGTTTATATATATACTTCTAAGAAATTAACTTATAGATATAGCTATAGTGCGTAATATATTACTTTATTATTAGCTTTATAATAGTATAAAGCTTTTATAAAATACTAACTTTATTTTAATATATTTTTTATAAGTTAAACTTAGTAATTATTAGTACTTTCTACGTAGCTATAACCTTAAGCTAAGTATTTACTATAGACTTAGATAGAACTTATAATAACTTTTTATATATTATATAATTATATCTTTACTAGTAAGTAGACTCTAAAATAATATAAAAAAAACTTACTAAAGTATAGATACTTTAACTATAAGATATATAATTACTCTTTTAGTAGCTAGAATATATTAACTTAGTACTAAAATAATACTTTAGTTTACTAAAGATCTAGAAGAAACTTAGTTACTATATTAGTTTTATCTACTCTCTTTATCTAATACGTTTATTTAATATTCTTAATATTTTCTAATATCTTTTTAGTAATATATAATAGCTAGTATAGTAGCTATACTATTATAGAAAATAGTTTATACTTAAATCTAATATTTACCTTAGACTTTATTCTACTTAAGAATACTTTATAAGCTTTTACTATATTAGATATTAATATAACTATTATATAACTAAATATTAGTTAAGTATAGATCTCTAAACTATAAAAGAAAATAAAAACTTTTTTTATATTTTCTAAACTACACTAATATATTATAGAAGCTATTATATTTACTATAACTTTAATATAGTTTAATCTTAATATAAAAGCTTATTCTAAGAAAAAGTTAAATATAAATATTATAGAAGTATTTATATATATTAATAAAAAATATAGTAAAAATAAATAAAGTAAAGAATAAAACTTACTAGGTTTAGATCTTATTTACTACGTAATCTAAAGAGAATTAAAGTAAAATTTTATTTTTCTATAATCTCTTTTCTTTATAACTTTATAGAAATATCTTATTAAACTACTATTAATTAAAGTAGAAAAGAATATAGAATTTTAATATTATAATATATAGTCTCTACTTTTAATTCTTTATTATATATTATAACTATAAGCTTTTATATACTTATTTCTTACTAAAATTTATATCTATAACTTTTTAAGTAACTATAATTATTACATCTAGAAGTATAGAAATAAATAGAAGATAAATTATTATATTATAAGCTTACTTAGAAAGCTTTCTTAAGTAGTAAAGCTTCTAAGAGCTTATCTTAATCTATACTAGTATAATTATATACTATATACTTAAGAGTATATAAAAGTATATTTTATAATATACTCTACTCTAAAAAATATCTTAGAGCTACTAGGCCTAAGCAATTTTTAGTAGAGGTAATAAGCACTAATAAGAAATAGAGAGTAGCTCTAAAGCAGTAGCTCTAAGGCTTTTAAACTCTACTACTTAAGAGTCTAGATAAAATCTAAGTAGGCTATTTTATATAGAATAACTACGTAAATTTAATACTTTACTTAGCTTATTAATAGCTACTTACATTGTAAAGTTATAGAGTAGAGAAGTTTAGAGCTAAATTTTAAAGTTCTTTACGTAATTACTACGCTCGCTACTAGTATAGCCTACATATAGCTAGAATTTAGTGCTTATAGCTAAATTTTAACGCCTATAGCTAAATTTTAGGCTTAAAGTAAGGCTAAAATTAGGTACTTATAGTTAGAATTAGTTACTAAATTAAGTACTTAAAATAGGCGCCTCTATAGCTAGAATTTAGCGCCTCTATAGCTAGAATTTAGTACTTCTATAGCTAAAAAAGAGCGTCTTTATAACTAATTTTAACGCCTATAGCTAAATTTTAATACTTATAGCTAATATTTTAGGCTTAAAGTAAAGCTAAAATTAGGTACCTATAGTTAGAATTAGTTACTAAATTAAGCACTTAAAATAGACGCTTTTATAGCTAGAATTTAGCGCCTTTATAGCTAAAAAAGAGCGCCTTTATAGCTAATTTTATTACCTATAGCTAAATTTTAATATCTATAGCTAAATTTTAGACTTAAAGTAAAGCTAAAATTAGGTATCTATAGTTAGAATTAGTTACTAAATTAAGCACTTAAAATAGGTACCTCTATAGCTTATTCTTATATCTAAATTTAGTGCCTATAGCTAAAATTTAATATCTATAGCTAAATTTTAGCACTTATAGCTAGATTTTAGACTTAAAGTAAAGCTAAAATTAGGTACCTATAGTTAGAATTAGTTACTAAATTAAGTACTTAAAATAAGTACCTCTAAAGTTAAATTTAGTGCCTCTATAGCTATATATACTCTATTATACTTATTATTAGTAGCTAGCTAGCCTAAAATATTATTTCTCTAGCTTTAGAGCGCGCTAGCTCTACCTTCTCTTATTACGTCTTACTACTTATTATCTTTACCTTTCTATCTATCTTCTTACTAAATTACGCCTTAGGTACTTTATTTTATCTTACTATAGTATACTACCTTTATATCTACTTACTTATACTCTCTCTTCTACTAGAATTATATTAACTAAATATACTTACTTTAAAATTAATATGTCTCTACTATAGACGTAAGCTCTACTACTACTCTAACCTACTTCTTTACTACTTCTATAACTTTATAAGAAGCTTAAACTAGATAATTTCTTTAAGCCTAGTAGTAGTGTAATAACTACTAGCTTTTCTAAAGACTAGAGTACTACTAGCTTTTCTAAACACTAGAGTACTACTAGCCTTTCTAAATAATAGAGTACTACTAGCTTTTATAAATACTAGAGCACTTTACTTTCTACTATATTCTTCTATACTAGCACTATTACTACGCGCTATAGTAATCTTACGTAGATAGCTAAGTAGCTATTTTATAAATTTAAAAAGAGTACTATCTACGTTAGGTCTCTTATATAGCTTATTTACTACTATACTAAGAAGATTATAGCTATTTATAAAAAGAAGAAATATCTTAAGAAATTAGCTACGTACTATAAGTAAGAGGTAACTAAAGCTAAGAGCAAAGTTAAATTATACTATAATAAGGTATAGAGCACACGTAGAGAAAGTAAAAGGTATTAGAAGTAGATTAACTTCTTAGATAAGATAGTATATAGAGCTTATAATATTATTAATAAAGCTATTTATCTACGCTCTACTAGCCTATCTAAGTTAGATAGACTAATTAGTAATTAGCTTTCTTTATATTTTAGACTTATAACGCTACCTTTTATATTAATATTTTCTTTTCTATTACTATAGAGTTATAGCTCTACTCTTTAATAAATAAGAAGCGCTATTAAATTTATAAAGTATAGCCTATAGTGTAGATATTATAAAAGTAATTATATAGCTAAAGACTTTACTTCTTAGCTATCTTATAACTAGCGCTTTTACTAGTCTTTAGACTAATACTCTACTTATAATATCTATAATAGCTCTATCTACTTACTAGCTCTAAGACTTAGCGTCTAAAATTTAAAATCTAAGTAACTACTTAAGCTATCTACTAGTATACTAAGTTCTTATCTATAAAGACTATAGCGCTATTTATAGTTAGACTAGATATCTTAAGAAATTTTACTAAGTTAAGAAGAAAGAGTAGTAAGCGCTAGATAAACGCTATTAGATTAGTACTTTTCTACTTACTAGCCTAAGAGATATTACTCTTCTACTACTAAATTAACTACTAATACTACTTCTAGGTGCTTTAATTCTAGTCTACTTTTATATCTATATAGACTATATATTTATTACTAAGAACTATAATAAGATTTAGCGCTATTATAATAAAGTTTATAACTAGAGAATAAGCTTTTAAGACTAGAAGCCTTAAGCTTATATTTAAGTGTAGATATTCTTCTATACTAGTAGCTTTTAGAAATACTTTAAAGTACAGCTTATTACTAAAGATAAAAGTAGTACTTTTTCTAGCAAAATTTTACTTATATTATAAGAAATTTAAAGTTTATAGATAAAGTATATAGAGTTACTTACTATAGCTAACACTATAGTTATAAAAACTAACTATACTAGCTAGTTTAAGAGAAATTACTAGCTAATTTATCTTACTAAGTATAATCTTTTCTACCTTTACTAGATAAGCTATATACCTAATAAAGATAATACGCTACTTACTTAGATAGCTACTATTATTAAATAAATAATTAAATAGATAGTTAGTAGGCTTTCTACTCTTAGGCTTAAGAGTAGACGCTAGTTATAAAGCTCTAATACTAAGTAAATTAATCTACGTCTAATAGCACACCTATAAAACCTAGAAAGCTAGAAGTAGTATACTAGGTATATAAAATACTTTATCTACTACCTACTACGTATCTATAATACCTAAGAGATAGACGCTAATAGTAGTAGAAGTAATTTATTTTAAACTTAGCTTAGTGTAGAGAGTAAACTAGATTTAGACACTAATAGTTAGACTAGCCTTTTACTATACTATAGAGATAAAATACGTAATATAAAGTAGCTATTCTTCTAGACTAGTAGCTAAAAGTAACTTACTAGAGACTTTATTAGCGCTATATATCTAGATAGCCTAGCCTCTTAAATTATTTATCTTTTACGTCTATTTTAAAAGTTTATATTTTATATTACTAGAGATAAGCTCTTTAGTAGTAGGTTAATTTACTTTCTTACTATTATAAGTATTAATAAAACTACTAACTACCTATAAGAGGCTTATAATTACTTTTATATACTAGTAGAAGTAGTGTACTATATACGCGTGTTAGCTATTAAAATTCTACTTTCTATAGCTAATTACTAGTAGTAGACTAAGTAAGATAGAGAGAATTTTATCTAGGTAAGAAAGTAGTACCTAGTTAATAGTATATATAGCCTCTTTAGTAAGATACTAAGCCTTTTAGTATATTTAAAGTATATTATATTAAATACTACTAACACTTCTATCTTATAGTAGTCTAACTTTATTAGAATTAATAATAATAAACTATTATTATATAAAATATAGTACGTACGTAGTAATCTTATAGTGTAATATTACTAGTATATAGTATAATATTAGTAGGCGTAGAGGCAATATTAGCTGTAGTAAGTGTAATATTAGTAGGCCTAAAAGTAATATTAGATAACTAATATTGCTTATTTTAATCTAAATTTATAATTTAAATTATTTTGCCTATAATATAACTACGTAGATAAGACTATTCTCTAAATTATAAGTATTTTAGAAACCTTATAATTCTAGAAGTACTCTTTCTTACTACGTTGCTTATAAATATTAATCTAAGTTAAGTTCTATTAAATATTAAGCTATATATAAGTATAGTTTTAGAATTATATATATTCTAAAAATCTTATAATTCTAGAAGTATCTCTTCTTAATACGTTGCTTATAGACATTAACCTAAGTTATAACCTATTAAATATTAAGTAGTAAGTAAGTATAGTCTTAGAATTATATATATCTAAAAACTTTATAATTCTAGAAGCGCTCTTATTATAACTAACCTATAGCTATTTTATTTACTCTCTAGTAATTTTAAAAACTATAACCTTATAATTTCTAAACATAGCTTTCTAAGCTAACTTACTTACTACGCTACTCTCTCTTATACTACTATCTATAATTCTTAATATACTATTAAGCAGCGCTAATAGATTAGTACCTTAGAAATAATGTAGCTTCTTAAGAAAAGTATATTCTATTAGTAGATTCTAGTTATATATACACTTAACTACTAACTACTTAATCTTTATTACTAACTTAACTACTAGTTTATTATATTTAAATACTATTTCTACCTACTATACAACGCGCGCTTACGTAATCTTTCTCTTAACCTAGTTATTTAGATTTATACTATATAGTAGTAATATAAAGATACTAATTATTCTAAATTACTTTTTAAGAATATTCTAGCGCTTACTCTAATCTAGATACTCTCTAAACTTAATCTAAAGCTTTCTATTCTTCTCTTTTATAGCTATTCTTTCTAATTTCTCTTTATATATAAGAGTAAACAATATCTTCTTTATAATACTACTATACCTTTACTCTCTTTAACCTATTTCTATACTCTACTTTCTTATTTTCTTATATATCTACTTATATTTCTTATAAAAAGTATCTATCTTCTAATATTACTATATTTAACTTACTATTATATTAGTGTAAGTTTATTAGATCTTAAAGTACCTCTTTCTTAACTTATTAGTGCCTAGTTCTACTTATATTTCTAGAGGTACTATATTAAAAGTCTATACTAACTACTAAGTAAGCTGCGTACCTAGTATATAAGAAGTAAAACTAAAACTCTTATTTTTAACTAGTTCTAGCTTATTAAAGAGCTATAAACTCTTTACTTTCTATTACTTCTATAAAATAAAGATAGTAGCCTAATTCTTAAATACTTCTATTATCTCTATAGCTCTTGCTATTTTAATTATATAAGTAATTATATTTAAGCCTATATATATTTACAAAACGTAATCTACAGTAGATTACCTTAGATAATCTACTAATCTTAGTAATCTACAAAACTAGCTAGTAATCTACAAAACTTTTATTATAATATAGTAGCTAAGTACTAAAAGTATCTAACTAGAAGAAAATATAAGCTAACCTATTATAGTTTAGTATAGTTATTAAGTATTTTAGTTAGATTCTAAGAAAATCTAGTAGTAATCTACAAAACTAGCTAGTAATCTACAAAACTTTTATTATAATATAGTAGCTAAGTACTAAAAGTATCTAACTAAAAGAAAATATAAGCTAACCTATTATAGTTTAGTATAGTTATTAAATATTTAAGTTAAAATTTAAGAAAATCTAGTAGTAATCTACAAAACTAGCTAGTAATCTACAAAACTTTTATTATAATATAGTAGTAAAGTAGTAAAAGTATATAACTAAAAAAATATATAAGCTAACTTAATATAGTATAGTATAGTAATTAAGTATTTTAGTTAAATTCTAAGAAATTCTAGTAGTAATCTACAAAACTAGCTAGTAATCTACAAAACTTTTATTATAATATAGTAGCTAAGTAGTAAAAGTATCTAACTAAACAAAGATATAAGCTAACTTAATATAGTATAGTATAGTTATCTAGTAAAATAGTTAGATTTATATAAAATAAACTAATAATATATAAAACTAATATTATATTTAACTAGGTATTTTAATTTTACTACTAATACTAATTAAAAATATACTAACTTCTTATAGCTTAGTAGAGTAATCTACTAGATTACTAAAAATAAAAGAGAATAAAGTAGTAATCTACAAAACTAATATTATAATCTACTAACTATATATATTTTATTACTAATTATATATAAAAATAAGCTAGCTTCTTTTAGCTTAGTATAGTAATCTACTAAATTAGTTAAAGTTATAGAAAATAAAGTAGTAATATACAAAACTAATATTATAATTTACTAACTATATATATTTTATTACTAACTAAAAGTAATAATAACCTAACTTCTTATAGCTTAGTAGAGTAATCTACTAAATTACTTAGAATTAAAGAATATAAAGTAGTAATCTACAAAACTAATAATATTATATAGTAAGTATATATATTTTATTACTAATAGAAATAAAAAATAAGCTAACTTCTTATAGCTTAGTAGAGTAATCTACTAGATTAGTTAAAGTTATAGAAAATAAAGTAGTAATCTATAAAACTAATATTATAGTATACTAACTATATATATTTTATTACTAATAAAAATAAAAATAAGCTAACTTCTTATAGCTTAGTAGAGTAATCTACTAAATTAGTTAAAGTTATAGAAAATAAAGTAGTAATCTACAAAACTAATATTATAGTAAACTAATTATATATATTTTATTACTAATAGAAATAAAAAATAAGCTAACTTCTTATAGCTTAGTAGAGTAATTTACTATATTACTTAAAATTAAAAAATATAAAGTAGTAATCTATAAAAGTAATATTATAGTATACTAACTATATATATTTTATTACTAAGAGAAATAAAAAATAAGCTAACTTTTTATAGCTTAGTAGAGTAATCTACTAAATTAGTTAAAGCTATAGAAAACAAAGTAGTAATCTACAAAACTAATATTATAATCTACTAACTATATATATTTTATTAGTAATTAAAACTAAAACTAAGCTAACTTATAATAGTTAAATAGTATAAAACAAAATTAGAAAAATAATATATATATATATTGTAAGAAAATCTACTATAAATATTAATAAAAGTATAAATATAAAGATAAAGATAAGTATAAAGATAAGTATAAAGATAAGTATAAAGATAAGTATAAAGATAAGTTATAAGATAAGTTATAAGATAAGTCTTAAGATAAGTCTTAAGATAGATATATATAAAAGTATAAAGATAGAGAGAATAATAACTAGAAAGATAAGTATAAAGATAGATAGAAAGATAAGTAAATATATAAGTAGAATAGTAAAAGTACAAAAAGAAATAAAAATTAAGATAACTAAATATATTAATAAAATTATAATTACTAAAGATAACTTAGAAAAAGTATAATAACTAAGTATTAGTATATAAATATTAATAAGTATTAAAAAAAAGGTTATTTTAACTATTTTATATAAAGTATATAAAATTCTACTATAAGTAAATTATTAAAGTATAAATTCTAAATTTTAAATTAAGTATAGAATCTTTAGTTAAGATAAATAGTTAAGTTTTCTAAATTATAAAGAATATTATATTAAGTAAAGAAATTCTACTTTAAAAAGTATAATAAAGAAGTCTACTATATAGTTTTTAATAAAACTATATATAAAGAAAATAATATAGTAAAGAAAGAAGTAGTATATATATAGCTATAATTCTTATATTACTATTATATAAATCTAGCTTTTTCTAGTACACTACCTTTTAAGTTTAATAGCTATTTACTTTACTATTACATTATTAGTCTTACTATTATACTAACTACTACGTTATAAGTTAAGTAATATAGTAAAGTAAATACTTTATTATAGAAAGTACTAAGACTTATATCTAAATAAAGTAATAATATAAAGTAACTAATATATATAAAAACTTAAGTTAAAAGTATAATTAAAATAATAAATTAGAAAGAATATATAAGTACTATAAGAAGAAGTAGTATATTATAAAAAAGATTAAATTATCTTAATAATACTAGGTATAGGTAAAATATATTTAAAAAAAATATTAAATATATACTAAGATAAAAATAAAGAAATAGTTTAGGGTTAGGGTTAGGGTTTAGGGTTAGGGTTTAGGGTTAGGGTTAGGGTTAGGGTTAGGGTT